>NC_040045.1:15958645-16043139 GCF_003713205.1 Coffea eugenioides
CATTATATGATAAATCCTTTTAAGCAATTCTCATGACCATTTAAGCCTGCTCACCTACTATTGTACAATCATTTACAATTTATGCTGTGACGCCCCCACTTCTCCCTAAGGCGAACCAAAGGGTATCCGCGGGACGCCTGCCCAACTCTCGCCAGGGCTCACTACAATCCACAATTTACAAGCCCGGAATACTTCAATAATATTTCAAATAACTCCAATACATAATAAAAGTACTCCAAAATATCTCACACTTACAATTAATCAGCTCTCAAGCTTAATACAACCCAAAAGAATATTTACTACAGCCATCTGCTGTAATACAACTTAAAGTCTTCAAAAGAAAGCAATCTAGTACTATTCACGAGCACTCTTGGTCTCGAACCCTGTTAAAGAAACCCAAAACTTGGGATGAGCTACACAGCCCAGTGAGATTCCAAGACACTCTAACAGTTCTAATAAATCAAGTAATTGAGCATACTGCATGTATGGTTCAAGGTTGCACATTGGCATATTAACATAAGACAATAATCATTGTACGAGTAATTTCAGCATATCACAGGTATGACACATTTGCATGAAACGGTTATCATTATATAAAATAAACACACGTTAAAGGATACGGTGTTCCATTGGAACCATTTCGGTCAACTGCACCTTATAACTTCCGGTCCCCACGGTACTGTCTGGCCATCGCCTTATCTTTCCAGTGGTAATAGTCGAGTATACTGAAACAGTGGCACAGGGTTCCAACCTACCCGACCGAACCCAGTCCTGGTTCGAATAGGTCAGTAACCAAGGGCAGGGCCCAAGTTCAGCTTAGAGCTTACAACATGCACAAGTAATCAAATAACTTGGCTAACGGTAAAAATTTATTCTTTTGGTAGGTCGAGTGAAATAAAGTAAACACTCGCCTTAAAGTGATGGACAATTTCATATGAGCAATTGCTAGCAACCATTAACACATAAACACATAAGCAATATTTGATAATTTCATGTGAACATGTAATTTACGGTAATCAAATAATCAAGTACCAGGTAATCAAGTAGATATGAAACGGTAAGAAATTACGGTAAACGGTAACGGTTGATGGTTAACGATTAACGGTTGACGGTTAACGGTAGTAATCACGGTTAATTGGTAGACATTAGTCATTTTAATAGGCCGCCATTGGCTGTTTCCCACTTTTACCACTTAAGAGTCGAGGAGATTCACTCCAACCGACTTATGCAGCCATAGCATAATTAATCATTTAAACACATCACATAAATATGCAATTCAAATATTTCATGTCGAGTAATTCAAGTATACATTAGTTAAATATGCATGAGTGTGGTAAATACTTAACGTGTAGCACTTAACACTTAGTGATCATGGATTAAGCATGATAGACTTATTCAAATTATGTACTCCTATATGGAACACTCACCTATTGCAACAAAAGAGTAAGTGCGTATACAATCCTTCAGGTGTTCCCCTCGAGATTCTCTTGAAGGTCTCCTTGAGCACCTGAGCTAACAATAGTTGTCTATTACACACCATCGCTTAAAATCCCTTACTTATCGTGAAGGTTGTACTAATGTTCATTCTAAGGAGAATTCATGAATTGAACCTTAATTATTTATAGTCGAAGCTCGGAAGTGGGTTTTAAAAATACAAGAGAAATTTGATTCTTGCCTTTGAAATCAAGTGTAAAACGGTCTAGCAATATCGGAATAAAATGGAGAGTTTGAAACCCTCAATTTCCTTTGAGTTCGGAAATTTCAGATTCGGCAAGCAAATTTTGAAAAATCAGATTTCACTCTCTATGAGTCCAAAATTGGAAAACTTGTCACCGTTGGAAACTACTTCCAAAGTACTAAAAGTTTCTAGAAGACACTTTTCCATGATTCCAAACAGAAGGTATTCAAAAATTGGTTCAATGTTGTTGTTTTGAACATGAAGACAGCTTCGAGGTTGGTTTTTGGCCAACTTTGGGAATTCAGCAAAATTCACTCAATTTGAACTAGCCTTTGAAATTTGGAACTCTATTAGAGTTGCAATCAAACTTTAAAATGGAACAAGCAGAATGAGAATTGAAGTTTTGAGCACCAAGATATGGTAGCTCAAAGTTACCCAAATTTCTTTGTTAAACAAGGGTTTTCCAAAATCAAGTCACGAACTTTGGAAGTTTAGTTGAGAAATGAAACGGCCTCGGAATAACACCAAAATTAGCAGTGTAACACTACCATATAAGGGTTGTTCCTCTACCAAATTTCATAGAGAAATAAGCACAGAAAATGGGTTAACAAAACCGTTGAAATCACAAGAAATTCTAAGGCTAAGGTACCTTTGAACTTCCGTTTTGCCGTTTCCAAACATTAGGTCAAGGAACATCTCAAACATGGTTCATTCCAGTAGGAAATGTCCAAAATATGTTCAAGGTACATTCAATAGATGATTTACAATAAGAAACTTTGGATAACAAGTCCCAAACCGTAGTTAGTTTCAAATCTGTCCAAAACACTGTTTTCGTTCACATAGTCAGTTTTGAATTTCGATCATAAATCACTCAATTCAACTCGGAATTGAGCGTGGTTGGTAGAGTTAGAAAATAGACTCATAAGGATATATTTTCTCAGAAGAAACCATTTTCAAAATCTGTCCATAAATAGCTCATTCGTGAGCATCAATTTGCAACTCGTGTGCTGCCTTCCAAGAAGCAATGAAACAGGACAGTGGATTTCAAACGAATGGTTTAGCTCACTCAAATGGAACTAGAATGTGCATTTTATACTGTTAGAAATCTGGGAATGTATAGTTTCCAGTGCCACAAACGGCACTCGATTCCAACATTGGAGTAAAAAGATATAGCCGAAACAAATACACTGTCTGGGTGAATACGGGATAAATTTCTAGATTGCTAAGCTGTCGTAAATCCAACATTTGGGTAACCAAATCAAGTTATTTTTCAATTAAACTTTTTACACAACCAATATAACATGTAAACAATATAATCAAGCCATTAGAACCTCAAAATGTTGCACAAAAGTGGTCGGACAAGGCAGGGGTAAAATGTTCAGTTTTGCTCTAAGCACCTCCTTTGATTTTTCTACCAACAATTCAACATTAATCCACTATTATAAGCACTAAACCACCATTAATTTCATCATCAATCATCAAATCCGTCTTTCCATCAAAGTGGGAGTTCATAGAGCCCACTCACCAATTTTACAACAATTTAAAGCTACCCATGAGAATCCAAGAGCTCATGAGTGTAATCTAACATCCATAAATCAAGAATTAAGAGGTTGATCGTTCATTGCCTCTCTTAATGACTAAATCAGAATTTTTGGTCACTTTGAAGATCAAGAAAACCGTGGAAATGAAGCCCCTTTTCTAGCTTAAGATGATCACCAAGTGTTTAGCAAAGTGTAGTTAAAATTTGAGGTGATTTGGTGGAGATTTGAAGCAAGAATCGATGAAGGAAAAATGAAGAACTTGGTCTTGTTTTTCCTTGGAGTTGCACGGCTGGAATGAAGAAGGAAAAGAAGGGATGATGGCTGATGATAAGCTTCCGTGAGAAGCTTTGAAATTTGTGGACAAGAATTGCTCCAAAAGTCAACTCTCCCTCGCGCGCGCGCGTGCGTTTCATGCTCGATTCCTTTCGAGTTTGTTTCACTAGTGCACTAAACCTCTAATGCACTTGTATTCATACTATTATTATTCACTCTTAATAATCTAGAAATAAATTTCTTAAGTCCCTCAATTAAATCGCGCGTGTGCAAACGCGTATTTCCGATTTGTGCGCGATAGAGTGAAATCTCCAAGAAATTCCTATAACGATTGTACCACTAACTAATACTTGAATACTTAAACATGAAAATATCTATTTTTAAGACTAATGTATAAGTATCCAATTTTTTTCGAACTTATTGTATCATCAAATCGGTCACTGTCTCCAAACGCGTATTCACTATTTTCACTAAACGAACTTCCAAAAATTAATTTCCATAACAAGTCATTTTAAAAATATAAGAAAGTCATAGTTCCGTGTAATTGGGTCTAAAAAGGTTAGAAAATAATATTCGGAGTAAACTGGCAATTAAATATTTAAATAAGCTCGTAACAGGAGTTTAAAATAAATAAATTTTACGAGTCCTCACGATTTTTCTTAATCTAATATTGATCATTCTTATTTTTCCAAAATTAATACAGTCTCAATTAAAATATAGTCTCGAAAAATATGTATTCATTATTCCGGACTAAACGAGTTTTCGAAAAGTAATTTTTTTTCTAATAAAACGCTTTAAAAACATAAGAGATGCGCTTTTCCATATAAATGGATTTTGAATAGTCGAATTAAATAATTATTTAAGCCAGTAAAATAAATTAAATTAAGGAAATTTTCGGGTCCTCACATTATCAGCATCATTCATTTGAAGTGGATCAATAATTGGCATGGTGGCTGATATTCACCAGATATTAATTAATCGTAATCGGCTGATAGGAACTTATTGGTAGCATCTATTTGAAACCAATCCATAATTAGCATGATGGCTAATATTCATGCATCGGTCCATATGCATGAACATATGCTTAGATGTCTAAGTACAAAAGGAGCTCATATTTGAAACCAATTATGCTTGCGAATCTGTTTAGGGCTGATAGTTCATCAATAATTGCCATGGAGATAATCGGTTGTATCACAAGGAGCTCATCAGCTATGGTAGATGAAGGTCACATGGGAGCTTGATTGGTAACTAGTCTCTGAAAATCGGTAGTGGTACCAGTTCAAGACTAATATATTTGAGTAGTGAAGGTTCCATGGAAGATTGGTGACAATGGTCCACATTTACATAGTCATCGATGCATGAAAAGACATGTTGATACATGCTTGTCCACATTTACATAGATTGATCAGGTATCAATAAAGGATAGGATCAATGACGGCAGTTAGCAGGGAAAGGATATGTGCATCATCTCATGGTCTATAAATTAGAGATATGGTGGTTACAATATCCCTAAAATATAGGAGTGGGTAGTTAATATTACCCCTGATTGAACTTGTGACAGCCCCACCTCCCCCTAAGGCAAACCAGAGGGTTCGGCGGACCGCCTGCCCTGCTCTCGCCAGGACTACGGAGTCAAAACACTCGTAAACCCTACGTAACGCGCGATAGAATCTCAAGAATCCAACAATCGGAGATTCCTAAGCCGAAAACATGATTTCCAAACCATACAGTGAAATGGAACTTCAACTAAATACTTCAACGAAAACGAAAACGAAAACGAAAATGAAAACGAAAATGAAAACGAAAACGGAACGAAGCGTGGCCATGTCACAATCCGGCCAAGATTTGGCCGGATATCCGGCTGGATTGCCGGCTAGATTTAAGGCAGTGAGCACTCTAAAATTTTTTTCAAAATCCCCTGCTAATTCGGCCAGATATCTGGCCAAGAACTGGCCCGATATACTGCCGGATTCTGTGAACAGTATTCTCGCCAAATTTCTTTTCTTCCTCGATCAAGTTCCATACTCGCCCGACTTTCGAACGGATACAAGAAAAGTTCATATAAACCCATAGAGCACACATTCATCAACAAATACACGAAGGAAACATGGATAATCACTTATATACATACGTTGAAACTTTGCAAGTCAAAGGGAGATGCTTAATCAAAGTACAATTAGGGTTTTGATGTGTGCACGGATGGCGGCCTTGACTGCAGGCTTTTAGAGAGACATTGAAGGATTGAAGGGGTCAAGCAAGTTGGCTACACATGGGCTCAAGCCCATGAAGCACCAAAGGCGGAGGCGGGAAGGTCCCTCGCTAAGGTTACAAGTTGTTAGTCTTAAGTTATTAGTTAGTATCGAGTCATGGAATCGGCCCACCTAGTCCAAGGCCTGGCCGAACCCTTATTTCCTTTTTACTAGCATTAGGGTTTCGTTAGTTTGCCTATATAAAGGCTTGCTTTGTAAGCATTAAGGGTAGACGTTTTATCAATAAAGTTTCAGCATATTTTCGATTCTTCTTGTTGAGAGAGGTTCGAGCCTTAACTTGCTTTGGCAAGGGTGTTGAGCAATCTTGCATCTTGTCCTTGATTGTTCTACCGGCCTATTCCCCTGAAGTATTCACCTTCATCGGAGTTGTCGTCTACTGCCATTAATCAAATCGTGTCGTCCGTTTGATTCTAGGTTCCGCAATCCAAGCGTTGGACAACCTCGCTAGATCCTTGGGCAAACGTGCTACGTGTCTTGAAACGTGTTGATCGAGGAACGTATCAGGTTTTCTTATACAGAGGAGCATAATCAAAAGGGATGTCTATTACTAGCTCTACTCTTTTCTTCAAAATCATGATTTCCAACATGTTGAACCCTGTAAGGAAAACAAAGGTAACGGGAAGGGGTGGCTTACGCTCAATGAGGTACCAAAATACAAGCAATCAAGAATCATAGAGATTTTCTTTTAATCAATCAAGTATACACGTCAAATAGGGAAATGAATAATCATCTCAAATAGAAAGGATACAGGTGGCTCTTGTGAGAACCCGAAAATTTTCTTAATATCTAGGCCTTATTTTATTTTTTTTTGCACACGTTTTATATATTTTCGTTAGTATATTAATTTTATAGATATTTTTATAAGTAAATATAGTTTTTAAATAATTTTCTAGTATAAGTTAGTTTTTGAAATATTAGGAGTGCATATTGGACGTGGGACCCGCTAGTGCGTTAAGTGCGATAAATTTGGCCAATTAGGTTAAGTTTTGCATAAAGGGAGTAAATTATTAGGTGGTAGGAGATTATTAGAGGTTATCTAGATTAAATTGAATTTGGAAATAAGAGGGATGAGATAAACATAAAAGATGCTAGGTGGCGCGATATGGTTGGGGGTTGGACTTTGACTAATCTTTCCTCACCTTTCCTAAAATCAATTTTGACCCAAAATCCTCTCCATTTTCTCTTGTCTTGGCCGAGCAACATAGAGAGGAGAAGAGAGAAAAGCTTCCAACTTTTGCCTTCATTTCTTGCTCAAATCTTGTGAACCAACTACTTAAATCCCAAATTCCTCCATAAAAGTGAATTGTTAAGCTAGGTTAAGGTTTGTGGTGGAGCCATTTGTGAAGGGAAATTACTAGCTACCTTGTCTCTTGTGGTTTGTGTGAGGACTCGCAAAAATTTACTTATTTTAAACTCCTGTTACTAGCTTATTTAAATATTTAATTGCCCGTTTGCTCCGAATATTTTATTTCAACCTTTTTAGACCCAATTACATGGAACTATGACTTACTTATATTTTTAAAATGACTTGTTTCAAAATTTAATTTTTGGAAGCTCGTTAAGTGAGAATAGTGAATGCGTGTTTGGAGACAATAATCGATTCAAGGGGATAATTGTGACACCCCGAATATTAGGAGGTTGTTTGTAAAGAAGATACTAAAGTGTATTTCTTTGGGTTTGATTTAAAACCTTATTTTGTTTTAAAAGATTAGAAACCCTACTATTTTAATCAAAAACCCTAGTTACTTGTGACTAACCAGTTTTCTTAAATCTCTCATATTTTAATTGAAACCCTAATTTTAATCACTGGAATTGTAAAATCCCTCACGTTTTTCTTAAAAATTTCCTTTTATTTGGAAGTTATTCATTTATTAAAGCCCTACCACCCAGTCATTCCACAATAAGTGCAAATGAATCTAGAAAGTAGGGTTTCACATTTCGGTTTCAAGATTGGAGCAAATTAGGGTTTTCGCGATTTTTCGTAGGATGATTTTTCGGTACGGAGCAAGGATCAAATTTGGTGATTAAAAGTGACTTTTAGGTGAGAAATAATATGTGATTAGGAGCAATGATATAAGGTTAGTGAATAGGAAGTAAAAACCCTAGTACGTGTGTTTTAAAGAAAAACGGCGCGAACCGACAGGTACCGCGCGCTACCGATTGAACGCACCACTTGACCACCACTTTCTTATCACATCAGTATTAATACTTGAGCAAAATATCCCCCCTCATTGCCAGCTTGCTTGACCGAAATTGGTGGCCAAAAATGCAAGGGAAAGTGAGAGAAATTTGCATGGCTTTGGTGGTGCCAAGTGTCACCACCCTATGGCTCTTTGCTTATTTTTTTTTTCTTGCCATTTATCCTCATTTCAGCTTCATTTCCTTCATTTCTTTTCTG
Source organism: Coffea eugenioides (assembly GCF_003713205.1). Lineage (NCBI taxonomy): Eukaryota > Viridiplantae > Streptophyta > Magnoliopsida > Gentianales > Rubiaceae > Coffea > Coffea eugenioides. The sequence goes on from NC_040045.1 coordinate 15,966,806, forward strand.
GTTTTGGCTGAGCTTAAGAGGGAGAAAAAGAGAGCAAGAAACAAACTTCCTTCTTCTTGATTTGCACTATCCAAGTGAGGAATCAAAATTCTAAACCGATTAAAGAGTGAGTTGTGAGTTGGGAAGCTAGGGGGAACTAAAAATTTCCAAAGGAGGTGGAGTATCACTCTTCCAAGCTTTGTCTTTGAGGTATAAGATCTGATCATGGTTCTTGTTCTTTTAAATTTTGGTTTAAGATGTTATCTAGTTCATGTTTTGGCTTGATTACAAGATATGCAAGTTGGGGTGATGATTTTGGATGATATATGCAAGTTAGGGTTTAATAAATTCCTCCCTAAACTTGTTGTATAGTTAGTATATGTTGTATATAAGATTATATAAAGGGCTTTGGTAGTGTTGGGAAGCAAGAAAATAAATAGATGGTCATGAAACCCCAAAAACTCCAGATTTCAGGAATTTCATGTTTACATTCTGCCCGGTTTTAGTACTCATATTTAGAGGCCGAATCAGGCTTGGACTAAAACATGAAAGTTGTAGATAATAGTATTTTATAGGTTCCTACAAAATTTCAACCCAATCGGAGCAAAGTATCTTGTGAAAAGACGAAAATACCCTCGCTGTTCTAGGTTACATTCCAGAGTTCCGTGTGGACAGTTTAGTCTATTTGTTTGTGTTTATTCACTATGTTCCGTACTGATTTATCTATATGCCAAAACATGAAAGTTTTAGTATTCTGTCTTAGCTTTTAAACGCCTTCAAGAACACCTTAATCGGACCTTGGTAACCTGAGATATGACCATTCCAGTGCAGTGCGATTAATTAGCCGACTAGTTGGATTTTGGTTCTGTAAATTAGGAATTTGACTAGGTTGCATTGGAAACTGGACTAAGTGATCTTCATGAAAATTGTAACCCTGTGTCTTAGCTTCGAAACGGTATTAGTTGTGCCTCAATCCGATAAGCGTAGCCTCCGATATGTTCTTTCCGCAACCCCACGTCAAATCTGTCTTTTGCTAGGTTACATTTCCGCACTTGTTATCACTTTGACTTTTATTCTTATGTTGTTATGAGCCTATGGAACGGCTATTTACTTGAATCTATGATATGTATGACTTTGGGATTGGCTGAGGAAAAATAATGAAGCCATAAATGGCTGGAAAATTAGGTAATATTGTATTCCCCAGGTAGCTCCAATTTGTAGGCGTTGTCATTGATTCGTTGGAGCACTTGGAAGGGTCCATCACCTCTTGGGGATAGTTTGCTCTGGCGCTGCTTGGGGAATCGTTCTTTCCTCAGGTGTAGCCAAACCCAATCTCCAGGCTCAAAAATCATCTTACGATGGTGCTTGTTGGCTTGCTTGAGGTATTGCTGAGTACGCTTCTCAATGTTTACTCGAACGACTTCATGTAACCTGAAAATCAGCCTTCTTTTTCCCATCTAAGCTTGTGTGCTCAGAGGAAGGTAAGGGTACCAAATCAAGAGGGGTCAAGGGGTTAAGGCCATAAACAATCTCAAAAGGTGAGTAGTGTGCAGCACTATGAACGGTGCAATTGTAGGCAAATTCTACGTGGAGCAAGCACTCTTCCCAAGATTTGATATTCTTTTTAATCAAGGCCCGAAGTAGAGTACCAAGTGTGCGATTGACAACTTCAGTTTGTCCATCGCTTTGTGGATGACTGGTGGTGGAAAATAACAACCTAGTGCCCAGTTTAGCCCACAAAGTTTTCCAAAAGTAACTCAAGAACTTTACATCTCTATCACTAACAATGGTCTTAGGCATGCCATGCAGACGGACAATTTCTTTGAAGAACAACGTAGCAATATGAGATGCATCGTCAGTTTTGTGGCAAGGGATAAAATGAGCCATCTTAGAGAATCAATCAACCACGACGAAGATGGAATCATTGCCCCTTGGTGATCTATGTGACAGCCCCGCCTTCTCCTAAGACGTACCAAAGGGGTTAGCGGACTGCCTGCCCAGCTCTCACCAGGACTACTAAGACGGTAATACACAAATTCAAGTCGTTTCGGAATCTATTGGCTCGCTTAACCAAACCACAAATCCATGAAACGAAAAATGAAAATCGAAACGGAAAATGAATAGTGACTACCACATCACAATCCGACCAAGACCCAATCGAAGACAAGTAACTCCATATAATCCTTGAAATGGATTTATACAAACCAAATATAACACATGAACATGAGTACACACGTTTACAAAACCACATTCGTATATTTACACATCAAAAGGCAATATTTGAATCCAAACACAATTAGGGTTTCCAACCATGGAGGAGCTATACAAAATCTCTAAACTAGCTCAACTCATTCTTCAAAAGCAAAAGTCCAAAAGATGGTTCCCTGTAAGGAAAACAAAATTTAACGGAGTGAGCTTTCGCCCAATGAGGTACTATCACGTAAATATACCAGGATCACATAAACACAAGAATATTCAATCCAAATAAGTTCATCAAGTGAGTAAAATCAACACCACACAACTATAGAGAATAAAAGGATACGGATGGCTCTCAAGAGCCCTTTTCCTCTTTTGCCATGCTTGATCTCATCTCATTGACTCTCCGTCAATGTATACAGTGTAATCATAACCGTAGACTCCTCTTTACTCCAATATTCCATCCACCACACATTCCCCTTACTGGGCCCGAACACCAAGCAGTACAGAATTGGTAATACTCGAGTATACCGGAATCAAGGGTCTCATACCCAAAGATTCCCAAATACAATCCCCATGGCTTGTCAAATGTCCTCGACCAAGTCCTTACCGGCTCGAGTCAATTGACTTCCAATGAGGTAGAGCTCAGTGTTAATAGTAAAGGTCGTTAGATACATGTCCAAACGACACCAAATCAAGTACAATCAAGAGTATTTCAAGTGATATAGTAAACAGTCAAGTAGGCGGGAGAGTACGAGAGTGGTAAAGTACACCCTCGCCTCACCTGGTCCAAACAATAATCACAACTAGTCCAATCACAGAATTCAAGTACAAGAAAGCCACGAAATAACAAACATGTGAGTAATACACTCACCAAGTCAAACAAAGCAATTTCACAAGTTTTCGCCCGACGTGAGCCTCGGATCACCGGCACGCCCTATAATAAGCAAGAAAGTACAATTAAGACTCGAACACGAGTCGAATACCTTTTTAAATGAACTATTAAGGCAAAACCCAAAGATAGCTTGGAAATGAAAAACACATAACTTCTAGGGCTAAAAGTAGAAACAAACCCCAAAACCTTTCATTTCTATCCAACCTCAACCCAAACTCACAAAATCCCATACCCTAGACATTTGGACAGCATTTCCCCTAAAATTTCAGCTTTTCCATCCTACAAACCAACAATTAAAATGCATCCAACACAACCACAAGCACCCAAACAATTCATAGGTCATTCAATACACGTCATTAGGGTCACAATACCCCTTAATCATAGCCAATTAAAGGCTCAACAACCAACCATAGAAAACCCCCAATTAGAAACCCTAAATCTGAAATTTTCCGCACAAGCGGAAATTTTTCGCAATTAACGCACAAGAGAGCTATTTAACACCATTTAGAACCATCAATTCAAGCCCAACCATATTCATCATAGGAAAACAGAAAAATTCTTACAAAAATCAGAAAATTAGCTAACTTCACTCTAATCCATAAAATCTTCCATAAAATTCACTAGTTAGCTACCATAAGGCACCAATTAGCCATTATTAGGAACAAAGAGTGAGTTCCAAGCAAAATACCTTAACTCTTCAAGAAAAGTAGTAGCTTAGGGGTTTCTTCTCCAAATCAACTCCACCAAGACCTTCAAACTCCCTTAGCAAGGCTTTTTTGTGGACTAAATCAACGTTTAATCAGTTGGTTTTCAAGATTTGTGCAAGAATAGAAGATGAAAGGTTGAAGCTTTCTTTTCTTTTCTTCCTAGAGAGGTTCGGCCAAGATGGGGATGAAATGAAGATGATTTGAGTCAATTTTGGTCTTTTAGTAAAGTTAAAGAAAGTTAGGCAAAAGTTAGGCAAGTCAACTCAAGTAAGAAATCGACACTTGGCACGTTGTTGTTGCTTGAAGTTATTTTCTTGTCTCCCCATGGTTAATCCATCTAGGTAACCTCTAATTAACTCCTAACACCTAGGAATTAAATCCCTTTATGCAAAATTTAACCTAATTGGCCGAATTTCTCTCACTTAATGCACTAGCGGGTTCTACGTCCAATATACACTCCTAATTTCTCATGAACTAACTTATACTAGAAAGATGATTTAAAAACTATATTTACTGATAAAATATTGTTAAAAAGTAATATAATGAAGAAAATAAAAGAAAACGGGTGCACAGGAATAACATAATGCCTAAAAATTTTTTTTCTGGGTTCTCACAATCTAGACAGTCCTAAGACAAAGTCCATAGACAAGTCTACCCAAGGATAATGAGGGATATGTATGGGGTATACATGCCGTATGGATTTGTTTTAGACTTCGCCTTATGACAAGTGACACATCTACCAACCATGCGTTCAACATCTCTACGCATATGAGGCCAGTAAAAATGCTCTTGTGGCCCATGAGACGACCACTATGTGCCTCCCTAACCAAAACATCACGAACGGAAGAATTAGGCACGCACAACTTATCCACATAGAAAAGAAATCCATCATGCAAAAAATACTTCCCATGCGGGTTCTTAACACACGCAGCATATATATCACCGAAGTCATGATCATGTGTGTAGAGTTCCTTAATCATTTCGAAGCCTAACAACTTAGCATCAAGAAAGACAAGCAAAGAGTGTCTACATGATAAGGCATCGGCTACCATATTTTTTTTGCCAGTCTTGTACTTAATGACATAGGAGAAGGTGTCAATGAAGCTTACCCATTTGGCATGTCTCTTACTTAACTTAGGTTGCCCTTTAAGATACTTCAATGACTCGTGATCGGTGTGTATCACAAACTCCCGAGGACGTAGATAGTGTTGCCAGGTCTCCAAGGCCCTCACCAGTGCGTAGAACTCCTTGTCATACGTGGGATAGTTTAAGGCAGCTCCTCCCAGTTTCTCGCTAAAGAAGGCACAAGGCCTTTTGTCTTGCATCAGGACGGCGCCAATGCCTACACCAGAAGCATCACATTCGATTTCAAAAGTCAAGTTAAAGTTCGGTAATGCTAAGACAGGTGCATGTGTGAGTTTGTTTTTGAGGGTAAGGAATGCTTGTTCTTGGGCTTCCCCCCAATGGAACTTGTCATTCTTCTTGGTCACGACGGTTATTGGGGCGGAAATGGTGCTGAAGTCCTTGACAAAGTGCCGATAGAAGCCCGCTAATCCAAGAAAGCTGCGCACCTCAGGGACGGATGTAGGAGTGGGCCATTGCTTGATGGCCTCAATCTTGGACTCGTCCACTTTGATGCCCTGCAAACTTACTACATAGCCCAAAAACACAAGCTCATTAGTACAAAAGGTGCACTTCTTAAGGTTAGCGTATAGATGCGCCTGTCGAAGTGTCTCAAGAACTAGTCTCACATGCTCCAAATGCTCATGTTTGCTGCGGCTGTATATCAGAATGTCATCAAAGTAAAAAATGACAAATTTGCCAATAAAATTTCTCAAAACATGGTTCATTAGTCGCATGAAGGTGCTAGGGGCATTAGTCAATCCAAAAGGCATGACTAGCCATTCATAGAGACCATGTTTGGTTTTGAAGGCCGTTTTCCACTCATCGCCATATTTCATCCTAATTTGATGATAGCCACTCCTTAAATCAATTTTGGTGAAAATGATAGCACCATCAAGTTCATCAAGCATATCATCAAGTCTAGGAATGGGATGACGGTATTTGACAGTGATGGCATTTACAGCCCTGCAGCCAGTGCACATGTGCCAAGTACCATCCTTTTTGGGGACAAGAACCACAGGCACAGCATAAGGACTTAAGCTCTCTTTTACCCAACCCTTACCTAAGAGGCCATCCACTTGCCTTTGAAGCTTCTTTGTCTCCTCAGGACCCATACGGTAAGCCGGTTTGTTGGGTAGGGGTGCTCCAGGAATCAGGTCTATTTGATGTTCAATCCCTCGAATGGATGGTAAGCCGTCAGGGACCTCGTCAGGGAATACATCCTCGAATTCCTGCAAAAGAGCAACCATACTCGAAGGCAATGCCTTATCGAGCTCAACAACATCTAAGAGCACATGTTTGCAAGTCATGAGAAGCACGTCAGAATTCACAACTTTTCTAACGTCCTTAGCCTTAATGATCATGTTTTGCTTCCTAGTGGAAGGTGTAGTGGGTGACTTGTCATGTGTAATACTAGGTGTGCTCACGTGACCCTTGGTTGATGGCTCACTTTCAGAAGTGGAGCCTTTGCCAGGGTCGACCGCCTTTTGTTTCCTTCTTTGACGGTCTTGTTCACACTCTCTTTGCAATTTAAGTTGGTCCTCATATACTTGTGTAGGTGTTAGTGGTGCGAGGACCTTGCGTTTGCCAGCATGCAAGAGTGTGTATTTGTTTGCCCTTCCATCGAATGTGACGTGTTTGTCAAATTGCCAGGGTCTCCCCAGGATGACATGGGTAGCATGCATAGGCACGACGTCACAAACAACTTCATCAGTGTAAGTTCCAATGGAAAAGGGTACGCGTACCTGCTTGAAGACACGTACCTCTCCATCCTCGCTTAACCATTGGAGGCGATAAGGGTGTGGATGTTTAGTAGTTGGGAGCCCTAAACTCTCAACCATGAGTAAGCTCGCCACATTCGTGCAACTCCCACCGTCGATAATGAGGCTACACACCTTGTCACCTACTTTACAACGGGTGTAAAACAGGTTCTCCCGTTGTAGTTGCTCGTCCTCCTTAACTCGGGCGGTTAGCACTCGTTGGGCCACCAAGCACCCTATTTCTCCATGTGTAGGCGAGCAGTCTTCCTCAGCTGAGTCTTCATCCAGGCAGTCGCCTTTGGTTAATTCGGGTGTCTCCTCACAGTCGTCATCATCGGACACGATCTCGCCACTGTGAGTGATTAGCATGACCCGTTGGTTTGGACATTGAGACTGAATATGTCCAAACCCTTGACACTTAAAGCATTTGATGTCCCTACTCCTAGTCTTAGGAGTCTCATGTGGTGTCTTAGAAGTAGACCTGGATGCATCGGCAACCTTGTTAGGGGTAGAATAGGAATTTCGGTTAGGAGCATTACCTTGAGTTCGGCTAGTAGAAGTTGGTGTGGCCGAATTCCCAGCTTCGTGGATCGTTCTTCGTGGTTGGTTGCCCCTCCATGAAGGCGAGTTGGAAGATTGGAAAGTACGTGCTCCTCGTCTTAATTTCTTTCCCCTTTCGGCCTTAATAGCGAGTTCAAGAAGGTCGTGCATGTCCAAATAATGTTGGAGCTCCAAGGCTTCTTGAAGGTCAGGGTTGAGACCTCTAAGGAACCTAGCCATGGTTGCTTCATTATCTTCTTGAAGGTTCGCCCTCATCATGGCCATCTCAATCTCCTTGCAGTAATCCTCCACACTCATGTTACCTTGAGTGAGGGTTTGAAGCTTGGTGTGGAGATCGTGGTTGTAATAGCTTGGAACTAATCTCTTACGCATCAAGGCCTTGAGTTCTCACGAAGTTCGGACTCGTGGTTCTCCCATTCTCCTCCTTTGGGTCCTCACTTGGTCCCACCAGACTAGGGCGTAGTCGGTGAACTCAACGGTGGCAACTTTTACCTTTTGTTCCTCACTATAGTCATAACAGTCGAAGACCATCTCGATACGGCTTTTCCATTCCAAGTAAGCCTCCGGATCACTCTTGCCTTTGAACACGGGGACTTGAATCTTAAGCCCCTTGAGTTCGTTCTTAGACGTGTCCCTCTTAGGCCTCTCGGCATGTTCATCGTCCTCACTACCCGAGTAGCCTTCACTATTGGCATCTCTGGTGTCACGATTACTCCGGTTGTGAGATCGAGAACGAGAGCCTCGTGTGAGACTCTTGGAGAGTTCATCAAAGCGAGTGTGCAATTCCTCCATTTGTTGCTCACTAACTCGCCTGAGCTCATTCTTCATGACGGTGAACATCAAGGAGTAGTCAATGGGTGGTTGTTGTTGCTCCATGCCTCTCTTGATGCCCTGCAAAAGGTTAGTAACAAGAAGAAATAGTGCAAATATATCCTCACTTTACTCCCTTAGTGTATCACTCACGCTCGTGTATAGCACTCAAAACACTCTTTTAGACTTACCAAGTACATTTACCTGTTGGATTAGGTAGTTGAGAAATGTTGCTCAAGTCCAATAATCGTCACCAACTTATCCACAAGAGTTTTCAAGAATGCAGGACTCAATTGGGGTGAGATTTTGATATGGAGTGGATGAAATTGAAGGGTTATTGGTGGCGGACAGATTTGGAAAATAATGCTAAGGAAGAAAACCCTAAGTTTCCTAAGATGTAGGAGTGAAAATAGGAGTGGATGAGAAAGTAGAGGGAAGTGTCCAAGAGCTATCCAAGTGTGGTACTTAGTTTCCTAAACTAATTGGGAAAACAAGTTAGTTTTGAAAACTCCTTTGAAGACCTCTCTTTAGCAACTTCCAAACTCTTCTCAAAATCGATTCGGCCCTCCCCTTTATTGTTGAACAAAAATTTCTAGAATCTTTCTTCTTAAACCCTTCCCTAAAGTCGGATACTTCCCTACAAAACCCTCCTCTCACAGCCGTACACTCTACACCTAACACAAACCAGATTCGGTCCTCCTCTCCTTCTTGCGTAACAACCAAGACAGCCAAGACAGATTTTGATTATGGCTTCGCGGCAAGAAGATTCAAGCGACCTCACACAAACTACACCTCCACGGGTTGCTCAAGATTCCTCCAAGAAGTTTATCCCTAAACCAAGGAAGTCTCGTATGGATGCAAGAGCGTACAAGAAACTTTTTATTCGAAGGGAGGTGCAAGTTTTCAAGGCTCAAGATAATCAAGAACCCCAAGAACCTCAAAGGGTGGTGCAAGTGATCAAGGCTCAAGGTGATCAAGATTTTCAAGAAGAGGTAGGCCAAAACTTTTGAGCACTTTTCTTGGGTTTTTAAATTTCTGGTTTGGGTAGAAGAAAGATGTAACAAATCTGACTTGGGAATAAAGAACCACGTTCTTCCTTTTCTTTCCTTGCTCGGCCTCCTTGCCCTAGCCGAATAGGTTTCTTTCTTTTCTTTTTCGTTTCTGTTTTTTTTTTTTGACTTAAGGAACAACTCAACAACTTGGCCGCATGAATAAAATTCCAGCAATCTGGTCAGCCCTCTAATGTTCTCCTTCAATCTACCAAGAACTTTCAAGATACGTATCAAGGTTTTCAAGAACTTCAAGATTAGTTTCAAGAACCTCAAGTAACCCAAAATTCTTGTAAACTTCCTTCAAGATTCACAACACCAACAAGTTTAAACCCCAAATCAGTTTAGAAAACTAATTAAGACAACTTGGATAACACCAAAGATATTTGGACAGACTTGACACACAAAAAAGGAAAAGAGAAAACCCTAACCGCACCTAAGGAAACCCTAGCCGCCAAGACAAAACCCTAGCCGTCACCTTCTTTTTTTCTTTCGCTTGTTGCTTCAACTATGGCTAACAACTTGGACAGATTTTGGGCCAAAACACTGAGTAAGACTACGGCCAGATTCGATGACAACAACGGCTCAAAACCTAAACAACTTGCGGACAGATTTTGGACAACCGCAACAAAACAATCGCGACAGAATTTTTTTTTGTTATTGTGGGTTCGGCTATGACCAAATACTTGGCAGAATTGGTGCAACAAAGGGTACGAGACCCGGTCAGATTAGAACTAGCAACAATAATGCACGGCTTGGATAGATTTGGAGTGTGCGACGAACAAGTTCACGACTCAACAACACTAGCAAAGTGTCGGCCAGATTTGTAACACCACTTGGGCAGAAATTTTCCACCAAGCTATGGCACAAATCTAGGTCAGATTGGCCGCAACTTATGACCAGAAATTAGGTGCAACAACGAGATGCTAAACAGCGGACAGATTTGCAACACAAGGAAACACACGAATTTTTTTTTTTTTTTTGTAAAACAAGGCAGCGGAACAAGGAAAGCAAAGACAAAAACAACGGATATAATGGAAGATACCTCCACCAAAGCTCTGAAGTCAACTGATACGTTCCTCGATCAACTTGTTTCGAGACACGTAGCACGTTTGCCCAAGGATCTAGCGAGGTTGTCCTACGCTTGGTTTGCGGGACCTTAAATCAACACGGCCGACACGAGTTGGTTTAAAGCGGTGGAATGAAGGTGATTACTCCAAGGGATAGGTCGGACGAACAATCATGGACAAGACGCAAGATTGCTCAATAACCCTTGCCAAAGCAAGTTAAAAGCTCTAATTCTCTCTTATGAAGAAAACGAAAATACTAAGAACTTTATTCATAAAACTTGTGTTTAAAACCTTACAAAGCAAGCCTATTTATAGGCTAAGATTTACCAAAAACCCTAGAGAAACAAGGAGAAGGAAGGTCGGCCATCTTGGTGGACAAGATGGGCCGGCCCAATGACCTACTAAGACAAATGAATCTAGTCTAACAAGTACGAAGGCCTTCGGCCCTACTCGGCCGACTCTCTAGGAGGCCCACTTGATTCTTCATGGGCTTGGATCAAGGTGTAAATAGCTGGAGTGTCTCTTTCCAAGCCTTCAATATCTCTATGGACCCCATGTCGGTCTTGGACAGTGCGAACAAGGGCTTGGAGGGATTCTTTGAATAGCTTGGCCCGTCCACGTGTGACTGGGCCCAATGGAACTCGGACTGGGTTATTGCGTGGGCCGAGATCCGTGCACATATCACCAAGTAAGTAGGTAAAGCTACTCAATTCATCATGCAAATGAGGTCCAAATTACAGTGAAATTTCATGAGAAAACAAGTTTGGTAGGTGCATGAAAGTTTGGCAAAAGAAAATTTTCATTCAAGCTCAAAAGGTTCTTCACGGGTAAAACAGTCGCGCCCGCGCAGTTTTGGGAAAATGGCTATATATCACTGTAGGAAGGTCAGAATTAGGTGCGTCAGCGGCGTTGGAAACTAGACTCGAAGGGCTTTCCAACGGTACCAAATTCACACTCTGGATCATCTCCTATGAGCACCAGTAGCTCAGACAAGTTGGCTGATTTTTCAACTCTGGATCAGCCCTAACCTCAAGCAAAACTACATGAGTTCTTGGTGCTATCTTCATTTCTTTTGGTTCAAATTTTCCCAAATCAGTCCTCAAATTTTCATTTACAGGGAGTCAAGTCACTTAGGGCCATTGGAGTTCAAAATGTAACACGTAAACATGATTAAGAATAACAATAGTAGTCTAGTCATCAAGAAAAACCAAACCAGTCCACTATAGACCAAACCACCACTTTACTTGCTCAAATTTCATTCCAACTCACACATGAGCTTAACCTATGTCTAGCCATGTTTATTAGGCTTGATTAGGGTACAATAAAACCACAAAAATCAAGGAGAAACCCTTCCTTCAAGAACTGGTCAGCCAAGGCAAAGAAGAACAGTCCACACTTTCACATATTCACTCAACCTTCACCCTCCCATGATTTTCATTTAAATAACATATCAAGTGGTAGATCTAACTCAAAAGAGGTTTAAAACATGCTAATACCTCATAAACAAACATGAGCAAAGTCCAAACATTTCATGAAACACTTGGTAGGCATACTAACTAACTCAACTACTACTTGTTTCATTCAAGAGATTAACCCCAAATCTCAACCAAAACATCTTGTAGTTTGCCATTAAAACTAAATGTACATGATAAAACACCATAAAACTCTCATTTAAAGATTATTTACCTCTCTTGTAATGAGCTTGAACCACCAAATCAATCCACCAAAAGGAAATCTTCAAGCTTGAATCAAGTACTAGGGTTGGAGGAAAGTTTCTCACTAACTGAAGATCTTTCTCTTTTGGTTTTTGCTCTTGATCAACTAGGGTTAGAATGCAAGAATCTGGAGTTCTCTCTCTTCCTTGACAAGCCTCAAGGAGTTCGGCCACTATGAGGAAAGAAAATGCTAAGCTTAGTTTAAATTGTCTTCTAACCTTTGGTCACTGTGCCATTCTGATCCATGATCCATGATCCATGATCCATGATCCATGATCCAACTATTATACAAGAGGAAGTCCAAATTCAAAGTACACATGAGATAATTCATCCGATCACAGGAATAAGTACTACAAGCCTTCCTTCGCCTTGAGCCCTGTGGAGGGGAACAAAATATTTTTGGGGTGAGCTAAATGCTCAGCGAGTAACCAGTAAAATCAGTAATCAAATCGGTTTAACAATAGTTCATTTCAATGATGTCATAAATCAATGATAAGTCCAGAAACAATTACAACATTTACAAAACATTAAATATGGAGTATCAATAATTCAAGAAACATGTACAATGGAAAGCGATAGCAACATTCATGAAAAGGATACGTTCGTTCCTCCTGCCATTTCCTTTTTTTTTTCATTTGAAATTGCATTTTTTTTTCATTCAACCTTTCCCGGACATCGTCCAGGCTCCACCAACCTCCACCAACCTACAAAGGTAATACTCGAGTATACCAAACATTCACCCAGGTCCCTAATCGCCCGAACGAGTCCGCTTCTGGCTCGAGACGACCGGTAACAAGGGGCAATGGCCAGTTCAGCCCAAAAGGCTTACATTCATGCGCAAGTAGCATTTAATCATTAAGCAAGAAAATTTCACATTTATTTAGGTCGAGTGCGATAAAGTACACACTCGCCCAGAAAACTCATTTTAACAATCATTGAAAGCACTTAACACATTATCAATCCATAATAACAAGCCAATAAGTCAAGGAAATATATCAAACAAGGAACACTCTCATATAAGCACGCATGATATGCAAGAAAACAGTTCAAAAGTAACTTTGGAAACAGTTCAAAAGTTAAATAATGCAAGAAACGTTTCACAAGTACTTTGGAAATAGTTTAGGGTCACTCACCTCCACGGCTCAGAAATCATCCATCATATAACATTGCCTTGCTCAAATCCAAGTCTTAGATCACAAACTCAATGCAAACAAATCCCTTCAAAGTTCGGACAGCACTTCCCCTGAATTTGCTAACTTTTCCAGCCATCATGGCTTCATTATTTCCTCATTCCAACCCAAAGGTACACACACAACAACAAGTTCATCCAATAGCCATTCAGAAAGCTCCAAGTAGTACTAGTACAAGTCAAGCCAGGGAAAAGTCCGGAAATGAAAGTTAAGCTCAAAACCAGAAAAATAGTTTTGGACGTCATTTTACGGTAATGGTACCAAAGGCGCTACGATTGTCGGATGAAGGTGAAAGATACACTGTTTCGAAGCTAAGAGATAGGGCTACAACATTACAGAAGGTCACTCAACCCAGTTTGGAGTGTAACCAGGTCAAAAATGCAAGATACCATACCAGAATCACAAAAACAGATTCACAGAACGCATTCTAGCGGAAACATCATAAATTAAGCTATCCAAGTCCAAATCCAGAAATTCCAAAACCAGCTGAAAGATAAGAAACATGGCTAAATTTCATCAGAATACCTCAACAACCAATTCGGAAGCAATTCCAGCCAAAACAACCAATTACAGGCGCAATTCTTACATTCGGGTAAAACCAGAAAAGCAATAGTAATTTTGACATTTCTCGTTCTACACTACTCCGATTGACCTGAAATTTTGTAGACACCTCCAAAATGTCATTCCATACAACTTTTATGTTTTAAGACAAGGCCAATTCGGCCTCTATATGTGAGCTATAAATTCGGGCAGAATGTAAACATTAGAACCCTAATTTTCCAGATTTCTTCCAAAACAGAAATTGCTTGCAATTTACCACTTTTTCCACCTTCTAGCTTCCTTAAATATCATTTCCAATCATCATACATGACCACATAATCATATCCATATGATAACAGAAAAATCCCCAATAATTATAAAACTTCACCAATTCAACCAAAATCAAGATATAATCCACAAAAGTGCATCTTATACCACCACCAATCATGAATTGAACATCATTAGAGGAAGAAGAGGGGTCATTCACAACTCACCTTAGCAATACAAGAGATAGAGCAACTAGTCACCTTAACTTTCCAAACAACTTCACAACCAAGCTCAACTCCACCGAACTAAGAGGTTTTATGGAGTAATTGGAAGATTAATCGGTTTAATTGAAAGATTGGGCAAGATTGGAGACTAGAAAATTGAGAGCTTTTCTTCCCTTTTTTGAGCAAGAGAATTCGGCCAAGAAGCTTGCAAAATGAAGAGATTTTTGGCCAATTTTAATTAAATAGTAAAGTTATGAATAGTAGTCAAACTCAAGACTAAATCTTATGGTTACACTTGTCACCTTTAGGTTTAAAACTTATCTTTTTGTCTCTCCAATACAAATACCTTAACACCTTGTAAAATAATATCACTTAATACAAAATTCCAACAAGTTGTCAAAAATATAATGCATTTACCGCACTTGCGGGTCCACGTTCAAAATACGCTCTTAATTTCTCAAAAACTAACCGATACTAGAAAAATCATTTTAAAACTATCTTTACTCTTAAACTTTATCTGGGGAATTTTTCTAATAAAGAAATTGTAGAAAAGGCGGGCGATTAAATAAAATAAACCCTAGAAAATTAGAAAATTTCCGGGTTCTCACACTTATTCTTTCGGGGCGTCACAAACTCCCCTCCTTAAAAGAATGTCGTCCTCGACATTCCATCTTGTACCAATCAAGTCAAGACATCCCGCAAAAATCACTCAAGCATTCCAAGTAAACACTAAGAGTCAAATCAAACCCACAGTCCGGCATCCTAAACTTCAAGCCTAGGATACACTACAGAGATCTGAAGCCTAAGCTCTGATACCAACTGTGACAGCCCCACCTCCCCCTAAGGCGAACCAGAGGGTTCGGCGGGCCGCCTGCCCAGCTCTGGCCGGGACTCAGTCGTTCACTACATTCCTCAAACAGATTACAAGATAAAACTCAAATATTACATCAAATTCTCCAATAAATAATTACATATCAAAAGCGAAGCGTCCATGCTTCCACTGCGCCACTCTGATCCATGATCCAACTATTATACAAGAGGAAGTCCAAATTCAAAGTACACATGAGATAATTCATCCGATCACAGGAATAAGTACTACAAGCCTTCCTTCGCCTTGAGCCCTGTGGAGGGGAATAAAATATTTTTGGGGTGAGCTAAATGCTCAGCGAGTAACCAGTAAAATCAGTAATCAAATCGGTTTAACAATAGTTCATTTCAATGATGTCATAAATCAATGATAAGTCCAGAAACAATTACAACATTTACAAAACATTAAATATGGAGTATCAATAATTCAAGAAACATGTACAATGGAAAGCGATAGTAACATTCATGAAAAGGATACGTTCGTCCTCCTGCCATTTCCTTTTTTTTTCATTTGAAATTGCATTTTTTTTCATTCAACCTTTCCCGGACATCGTCCAGGCTCCACCAACCTCCACCAACCTACAAAGGTAATACTCGAGTATACCAAACATTCACCCAGGTCCCTAATCGCCCGACCGAGTCCGCTTCTGGCTCGAGACGACCGGTAACAAGGGGCAATGGCCAGTTCAGCCCAAAAGGCTTACATTCATGCGCAAGTAGCATTTAATCATTAAGCATGAAAATTTCACATTTATTTAGGTCGAGTGCGATAAAGTACACACTCGCCCAGAAAACTCGTTTTAACAATCATTGAAAGCACTTAACACATTATCAATCCATAATAACAAGCCAATAAGTCAAGGAAATATATCAAACAAGGAACACTCTCATATAAGCACGCATGATATGCAAGAAAACAGTTTCAAAAGTAACTTTGGAAACAGTTCAAAAGTAAATAATGCAAGAAACGTTTCACAAGTACTTTGGAAATAGTTTAGGGTCACTCACCTCCACGACTCAGAAATCATCCATCATATAACATTGCCTTGCTCAAATCCAAGTCTTAGATCACAAACTCAATGCAAACAAATCCCTTCAAAGTTCGGACAGCACTTCCCCTGAATTTGCTAACTTTTCCAGCCATCATGGCTTCATTATTTCCTCATTCCAACCCAAAGGAACACACACAACAACAAGTTCATCCAATAGCCATTCAGAAAGCTCCAAGTAGTACTAGTACAAGTCAAGCGAGGGAAAAGTCCGGAAATGAAAGTTAAGCTCAAAACCAGAAAAATAGTTTTTGACGTCATTTTGCGGTAATGGTACAAAAGGCGCTACGATTGTCGGATGAAGGTGAAAGATACACCGTTTCGAAGTTAAGAGATAGGGCTACAACATTTCAGAAGGTCACTCAACCCAGTTTCGAGTGTAACCAGGTCAAAAATGCAAGATACCATACCAGAATCACAAAAACAGATTCACAGAACGCATTCTAGCGGAAACATCATAAATTAAGCTATCCAAGTCCAAATCCAGAAATTCCAAAACCAGCTGAAAGATAATAAACAGGGATAAATTTCATCAGAAGATCTCAACAACCAATTCAGAAGCAATTCCAGCCAAAAAAACCAATTACAGGCGCAATTCTTACATTCGGGTAAAACAAGAACAGCAATAGTAATTTCAACTTTTTCTCGTTCCACACTACTCCGATTGACTTGAAATTTTGTAGACACCTCCAAAATGTCATTTCCTACAACTTTCATGTTTTAATCCAAGGACAATTCGGCTTCTATCTATGAGCTATAAATTCGGGCAGAATGTAAACATTAGAACCCTAATTTTCCAGATTTCTTTCAAAACAGAAATTGCTTGCAATTTACCACTTTTTCCATCTTCTAGCTTCCTTAAATATCATTTCCAATCATCATACATGACCACATAATCATATCCATATGATAACAGAAAAATCCCCAATAATTATAAAACTTCACCAATTCAACCAAAATCAAGATATAATCCATAAAAGTGCATCTTATACCACCACCAATCATGAATTGAACATCATTAGAGGAAGAAGAGGGGTCCTTCACAACTCACCTTAGCAATACAAGAGATAGAGCAACTAGTCACCTTAACTTTCCAAACAACTTCACAACCAAGCTCAACTCCACCAAACTAAGAGGTTTTATGGAGTAATTGGAAGATTAATCGGTTTAATTGAAAGATTGGGCAAGATTGGAGACTAGAAAATTGAGAGCTTTTCTTCCCTTTTTTGAGCAAGAGAATTCGGCCAAGAAGCTTGCAAAATGAAGAGATTTTTGGCCAATTTTAATTAAATGGTAAAGTTATGAATAGTAGTCAAACTCAAGACTAAATCTTATGGTGACACTTGTCACCTTTAGGTTTAAAACTTATCTTTTTGTCTCTCCAATACAAATATCTTAACACCTTGTAAAATAATATCACTTAATACAAAATTCCAACAAGTTGTCAAAAATATAATGCATTTACCGCACTTGCGGGTCCCACGTTCAAAATACGCTCTTAATTTCTCAAAAACTAACCGATACTAGAAAAATCATTTTAAAACTATCTTTACTCATAAACTTTATCTGGGGAATTTTTCTAATGAAGAAAATGTAGAAAAGGCGGGCGATTAAATAAAATAAACCCTAGAAAATTAGAAAATTTCCGGGTTCTCACACTTATTCTTTCGGGGCGTCACAAACTCCCCTCCTTAAAAGAATGTCGTCCTTGACATTCCATCTTGTACCAATCAAGTCAAGACATCCCGCAAAAATCACTCAAGCATTCCAAGTAAACACTAAGAGTCAAATCAAACCCACAGTCCGGCATCCTAAACTTCAAGCCTAGGATACACTACAGAGATCTGAAGCCTAAGCTCTGATACCAACTGTGACAGCCCCACCTCCCCCTAAGGCGAACCAGAGGGTTCGGCGGGCCGCCTGCCCAGCTCTCACCGGGACTCAGTCGTTCACTACATTCCTCAAACAGATTACAAGATAAAACTCAAATATTACATCAAATTCTCCAATAAATAATTACATATCAAAAGCGAAGCGTCCATGCTTCCACAGCGCCACTCTGATCCATAATCCAACTATTATACAAGAGGAAGTCCAAATTCAAAGTACACGTGAGATAATTCATCCGATCACAGGAATAAGTACTACAAGCCTTCCTTCGCCTTGAGCCCTGTGGAGGCGAATAAAATATTTTTGGGGTGAGCTAAATGCTCAGCGAGTAACCAGTAAAATCAATAATCAAATCGGTTTAACAATAGTTCATTTCAATGATGTCATAAATCAATGATAAGTCCAGAAACAATTACAACATTTACAAAACATTAAATATGGAGTATCAATAATTCAAGAAACATGTACAATGGAAAGCGATAGTAACATTCATGAAAAGGATACGTTCGTTCTCCTGCCATTTCCTTTTTTTTTCATTTGAAATTGCATTTTTTTTTCATTCAACCTTTCCCGGACATCGTCCAGGCTCCACCAACCTCCACCAACCTACAAAGGTAATACTCGAGTATACCAAACATTCACCCAGGTCCCTAATCGCCCGACCGAGTCCGCTTCTGGCTCGAGACGACCGGTAACAAGGGGCAATGGCCAGTTCAGCCCAAAAGGCTTACATTCATGCGCAAGTAGCATTTAATCATTAAGCATGAAAATTTCACATTTATTTAGATCGAGTGCGATAAAGTACACACTCGCCCAGAAAACTCGTTTTAACAATCATTGAAAGCACTTAACACATTATCAATCCATAATAACAAGCCAATAAGTCAAGGAAATATATCAAACAAGGAACACTCTCATATAAGCACGCATGCTATGCAAGAAAACAGTTTAAAAGTAACTTTGGAAACAGTTCAAAAGTAACTTTGGAACAGCTTCAAAAGTAAATAATGAGAAACGTCTTCACAGTACTTTGAAATAGTTAGGGGTCACTCCACCTCCACGGCCCTCAGAATCATATTCATTATAACATTGCCTTGTCAAATCCAAGTCTTCAGATCACAAACCTCAATGCAAACAAATCCCTCAAAGTTCGGACAGCACTTCCCCTGAATTTTGCTAACTTTTCCAGCCATCATGGCTCATTATTTCCTTCTTCCAACCCAAAGGAACACACACAACAACAAGTTCATTTCCAATAGCCACTTTCAGGAAAGCTCAAGTAGTATAGTACAAGTCAAGCCGAGGGAAAAAAGTCCGATAAAATGAAAGTTAAGCTCAAAACCAGAAAAATAGTTTTTGGACGTATTTGCGAGGTAAATGTTACCAAGCGCGCTACATTATCGGGTTGTATGAGGTGAAGATACACCGCTTTCGAGCTAAGAGATAGGGCTACAACATTACAGAAGGTTACTCACCCAGTTTTCGAGTTGAACCAGGTCCAAAATGCAACGATCCATACCAGAATTCACAAAAAACAGATTCACAGAATGCATTCTTAGCGGAAAACATCATTAAATCAAGCTTTATTCCAAAGTCAAATCCAGAAATTCCAAAACCAGCTGAAAGATAGAACAGGTGTTAAATTTCATCAGAAGGACCCTCAACAAGCCAATTGGAGAAATTCCAGCCCAAAACAACACAATTCAGGCGCAATTCTTTACATTCGGGTAAACCAAGAAAAAGCAATTTAGTAATTTTGACATTTCTCGTTCTACACTACTGCACGATTGACCTGAACTTTTGTAGGCACCTCCAAAATGTTCATTCCATACAACTTTCATTTTAAGACAAGGCCAATTCGGCTCTATCTATTGAGCTATTAAATTCGGGCGATGTAAACATTGAACCCTAATTTCCAGATTTCTTCCAAAACAGAAATTGCTTTGCCATTTACAACTTTTGTCACCTCTCTAGCTTCCTTATTAAATATATTTCCAATTCTCATAAATGACCACATATCATATCCAGTATGATAACAGAAAATCCCCAATAATTATTAAAAATTCCACCAATTCCAACCAAAATCAAAGATATAATCCATAAAAGTGCACTTTACCACCACCAAATCATGAATTGAACATCATTTAGAGGAAGAAGAGGGGTACTTCACAACTCCTTAGCAATACAAGAGATAGAGGCAACTAGTCACCTTACTTTACCAAACAACCTTCACAACCAAGCTCACTCCACCAAACTAGAGGTTTTATGGATTAATTGGAGATTAATCGGCTTAATTGAAAAGATTTGGGCAAGGATTGGAAGACTAGAAAATTGAGAGCTTTTCTTCCCTATTTTTTGAGCAAGAGGAATTCGGCCAGAAAGCTTGCAAAATGAAGAGATTTTTGGCCAATTTTTAATTAAATGGTAAAGCTTATATGATAGTAGTCAAACTCAAGACTAAATCTTATGGTGACACTTGTCAACCTTTAGGTTTAAAACTTATTCTTTTTTTGTCTCTCAATACAAATATCTTAACACCTTGTAAAATAATATCACTTAATACAAAATTCCAACAAGTTGTCAAAAATATAATGCATTTACCGCACTTGCGGGTCCCACGTTCAAAATACGCTCTTAATTTCTCAAAAACTAACCGAAACTAGAAAAATCATTTTAAAACTATCTTTACTCATCAACTTTATCTGGGGAATTTTTCTAATAAAGAAATTGTAGAAAAGGCGGGCGATTAAATAAAATAAATCCTAGAAAATTAGAAAATTTCCGGGTTCTCACACTCATTCTTTCGGGGCGTCACAGACTCCCCTCCTTAAAAGAATGTCGTCCTCGACATTCCATCTTGTACCAATCAAGTCAAGACATCCCGCAAAAATCACTCAAGCATTCCAAGTAAACACTAAGAGTCAAATCAAACCCACAGTCCGGCATCCTAAACTTCAAGCCTAGGATACACTACAGAGATCTGAAACCGAAGCTCTGATACTAACTGTGACAGCCCCACCTCCCCCTAAGGCGAACCAGAGGGTTCGGCGGGCCGCCTGCCCAGCTCTGGCCGGGACTCAGTCGTTCACTACATTCCTCAAACAGATTACAAGACAAAACTCAAATATTACTTCAAATTCTCCAATAAATAATTACATATCAAAAGCGAAGCGTCCATGCTTCCACTGCGCCACTCTGATCCATGATCCAACTATTATACAAGAGGAAGTCCAAATTCAAAGTATACAAGAGATAATTCATCCGATCACAGGAATAAGTACTACAAGCCTTCCTTCGCCTTGAGCCCTGTGGAGGGGAATAAAATATTTTTGGGGTGAGCTAAATGCTCAGCGAGTAACCAGTAAAATCAGTAATCAAATCGGTTTAACAATAGTTCATTTCAATGATGTCATAAATCAATGATAAGTCCAGAAACAATTACAACATTTACAAAACATTAAATATGGAGTATCAATAATTCAAGAAACATGTACAATGGAAAGCGATAGTAACATTCATGAAAAGGATACGTTCGTTCTCCTGCCATTTCCTTTTTTTTTCATTTGAAATTGCATTTTTTTTTCATTCAACCTTTCCCGGACATCGTCCAGGCTCCACCAACCTCCACCAACCTACAAAGGTAATACTCGAGTATACCAAACATTCACCCAGGTCCCTAATCGCCCGACCGAGTCCGCTTCTGGCTCGAGACGACCGGTAACAAGGGGCAATGGCCAGTTCAGCCCAAAAGGCTTACATTCATGCGCAAGTAGCATTTAATCATTAAGCATGAAAATTTCACATTTATTTAGATCGAGTGCGATAAAGTATACACTCGCCCAGAAAACTCGTTTTAACAATCATTGAAAGCACTTAACACATTATCAATCCATAATAACAAGCCAATAAGTCAAGGAAATATATCAAACAAGGAACACTCTCATATAAGCACGCATGATATGCAAGAACGCATTCTAGCGGAAACATCATAAATTAAGTTATCCGAGTCCAAATCCAGAAATTCCAAAACCATCTGAAAGATAAGAAACAGGGTTAAATTTCATCAGAAGACCTCAACAACCAATTCGCAAGCAATTCCAGCCAAAACAACCAATTACAGGCGCAATTCTTACATTCGGGTAAAACCAGAAAAGCAATAGTAATTTTGACATTTCTCGTTCTACACTACTCCGATTGACCTGAAATTTTGTAGGCACCTCCAAAATATCATTCCATACAACTTTCATGTTTTAAGACAAGGCCAATTCGGCCTCTATATATGAGCTATAAATTCGGGCAAAATGTAAACATTAGAACCCTAATTTTCCAGATTTCTTCCAAAACAGAAATTGCTTGCAATTTACCACTTTTTCCACCTTCTAGCTTCCTTAAATATCATTTCCAATCATCATACATGACCACATAATCATATCCATATGATAACAGAAAAATCCCCAATAATTATAAAACTTCACCAATTCAACCAAAATCAAGATATAATCCATAAAAGTGCATCTTATACCACCACCAATCATGAATTGAACATCATTAGAGGAAGAAGAGGGGTCCTTCACAACTCACCTTAGCAATACAAGAGATAGAGCATGTGACGCCCCGAAAGAATAAGAGTGAGAACCCGGAAATATTCTAATTTTCTAGGGTTTATTTTTTTAATCGCCCGCCTTTTCTACATTTTCTTGATTAGAAAAATTCCCCAGATAAAGTTTATGAGCAAAGATAGTTTTAAAATGATTTTTCTAGTATCGGTTAGTTTTTGAGAAATTAAGAGCGTTTTTGAACGTGGGACCCGCAAGTGCGGTAAAATGCATTATATTTTTGACAACTTGTTGGAATTTTGTATTAAGTGATATTATTTTACAATGTGTTAAGATATTTGTATTGGAGAGACAAAAAGATAAGATTAAAACCCTAAAGGACCATTTGTCACAAAACCATTGGACCTTGACTTTTGACCAAGACTTTTCTAACTTTACTAAAACCAATTTGGACCCAATTTCTCTCCATTTTAGCTTGTCTTGGACGAAATTTTGAGAGAAAAAGAGAGAGAAAATCCATCATCTTGCACTTCAATTTCTTGTCCAAATCTTGAGTTCCAACCGATTAAATTGCAAATCACTCCATAAAACTTGCTAGCTAAGGAAGATTGAAGCTCTTGGTGGAGTTGTTTTGGAAGAAAAATCCCTAAGTCATCACCTTTCTTGATATTTGAAGGTATCATGTCTAGCCATCCTTTCTTTGTTCTTGATTATGCTAAATTAGAGACTTGTGATGGCTAAAGAGATGGTTTGATGGATTATATTTTGAGTTGTGGTTGGATGGATGAACTTTTATTATTTTTGGGGATTTTTCTGTTTTAGTATGAGTATGATTATGTGATTATGTATGATGATTGGAAATGATGTTTAATGATTCTAGAAGGTGGAAAAAGTGGAAGATTGCAAGTAAATTCTGTTTTGGATGAAATCTGGAAAATTAGGGTTCTTGGTTCTTCATTCTGTCCGAAATATTAGGTCCTAGATAGAGGCCGAATTGGCCTTGTATTAAAACATGAAAGTTGTAGGAAATGACATTTTAGAGGTGTCTAAAAAATTTCAGGTCAATCTGAGTAGTGTAGAATGAGAAAAGTCGAAATTACTATTGCTGTTCTGGTTTTACCCGAATGTAAGAATTGCGCCTGTAATTGGTTGTCTTGGCTGGAATTGCTTCCGAATTGGTTGTTGAGGTCTTCTGATGAAATGTAACCCTGTTTCTTAGATTTCAGCTGGTTTTGGAATTTCTGGATTTGGACTTGGATAGCCTGCTTTATGATGTTTCCGCTAAAATGCGTTCTGTGAATCTGTTTTTGTGATTCTGGTATAGTTTATTGCATTTTTGACCTGGTTACACTCGAAACTGGGTTGAGTGACCTTCTGTAATATTGTACCCCTATATCTTAGCTTCGAAACGGTGGGTCTTGTACCTTCATCCGACCATCGTAGTACCTTTGGTACCATTACCGCAAAATGACGTCAAAACTGTTTTTCTAGTTTTGAGCTTAACTTTCATTTCCGGACTTTTCCCTAGCTTGACTTGTACTAGTACTACTTGGAGCTTGCTGAATGGCTATTGGATGAACTTGTTGTTGTGTGTGTACCTTTGGGACTGGCTGAGGATATAATGAAGCCATGATGGCTGGAAAAGTAAGCAAATTCAGGGGAAGTGCTGTCCGAACTTTGAAAGGACTTGATTGCATTGAGTTTGTGATCTAAGACTTGGGTTTGAGCAAGGCAATGTAATATGATGGATGATTTCTGAGCCATTGAGGTGAGTGACCTCAAACTATTTCTAAAGTTATTTATGAATCGTTTCCTGCATTATTTACTTTTGAATTGTTTCCAAAGTTACTTTCGAACCATTTTCTTACATTATTTACCTTTAAACTGTTTCCAAAGTTACTTTTGAACTGTTTTCTTGCATATCATGCGTGCTTGCATATGAGTGTTCCTTGTTGGCTGTATTCCTTGATTTATTGGCTTATTATTATTGATTGATAATGTGTCAAGTGCTTTCAATGATTGTTAAAACGAGTTTTCCAGACGAGTGTGTATTTTATCGCACTCGACCTAAATAAATATGAAATTTTCAATGATTAATGATTAAATGCTAGTTGCGCATGAATGGAAGCCGTTTGGCTGAACTGGCCACTGCCCTTCGTTACCGATCGACTCGAGCCAGAAGCGGACTCGGTCGGGCGATATGGTGACCCTGGGTGAATTTGGTATACTCGAGTATTACCTTGTAGTCCGGCTACGTCCGGATGGGTGGAGTCCGGCTACGTCCGGATGGGTGGAGACCGGCCAACGTCCGGAAAAAAAAAAAAGATGAACGAATAAAAAGATGAACGAGGGATTATTTATAAAAAATGAACGTATCCTTTTCATGAATGTTACTATCGCTTTCCATTGTACATGTTTCTTGAATTATTGATACTCCATATTTAATGTTTTGTAAATGCTGTAATCATTTCTGGACTTATCATGTGATTTATGACATCACTGAAAAGAAATATTGTTAAACCGATTTGATTACTGATTTTCTGGTTACTCGCTGAGCTTCTAGCTCACCCCAAAAATATTTTATTCCCCTCCACAGGGCTCAAGGCGAAGGCAGGACTTGTTGTGCTTGTTCACGTGAATGGATGGCCTTTATGTTGTACAATTTGGATTTGGAATCATTTTATGTATAGTTGGGAATTGTTTCCGCTGCAATTGTGACATGTAATTATTGGAGACTTGGATATATTTGTGGACCATGTGATGTATATTTGAGATTCATATTGTAATTCATTTGAGGATTGTAGTGAACGACGGAGCCCCGGCGAGAGCTGGGCAGGCGACCCGCCGAACCCTCTGGTTCGCCTTAGGGGGAGGTGGGGCCGTTACAGAGCAACTAGTCACCTTAACTTTCCAAACAACTTCACAACCAAGCTCAACTCCACCAAACTAAGAGGTTTTATGGAGTAATTGGAAGATTAATCGGTTTAATTGAAAGATTGGGCAAGATTGGAGACTAGAAAATTGAGAGCTTTTCTTCCCCTTTTTGAGCAAGAGAATTCGGCCAAGAAGCTTGCAAAATGAAGAGATTTTTGGCCAATTTTAATTAAATGGTAAAGTTATGAATAGTAGTCAAACTCAAGACTAAATCTTATGGTGACACTTGTCACCTTTAGGTTTAAAACTTATCTTTTTGTCTCTCCAATACAAATATCTTAACACTTTGTAAAATAATATCACTTAATACAAAATTCCAACAAGTTGTCAAAAATATAATGCATTTACCGCACTTGCGGGTCCACGTTCAAAATACGCTCTTAATTTCTCAAAAACTAACCGATACTAGAAAAATCATTTTAAAACTATCTTTACTCATAAACTTTATCTGGGGAATTTTTCTAATAAAGAAATTGTAGAAAAGGCGAGCGATTAAATAAAATAAACCCTAGAAAATTAGAAAATTTACGGGTTCTCACACTCATTCTTTCGGGGCGTCACAAACTCCCCTCCTTAAAACAATGTCGTCCTCGACATTCCATCTTGTACCAATCAAGTCAAGACATCCCGCAAAAATCACTCAAGCATTCCAAGTAAACACTAAGAGTCAAATCAAACCCACAGTCCGGCATCCTAAACTTCAAGCCTAGGATACACTACAGAGATCTGAAGCCTAAGCTCTGATACCAACTGTGACAGCCCCACCTCCCCCTAAGGCGAACCAGAAGGTTCGGCGGGCCGCCTGCCCAGCTCTGGCCGGGACTCAGTCGTTCACTACATTCCTCAAACAGATTACAAGATAAAACTCAAATATTACATCAAATTCTCCAATAAATAATTACATATCAAAAGCGAAGCGTCCATGCTTCCACTGCGCCACTCTGATCCATGATCCAACTATTATACAAGAGGAAGTCCAAATTCAAAGTACACATGAGATAATTCATCCGATCACAGAAATAAGTACTACAAGCCTTCCTTCGCCTTGAGCCCTGTGGAGGGGAATAAAATATTTTTGGGGTGAGCTAAATGCTCAGCGAGTAACCAGTAAAATCAGTAATCAAATCGGTTTAACAATAGTTCATTTCAATGATGTCATAAATCAATGATAAGTCCAGAAACAATTACAACATTTACAAAACATTAAATATGGAGTATCAATAATTCAAGAAACATGTACAATGGAAAGCGATAGTAACATTCATGAAAAGGATACGTTCGTTCTCCTGCCATTTCCTTTTTTTTTCATTTGAAATTGCATTTTTTTTTCATTCAACCTTTCCCGGACATCGTCCAGGCTCCACCAACCTCCACCAACCTACAAAGGTAATACTCGAGTATACCAAACATTCACCCAGGTCCCTAATCGCCCGACCGAGTCCGCTTCTGGCTCGAGACGACCGGTAACAAGGGGCAATGGCCAGTTCAGCCCAAAAGGCTTACATTCATGCGCAAGTAGCATTTAATCATTAAGCATGAAAATTTCACATTTATTTAGATCGAGTGCGATAAAGTACACACTCGCCCAGAAAACTCGTTTTAACAATCATTGAAAGCACTTAACACATTATCAATCCATAATAACAAGCCAATAAGTCAAGGAAATATATCAAACAAGGAACACTCTCATATAAGCACGCATGCTATGCAAGAAAACAGTTTAAAAGTAACTTTGGAAACAGTTCAAAAGTAAATAATGCAAGAAACGTTTCACAAGTACTTTGGAAATAGTTTAGGGTCACTCACCTCCACGGCTCAGAAATCATCCATCATATAACATTGCCTTGCTCAAATCCAAGTCTTAAATCACAAACTCAATGCAAACAAATCCCTTAAAAGTTCGGACAGCACTTCCCCTGAATTTGCTAACTTTTCCAGCCATCATGGCTTCATTATTTCCTCATTCCAACCCAAAGGTACACACACAACAACAAGTTCATCCAATAGCCATTCAGCAAGCTCCAAGTAGTACTAGTACAAGTCAAGCCAGGGAAAAGTCCGGAAATGAAAGTTAAGCTCAAAATCAGAAAAATAGTTTTGGACGTCATTTTGCGGTAATGGTACCAAAGGCGCTACGATTGTCGGATGAAGGTGAAAGATACACCGTTTCGAAGCTAAGAGATAGGGTTACAACATTACAGAAGGTCACTCAACCCAGTTTCGAGTGTAACCAGGTCAAAAATGCAAGATACCATACCAGAATCACAAAAATAGATTCACAGAACGCATTCTAGCGGAAACATCATAAATTAAGCTATCCAAGTCCAAATCCAGAAATTCCAAAACCAGCTGAAAGATACGAAACATGGCTAAATTTCATCAGAATACCTCAACAACCAATTCGGAAGCAATTCCAGCCAAAACAACCAATTACAGGCGCAATTCTTACATTCGGGTAAAACCAGAAAAGCAATAGTAATTTTGACATTTCTCGTTCTACACTACTCCGATTGACCTGAAATTTTGTAGACACCTCCAAAATGTCATTCCATACAACTTTTATGTTTTAAGACAAGGCCAATTCGGCCTCTATATGTGAGCTATAAATTCGGGCAGAATGTAAACATTAGAACCCTAATTTTCCAGATTTCTTCCAAAACAGAAATTGCTTGCAATTTACCACTTTTTCCACCTTCTAGCTTCCTTAAATATCATTTCCAATCATCATACATGACCACATAATCATATCCATATGATAACAGAAAAATCCCCAATAATTATAAAACTTCACCAATTCAACCAAAATCAAGATATAATCCACAAAAGTGCATCTTATACCACCACCAATCATGAATTGAACATCATTAGAGGAAGAAGAGGGGTCATTCACAACTCACCTTAGCAATACAAGAGATAGAGCAACTAGTCACCTTAACTTTCCAAACAACTTCACAACCAAGCTCAACTCCACCGAACTAAGAGGTTTTATGGAGTAATTGGAAGATTAATCGGTTTAATTGAAAGATTGGGCAAGATTGGAGACTAGAAAATTGAGAGCTTTTCTTCCCTTTTTTGAGCAAGAGAATTCGGCCAAGAAGCTTGCAAAATGAAGAGATTTTTGGCCAATTTTAATTAAATAGTAAAGTTATGAATAGTAGTCAAACTCAAGACTAAATCTTATGGTGACACTTGTCACCTTTAGGTTTAAAACTTATCTTTTTGTCTCTCCAATACAAATATCTTAACACCTTGTAAAATAATATCACTTAATACAAAATTCCAACAAGTTGTCAAAAATATAATGCATTTACCGCACTTGCAGGTCACACGTTCAAAATACGCTCTTAATTTCTCAAAAACTAACCGATACTAGAAAAATCATTTTAAAACTATCTTTACTCTTAAACTTTATCTGGGGAATTTTTCTAATAAAGAAATTGTAGAAAAGGCGGGCGATTAAATAAAATAAACCCTAGAAAATTAGAAAATTTCCGGGTTCTCACACTTATTCTTTCGGGGCGTCACAAACTCCCCTCCTTAAAAGAATGTCGTCCTCGACATTCCATCTTGTACCAATCAAGTCAAGACATCCCGCAAAAATCACTCAAGCATTCCAAGTAAACACTAAGAGTCAAATCAAACCCACAGTCCGGCATCCTAAACTTCAAGCCTAGGATACACTACAGAGATCTGAAGCCTAAGCTCTGATACCAACTGTGACAGCCCCACCTCCCCCTAAGGCGAACCAGAGGGTTCGGCGGGCCGCCTGCCCAGCTCTGGCCGGGACTCAGTCGTTCACTACATTCCTCAAACAGATTACAAGATAAAACTCAAATATTACATCAAATTCTCCAATAAATAATTACATATCAAAAGCGAAGCGTCCATGCTTCCACTGCGCCACTCTGATCCATGATCCAACTATTATACAAGAGGAAGTCCAAATTCAAAGTACACATGAGATAATTCATCCGATCACAGAAATAAGTACTACAAGCCTTCCTTCGCCTTGAGCCCTGTGGAGGGGAATAAAATATTTTTGGGGTGAGCTAAATGCTCAGCGAGTAACCAGTAAAATCAGTAATCAAATCGGTTTAACAATAGTTCATTTCAATGATGTCATAAATCAATGATAAGTCCAGAAACAATTACAACATTTACAAAACATTAAATATGGAGTATCAATAATTCAAGAAACATGTACAATGGAAAGCGATAGTAACATTCATGAAAAGGATACGTTCGTCCTCCTGCCATTTCCTTTTTTTTTTCATTTGAAATTGCATTTTTTTTTCATTCAACCTTTCCCGGACATCGTCCAGGCTCCACCAACCTCCACCAACCTACAAAGGTAATACTCGAGTATACCAAACATTCACCCAGGTCCCTAATCGCCCGACCGAGTCCGCTTCTGGCTCGAGACGACCGGTAACAAGGGGCAATGGCCAGTTCAGCCCAAAAGGCTTACATTCATGCGCAAGTAGCATTTAATCATTAAGCATGAAAATTTCACATTTATTTAGATCGAGTGCGATAAAGTACACACTCGCCCAGAAAACTCGTTTTAACAATCATTGAAAGCACTTAACACATTATCAATCCATAATAACAAGCCAATAAGTCAAGGAAATATATCAAACAAGGAACACTCTCATATAAGCACGCATGCTATGCAAGAAAACAGTTTAAAAGTAACTTTGGAAACAGTTCAAAAGTAAATAATGCAAGAAACGTTTCACAAGTACTTTGGAAATAGTTTAGGGTCACTCACCTCCACGGCTCAGAAATCATCCATCATATAACATTGCCTTGCTCAAATCCAAGTCTTAAATCACAAACTCAATGCAAACAAATCCCTTAAAAGTTCGGACAGCACTTCCCCTGAATTTGCTAACTTTTCCAGCCATCATGGCTTCATTATTTCCTCATTCCAACCCAAAGGTACACACACAACAACAAGTTCATCCAATAGCCATTCAGCAAGCTCCAAGTAGTACTAGTACAAGTCAAGCCAGGGAAAAGTCCGGAAATGAAAGTTAAGCTCAAAATCAGAAAAATAGTTTTGGACGTCATTTTGCGGTAATGGTACCAAAGGCGCTACGATTGTCGGATGAAGGTTAAAGATATACCGTTTCGAAGCTAAGAGATAGGGTTACAACATTACAGAAGGTCACTCAACCCAGTTTCGAGTGTAACCAGGTCAAAAATGCAAGATACCATACCAGAATCACAAAAACAGATTCACAGAACGCATTCTAGCGGAAACATCATAAATTAAGCTATCCAAGTCCAAATCCAGAAATTCCAAAACCAGCTGAAAGATAGAAACATGGCTAAATTTCATCAGAATACCTCAACAACCAATTCGGAAGCAATTCCAGCCAAAACAACCAATTACAGGCGCAATTCTTACATTCGGGTAAAACCAGAAAAGCAATAGTAATTTCGACTTTTCTCGTTCTACACTACTCCGATTGACCTGAAATTTTGTAGGCACCTCCAAAATGTCATTTCCCTACAACTTTCATGTTTTAAGACAAGGCCAATTAGGCCTCTATCTATGAGCTATAAATTCGGACAGAATGTAAACATTAGAACCCTAATTTTCCAGATTTCTTCCAAAACAGAAATTGCTTGTAATTTACCACTTTTTCCACCTTCTAGCTTCCTTAAATATCATTTCCAATCATCATACATGACCACATAATCATATCCATATGATAACAGAAAAATCCCCAATAATTATAAAACTTCACCAATTCAACCAAAATCAAGATATAATCCATAAAAGTGCATCTTATAGCACCACCAATCATGAATTGAACATCATTAGAGGAAGAAGAGGGGTCCTTCACAACTCACCTTAGCAATACAAGAGATAGAGTAACTAGTCACCTTAACTTTCCAAACAACTTCACAACCAAGCTCAACTCCACCAAACTAAGAGGTTTTATGGAGTAATTGGAATATTAATCGGTTTAATTGAAAGATTGGGCAAGATTGGAGACTAGAAAATTGAGAGCTTTTCTTCCCCTTTTTGAGCAAGAGAATTCGGCCAAGAAGCTTGCAAAATGAAGAGATTTTTGGCCAATTTTAATTAAATGGTAAAGTTATGAATAGTAGTCAAACTCAAGACTAAATCTTATGGTGACACTTGTCACCTTTAGGTTTAAAACTTATCTTTTTGTCTCTCCAATACAAATATCTTAACACCTTGTAAAATAATATCACTTAATACAAAATTCCAACAAGTTGTCAAAAATATAATGCATTTACCGCACTTGCGGGTCCCACGTTCAAAATACGCTCTTAATTTCTCAAAAACTAACCGATACTAGAAAAATCATTTTAAAACTATCTTTACTCATAAACTTTATCTGAGAAATTTTTCTAATAAAGAAAATGTAGAAAAGGCGGGCGATTAAATAAAATAAACCCTACAAAATTGGAAAATTTTCGGGTTCTCACACTCATTCTTTCGGGGCGTCACAGTAATTGGGGCCAACATATGACTTTAGTAGAGTTTGCCTACAATAATAGTTACCATTCGTCAATTCAAATGGCATCGTATGAAACTCTCTATGGACGGAAGTGTCGCTCACCGATCTATTGGAATGAAGTAGGGGAAAAGAAGGTTCTAGATCCAACAACCATTCCATGGATGGAGGATGCACAAGACAAAGTTAAGTTGATACGTCAGAGACTCCAAACAGCTCAAAGCCGCCAAAAGAGCTACGCGGACAACCGAAGGAAAGATTTGGAATATGAAGTTGGAGACTGTGTTTTTCTTAAGATCACACCACTACGAAGTGTCACTGCAGGTAGAGGGAAGAAACTCCAACCACAATTCATAGGACCTTTTGTGATTCTCCAACGAGTTGGAAAAGTGGCATATCGACTCGAGTTACCACCAAGTTTGTCCCGAATTCACGACATCTTCCATGTTTCGATGTTTAAAAAGTACTATCCTGATCCAACCCATATTGTACGACCAGAGGAAATTGAGATAGTTGAAGCACTCACTTATGAGGAGAAACCTGTGCAAATACTCGATCGAAAGGTTAAGGAGCTCAGAACTAAACAAATTCCACTAGTAAAGATCTTATGGAGAAACCACGGAGTTGAAGAGGCAACCTGGGAGATGGAAGAAGAGATGCAAAAGAAATACCCTGAACTATTTGTGAATCACGGTAAGAAATTTTGAGGATGAAATTCTTTAAGGGGGAGAGAGTATGAGAACCTGAAAATTTTCTTAATATCTAGGCCTTATTTTATTTTATTTTTGCACACGTTTTATATATTTTCGTTAGTATATTAATTTTATAGATATTTTTATAAGTAAATATAGTTTTTAAATCATTTTCTAGTATAAGTTAGTTTTTGAAATATTAGGAGTGTATATTGGACGTGGGACCCGCTAGTGCGTTAAGTGCGATAAATTTGGCCAATTAGGTTAAGTTTTGCATAAAGGGAGTAAATTAATAGGTGTTAGGAGATTATTAGAGGTTATCTAGATTAAATTGTATTTGGAAATAAGAGGGATGAGATAAACATAAAAGATGCTAGGTGGCGCGATATGGTTAGAGTTGGACTTTGACTAATCTTTCCTCACCTTTCCTAAAATCAATTTTGACCCAAAATCCTCTCCATTTTCTCTTGTCTTGGCCGAGCAACATAGAGAGGAGAAGAGAGAAAAGCTTCCAACTTTTGCCTTCATTTCTTGCTCAAATCTTATGAACCAACTACTTAAATCCCAAATTCCTCCATAAAAGTGAATTGTTAAGCTAGGTTAAGGTTTGTGGTGGAGCCATTTGTGAAGAGAAATAACTAGCTACCTTGTCTCTTGTGGTTTGTACGGTAAGTTGCTAAGAAATCCTCCCTTTGTTCTTAATAATGGTAAATTAGTGGTTGTGGTAGCTAAAAGTGCTATTTTGTGGAAGATTTTATGGTTGAAAGTAGAGTTTTGATAAATTATAGATTTATTGGTGATTTTTCTGATTTTCTATGATAATTATTCGTTGGCCATGAATGATAGCTTGATATGGTGTAATATGGAGCTTGTGTACGTTAGTTATGGTTGTTTGCGGAAAATTTCAGATTTGTGCAGAAAATTTCAGTTTTAGGGTTTCAAATTTGAGGCTTTTCTAGGGTTTGTTGTGGAGCTTTTAATTGGCTTTGATTGAAGGGTGTTATAACCATAATAAGGTGTGTCGTTTAGTCTATGATTGGTATATGTACTTGTGATGGGTTTTGGTGAAAATTGGTGATGAATGGTAGGATGGAAAATATGAAAATTAAGGGGAAGTGCTGTCCAAAGTTGAGGAAATTGGGTACCTTTGAGTTGGGAGTGAGAGTGAGTAGAAACAAAAGGGTCTTAGGGTTGGTTGTGCTTAGTACCCAATGTTATTCCATTTTACTTCTTAGTTATATTTTGGTCTTGTATTGGTAGTTCATTGAAGAGGTTATGACTCGTGCTTGAGTCTTAATTGTTGTATTCTTGCTTGTTATAGGTCATGCCAGTAATACGGGGCCTACGTCGGAAGGAAATTTGTAAACTTGTTTACTTGAACCGGTGAGTGTACCCTTGTATGGTTTAATGCTTAAATGATTGTTTATACTTGATTCTGTGAACTTGGTTGACTTGAATGAGACGAGAGTGTATTTCACCGCTCTTGTTCTCTTATCTGTATGACTGCTACTGTATAACTGTGAAACTGTACTTGTGCATGATTTGATGTCGTTTGGAGGATTGTATCCAACGACTTTATTGTGATATCTGAGCTCTTACCCCATTGGTCGTTATTCAGGTCGAGCCGTCAAGGGTATGGTCGGTTCGACAACGAACCAAGAGTGACTGTTAGTCGAATGGAGTGTTATCTCCTCGACCCTGTGGTATACTCGAGTATTGCCTTCTCTATTTCTGAGAGGTGTTCGGGCCCGGTAAGGGGGATGTTCGGTGGATGGAATGTGGTGTAAAGTGGGATCTATGGTCTTGTTTTTTTTTCAAATGTTGACGGAGGGTCAACGGGTTTGAGATCAAGTACGGCAAGTGGAAAGTGGCTCTTGGGAGCCGACTGTATCCTTTTAGCCTTGGTTGTTGTGATGTAATCTCTATGTGTTCCTTGATTAAGAATGATTACCTTTGTGCGTCTTGTTGGTACCTCACGAGCGTAAACTCACCCTCGTTATCTTTGTTTTCCTTACAGGAACAACTTTTGGAATCACGTTTTGAGAAGCGAGTTGAGCTAGTTAGGCATTCATTTGTTCTTTGTATAGCTCCTCGATAGTTGGGAAAACAAAGTGTATTTTGATCCTACGATTCATTTTGACTTGTACATATACCAAAATGCGTATTTTGAAGTGTTTTCTCATGTATATGTGAACTATTCTCCTTTAGTAACGTATATTCATTAATGTTGGATAAAGTACTTGTTTTGGGTTGTGGTCCGGTTGAGTATAAAAGTTGAACGAGGAAGAAGAATTTTTGGCGAGGTTGCTGTTCTCCGAATCCGGCCAAGTTTTAGCCGGATACCTGGCCGGATATGCAGGGAAGGCTTGAAAAATTTTCATTTTTGCCTCTGCCTCCAATCCGGTTGGATATCTGGCCAGAAACCGGCCGGATTGTGACGTGGCAGTCACTGTTCATCCACGGCTTGTTTTCGTTCTTCATTTCATTTCTTTTTTATCGGTCGTTGTAGCGCTCGAGCACTGTATTATTTTTCAGAACAAGTATTTCAGGGTGTGATTAGCTTAGTAGTCCTGGTGAGAGTTGGGCAGGCAGTCCGCTAACCTCTTTGGTTCGCCCTAGGGGAAGGTGGGGCTGTCACAACTCTCAAGAGCCAAATTCCCGTTGCAATAATTGATCCAAACTCGTTGACCCTCCGTCAACGTTTAATGAAACAAACATGTCCGTAGACCCCTCTTACGCCATATCCCGTTCACCAAACATACCCCTTGCCGGGCCCGAACACCAAACAGGAACAAGAATAGTAATACTCGAGTATACCAGGAATCCAGAGTCTCCAATACCCATAGATTCCCACGAAATAGGCCCTCATGGCTTGTCAATTTTCCTCGACCAAGCCCCTTGCTGGCTCGATTCAATTAACTACCAATGAGGCTGAGCTCAGATTTCACAGGAAGGTCGTTGGATACCAGCCTCCAAACGACATCATAACAGGCACAGGTAACAAATTCAGCTTATAATAGGCACAAGTAACAGGTTC
This sequence comes from Coffea eugenioides, assembly GCF_003713205.1. Classification (NCBI taxonomy): domain Eukaryota; kingdom Viridiplantae; phylum Streptophyta; class Magnoliopsida; order Gentianales; family Rubiaceae; genus Coffea; species Coffea eugenioides. Next base: position 16,002,413 of record NC_040045.1, read on the forward strand.
AAGCATATACAGTGACTCGACAAATAAGCAAGAGAGACGAGTGTGATGAAGTACATCCTCGTCTCGTCCAGAATTAAGCAAGTGTTACAGTCATTCAGGTCACACATTGCAGGTACAGGTAAAACTGATAAACAACAAGTCATGCAAGCGGTACACTCACCAGTTCAAGCAAGGATAACTTGTGAGGACCCGTAAATTTTCTTTATTTCATAATACTTTATTTTATTTTATTGCATACATTTTCGTCACTATACCCTATTATATTGATTTTTCTGAGATTTTTATAAGTAAATATAGTTTTTAAATTATTTTTCTAGTATAAGTGAGTTCATGAGAAATAAATAGTGTATATTGGACGTGGGACCCGCTAGTGGCGTTAAGTGCGACAAATTCGACCAATTAGGTTACGTTTTGTATACCGGGATTAATTTACTAGGTACTAGGAGATAATTAGAGGATAGCTAGATAGATTAGCTATTGGAAGAAAGAAGATAAGCTTGACCCATTAAAAGTGCCATGTGTCGAGTCACGATTGGAAGTTAGACTTGCCTAACTTTTGCCTAACTTTCTTAACTTTACTAAAACTCCAATTTTGACCCAAATCATCTTCATTTCCTAACCTCCTTGGCCGAACCTCACCTTGAGAGAAAAGAAAAGAAAGCTTCAACTATATCTTCCATTTCTTGCACAAATCTTGAAATCCAACCGATTAAACCTTGAATTAGTCCACAAAAGTGACTTGGTAAGGGAGTTTGAAGATCTTGGTGGAGTTGTTTTGGAAGGAAAACCCTTAAGCTACTATCTTTCTTGAGGTGTTAAGGTACTTTGCTTACAACTTCCTCTTTGTTCATGTTAATGTCAAATTAGTGACTTTTGTGGCTAAATATGTTGATTTGTAGTAGGTTTGATGGTTGGAAGTGGGGTTTTGATGGACTTTTGATTTATTATTGATTTTTCTGTTTTTATATAGTAACTATTGTTTAGTCATGGATTGATGGTTTGTTTTAGTGTAAAATGAAGTTGGTATATGCTTGATATGATTGGTTGCGGAAAATTTCTGGTTTGGTGCGGAAATTCCAGTTTAGGGTTTCAATTAATCCTGTTCTTCCCGGTTCTGTTCGGCCATGTTGGAGGCCGAATTAGCCTTAGGTTAAAACATGAAAGTTGTAGGAAATGATTTTTTATAGCTTCCTATAAAATTTCAGCTTGTTCAGAGCACTGTAACATGTGAAATGACCGAAATACCCTTGACTGCCCATAAACCCTGTTTCACGGACAGTTTTCTGTCTTCTTGGAGATTTCAAGTTTTGACTCTGAAAATGCATGATTTAGCTTTGGAGGCATTCATAAGAGGAAATGTAGATACACCTCAATCGGACTTCGGTAGCCTGAATTATTGTCGTTTAATCATAGTGCGGTTAACTAGCCTGATTGTGAGATTCTGGTTCTGTAATTTGAATATTTGACCTAGATACACTATGAACTGGACTGAGTGATCTTCATCAAAGTTGTAGCTCTTTGTCTTATCTTCGAAACGGTATAAATTTTACCACAATCCGATAAGCATAGCTTCGGTTGTGACCGATACGCTAAGAGACATCAAACCTACTATTTAGCTTTTGTCCTTAAAACTTGATTTCATGTTGCATTCCTAGACTTGCTTTGTATTTGGATGAACTTGAGCCTAGTTGACGGGCTATTTTATTGAGATTTCTTATGTGTTGAATTGGACTGAGTTGAGGAAAAACAATGAAGCCATAAATGGCTGGAATATAGCAAAATACAGAGGGCATGCTGCCAAAATTTTAGGGCTACGCGGTTCCTTCAAGTTGAGTTGATCTTAGTAAAAATGAAGGGGTTTTGGGGTTTGTTTGTAACCCTATGACCAACTGTTATCTTTTACTCAAAAGTCATATTTTTATTCTTCTGTACTAGCACTTAACCAGGAAAGGCGTACGACATGTAGTCGAGCCTCATTTATGCATTCCATTTACTAGGTTTGTGGATGTGCGAACTATAATTGTTTTATCTTGATTATTTTAGGGTTTCTTGGCGATTAAAGCCACTTTGGGTAAAACTTTTGAAGTATCTGTACTGGAACCGGTGAGTGTACCACTCCCCTGAATTATTGCTAAAATGGTTATCTGTACTTGCAAATTGTATTTGAATGTCTTTATCGACTGTTTATTCTGTACGAGGTGAGTGTGTACTTTATCACACTCGTTCTCTGGCCTGTGTGACTTGTTTCCTGTATATACTTGAATCTGTTACCTGCGCCTGTTATAATGTCGTTTGGAAGTGCATCCAACGACCTTCCTGTTAAATCTGAGCTCAACCTCATGGGGAGTCAATTGGATCGAGCCAGCAAGGGCTTGGTCGAGAAAATTTGGCAATCCATGGGTGCCTGTTCCTGGAAATCTTTGGGTATTGGAGACTCTAGATTTCCGGTATACTCGAGTACTACCATTCCTGTTCCTGTTAGACGTTCGGGCCTGGTAAGGGGTATGTTTGGTAGACGGGATTTGGCGTTAAAGTGGTGTTCTACTGGACTGGTTCCTTTAGTTGAATGTTGACGGAGGGTCAACTAGGTTGGATCAAGTATTGAAACGGGGATTTGACTCTTGAGAGCCACCTATATCCTTTAAATTGTGGTGTTCATTCATTTCTCGTATTTGATGTGTATATGTGCCCTTAAAGTGATTTCTCATGATTTCTACTATCTATACTTTTGGTACCTCATTGAGCTTTTAGCTCACCCCGTCCCGTTATCCTTGTTTTCCTTACAGGGAACCATCTTTTGGAACTTCGACGTTTTTGAAGACTAAGTTGGGCTAGTTAGAAATTCTTTTGCTCTTTTGGGTATAGCTCCTCGACATTTTGGAAACCCTAAATGTATCTTAATAAAATGTTTCTTTTGGTGTGTAAACTTACTAATATGTATATTGTATAGTGTTTCCTTATGGTTATATGTCTTTGGGAATGTATATTCTCTCATGTCAAACAAAGTTTACTTGTACTTGGTTGGATTGTGACGTGGCAGCGGCCCTCCATCTCGTTCTGGTTTTTTTTTCCTCCGTGGGAACATTGTCCTAAAGATTGATTGTATCTTTTAGTTCGGCTCAATTGGGTTCTGAATGTTATCTTCTCGAAGTTCTTTTGAGCGTTTGGTAAGGTTTCCATTTGTTCCGGATCCGTAGTCCCGGCGAGAGCTGGGCAGGCGGTTCGCCGAATCCTTTGGTTCGCCTTAGGGTGAGGTGGGATTGTCACATAACTTCAAAAGTTTCCTCCCAAGGAATGCCCTTGGCCACCGACACGTCCTAAGAACAACCAAGAAACAATTGAGACTCGATTCCGAGTCGTACCTATCCAATAACTACTAATGCAAGGCAAAATAGAACTTAGAAGCGAAAATAAGTAACAATTGGTGCCAAGGGTATAAACGACCCCAAAACCTTTCATTTCTACTCAAAATCAACCCAACTCAAAGGAATCACGTAGCCCTAAAATTTTGGACAGCATGCCCTTTGTATTTCGATATATTCCAGCCATTTATGGCTTCATTTTTTTTTTCTCAACTCAGCCCAATTCAACACATAAGTAAACTTAACACAATGGCTCCTCAACTAGGCTCAAAGTCATCCACATACAAGTCAATTCTAGCAATGCATCCATCAAAATCAAAGCGGGAAACCAGTTTTAAAGACGAATGGCTAAGAAGCAGGTTTGACATCTTCCGGCGTTTTGGTCGCATTTGAAGCTACGCTTATTGGATTTGGGTAAACTTTATGGCGTTTCGAAGCTGAGATAGAGAGCTACATTTTTCATGAAAACATCAATATCTAGTTCATGCATTTTTAGGGTCAAAATGTGCAATCGTAGAAAAAACAGAAAGCTGCCAACGAAATAGGGCTTTTGGCAGTCAGGGGTATTTTAGTCATTTCAAATGTTACAGTGCTCCGATTGAACTGAAATTTAACAGAAAGATATTTAACTCTATTCCCTACAACTTTCATGTTTTGACCTAGACCTGATTCAGCCTCTAACATGGACAAATATGCAGGTCAGAAACAGGGCAGATTCATTCATAAATGGAAACTCTAATCTGAAATTGATACACACCAACTGAAATTTTTCGTAGGCAAGTAAAACTAACATATAAAAGCTCAATATTACACATAACAAAGCTATCAATCCAAGGCTAATACACAAGCATCAAATAAGAGCAGAAAATTCACCATAAAACTGAAATTTCCCACATCACCACCCCAAATCATGAAATATCCTCACAAAACTACATATTTAACAACTCTAACGTACTAATTAACAATTAATTGAAGTAAACAGGAAGTTCTTGGCAAGATACCTTAAAACCCCAAGAAAATTGGTACCCTAGTGTTTTCCATTCCAAAATAACTCCACAAACACCTTGGAAACTACCTTAACTAGCACTTTTTATGGAGTGGTTTGCAAAAGTTATGGTTGGAATTCAAGATTGGAGCAAGAAAGGATGGTGCAAGATGAAGTTTCTCTCTTCTTTCTTTCCCTCAAAGTTTCGGCCAGCTTGGTGAAGAAATGAAGATGATTTTGGTCAAAGTTTGATATTTAGCAAAGGTAAGAAATTGGTCAAAGTCCAATTTTCAATAGTGTCATGACACTTGGCCCTTTTCTAGAATTTTCTCTCACTTTCCTTGTCTTCCAACACTATTTTGGCTAACTAATCCTTAATTATCTCCTAACACCTTATAAATTAACATCCCTCTGTATAGAATTTCAACTAATCGTCAAAATTTTACCGCACTAACCGCACTAGCGGGTCCCACGTCCTTAATACAATTCAAACTTAACATATACTAATTTATACCAAGAAAATGATTTAAAAGCTATATTCACTCATAAAAATCTCTGGAAAATTAATATAATAAAGTGGGGTAAAGAAATGCAGGTGAAAATAAATTAAAGTATTATAAAATAGGAAAATTTTGCGGGTCCTCACACTCTCTCCCCCTTAAAAGAATTTCGTCCTCGAAATTTCTTATCATCGCCTTCCCCGGTATACGAAATTTTTTCACTTCCTTCTTACAGTCAAGTTGAGCATCATACTTGGCTAACCAATCCGTACCCCTTCACTGGCCAAGCTCATTAAATTCTCTAGTATAGTTTCCTCTTCCTACCCAAATCGCTATTCTTATGCACCATTCTAGTGGTCAAAGGGTGGAATACCAGAATCTTACCTTCCATGTCTTCAGACGTGTCAGGGATTTGATGTTGCCCTAGGGAATACACCCGAGCCGGTACCTTCGGTCCTGTCCTTTCCCCCTTCGACTGGTCAAGGTTAGCCTTGGTTGATTGTCGGTTCCCACTCCCTTCTCGAGATAGGCCTGGGCAATTAGCGATTTGATGATCTGCACTCCCGCAACGCAGACATTTTCTTCCTTTCTTCCAGCAGACATCCTCCGTGTGATTCGGCTTTCTACAGCACCCACAGGGACCACGGAAAGCAGAGGCCGAGCCTCCCTGTGAGGCACCTCTTGATATCCTCGGAACTCTTACTCCTCCAGTTCCCTTTCCAAGCTTGGGAGGTGTGCTCGTATCCTCTTGTCCTACGCCACCTTCAGGAATAGCTCTTTTCTTCGCCTGGAAGGTTCTAACTTGTAACCTCGCGCTTTCAACTGGTTGAGCTTTCTCCACCGCGTCACTAAAGGCACTAAGTTGGGCTACAGCCAGGTCCTTCTGAATCTCAACATTTAGTCCCTGGACGAAATGCCTTATTCTCCTTTGCTTAGTCACAATTAGTTCAGGAGCGAACTTAGACAACCTAGTGAACTGGCTCTCATATTCGGCGACAGTCTGAGCTCCCTGGCGAAGTCTAATGAACTCATCTTCTTTCTTTTCCTGGATTAGAGGTGGGAAATACTTCGCGTTGAACTCCCTCATGAAGTTCACCCACGTCCTCAATGTTTGTTCTCTTTCCCATTTCAGTCTTATTACATTCCACCAAGAACCGGCTGCTCCCTCCAGTTGGAAGATAGCAAATGTCACCTGTCTCTCCTCAGTATAGTGCAACGCGGCAAAAATATCGATCATCTTCTCCAACCACCTCTCGGCCACGTCAGGGTCTGGTCCTCTAAGAAATTTCGGTGGGCAGAACTTCTGAAATCGTTCGAGGGCTCTATCCTCACCCTTTCCATGGTTACCAGGATTTTCCGGCTGATTAACAGGACTTTGGCCCTAATGTTCTACTACGTAAGCCAAAAGGTCGGTCATGCGCTGGATAACTGCAGCCACCTGAACGTTAGGACCCATTCTAGGTTCAAGATTAGGTTCAGACATTGATTCTCGATTTTCCCTTTCATTCGATAGTTGCCTACGTCCGCGTCCCCGGTCTCGTCCGCTAAGAGTACCCTCCATCTGGTTTAACCGGTTTAGGGTTGAAGCATGAATACAAGATTAAAATAAATGTATGCAAGTACAAGTAACAAAAGTAGACACAACTCAAAAGGCAAACACACATATAACACAACTTTACCAGGCAAATCACACAGTAGCAGTCAGTCAGATACAAGCAAAAGGAATCCCACGAAAGTATCGGGGTCATCAAAAGTACTATACACAAACTAGGCCTAGTTCCCAACTGGGCTAATGGACTCTCCCTCATAGTTAGAACTAGGTGTGTCTCCCCTTCTAGGGCTCCGTCCGTACTCTACAAGAATAACACAGGTCATATCTTAGACAAGATTAATCATACTTAATGACACCCTAACACATCACATGAAGTTCCATAGAATCACATTTCTAGTTTGCCCAAGTCATTTCTAACCTAGACTTTCATCTCTTTCGTATTCGTGTACAAGAATCCAAAAGATTATAATTCACAACTCGAGCTGGCCAGCCCCAATAGTAAATAATCTACATTTGTAATTCCTACCGGACACACATCTTTTGTCTCCAATTACCATGATAAAGGTTTGAAACCTATAACATTTCATAACTCATATCTTATGCTAAAAATCACTTAGTCCTTTACACTCGTTCACATGATCGAGACCATAACACCACTTGGCCCCAAGCTCACTCCACGCAGAGACCACGCGAAGCGGGCTCTGATACCAACTGTGACAACCCCACGTCCCTCTAAGGCGAACCAGAGTGTTCGGCAAACCGCCTGCCCAGCTCTCGCCAGGACTACGGAGTCAAAACACTCGTAAACCCTACGTAACGCGCGATAGAATCCCAAGAATCCAACAATCGGAGATTCCTAAGCCGAAAACATGATTACCAAACCATACGGTGAAATGGAATTTCAACTAAATGCATCAACAAAAACGAAAATGAAAACAGAACGAAGCGCGGCCACGTCACAATCCGGCCAAGATTTGGCCGAATATCCGGCTGGATTGCCGGCCGGATTCAAGGTAGTGAGCACCCCAAAATTTTTTCCAAAATCCCCTGCTAATCCGGCCAGATATCTGGCCAAGAACTGGCCGGATAAACGGCAGGATTTTGTGAACAGTGTTCTCGCCAAATTTCTTTTCTTCCTCGATCAAGTTCCGTACTCCCCCGACTTTCGACGGATACAAGAAAAGTTTATATAAACCCATAGAGCACAAATTCATCAACAAATACACGAAGGGAACATGGATAATCACTTATATACATACGTTGAAACTTTGCAAGTCAAAGGGAGATGCTTAATCAAAGTACAATTAGGGTTTTCTTATGCAGAGGAGCATAATCAAAAAGGATGTCTATTACTAGCTCTACTCTTTTCTTCAAAATCATGATTTCCAACATGTTGAACCCTGTAAGGAAAACAAAGGTACCGGGAAGGGGTGAGCTTACGCTCAAGGAGGTACCAAAATACAAGCAATCAAGAATCATAGAGATTTTCTTTTAATCAATCAAGTATACACGTCAAATAGGGAAATGAATAATCATCTCAAATGGAAAGGATACAGGTGGCTCTCAAGAGCCAAATTCCTGTTGCAGTACTTGATCCAAACTCGTTGACCCTCCGTCAACGTTTAATGAAACAAACATGTCCGTAGACCCCTCTTACGCCATATCCCGGGCCCGAACACCAAACAGGAACAAGAATGGTAATACTCGAGTATACCCGGAATCCAGAGTCTCTAATATCCATAGATTCCCAAGAAACAGGCCCTCATGACTTGTCAATTTTCCTCGACCAAGCCCCTTGCTGGCTCGATTCAATTAACTACCAATGTGGTTGAGCTCAGATATCACAGGAAGGTATTTGGATGCTAGCCTCCAAACGACATCATAACAGGCACATGTAATAAATTCAACTTATAATAGGCACAAGTAACAGGTTCAAGCATATACAGTGACTCGACAAATAAGCAAAAGAGACGAGTGTGATGAAGTACACCCTCGTCTCGTCCAGAATTAAGCCGGTGTTACAGTCATTCAGGTTACACATTGCAGGTACAGGTAAAACTGATAAACAACAAGTCATGCAAGTGGTACACTCACCAGTTCAAGCAAGGATAACTTCAAAAGTTTCCTCCCAAGGAATGCCCTTGACCACCGACACGTCCTAAGAACAACCAAGAAACAATTGAGACTCGATTACGAGTCGTATCTATCCAATAACTACTAATGCAAGGCAAAATAGAACTTGGAAATGAAAATATGTAACAATTGGTGCCAAGGGTATAAACGACCCACCCCAAAACCTTTCATTTCTACTCAAAATCAACCCAACTCAAAGGAATCACGTAGCCCTAAAATTTTGGATAGCATGCCCTTTGTATTTCGATATATTCCAGCCATTTATGGCTTCATTTTTTTTTCCTCAACTCAGCCCAATTCAACACATAAGTAAACTTAACACAATGGCTCCTCAACTAGGCTCAAATTCATCCATACACAAGTCAATTCTAGCAATGCATCCATCAAAATCAAAGCGGGAAACTAGTTTTAAAGACGAATGGCTAAGGAGCAGGTTTGACATCTTCCGGCGTTTTGGTCGTATTTGAAGCTACGCTTATCGGATTGGGGTAAACTTTATTGTGTTTCGAAGCTCATACAAAGAGATACATTTCTTATGAAGACATCAACATCTAGTTCGTGCATTTTCAATGTCAAAATGTGCAATCTCAAAAAAAATAGAAAGCTGCCCTCGAAATAGGGCTTTTGGCAGTTAGGGGTATTTTAGTCATTTCAAATGTTACAGTACTCTAATTGGGCTGAAATTTTACAGGAAGATATTTAACTCCATTCCCTACAACTTTAATGTTTTCACCTAGACCTGATTCGGCCTCTAACATGGACAAATATGCAGGTCAGAAACAGGGCAGATTCATTCCTAAATGGAAACCCTAATCTGAAATTGATACACACCAACTGAAATTTTTCGTATGCAAGTAAAACTAGCATATAAAAGCTCAATATTACACATAACAAAGCTATCAATCCAAGGCTAATACTCAAGCATCAAATAAGAGCAGAAAATTCACCATAAAACTGAAATTTCCCACATCACCACCTCAAATCATGAAATATCCTCACAAAACTATATATTTAACAACTCTAACCTACTAATTAACAATTAATTGAAGTAAAGAGGAAATTCTTGGCAAGATACCTTAAAACCCCAAGAAAATTGGTAGCTTAGTGCTTTCCCTTCCAAAATAACTCCACAAACACCTTGGAAACTACCTTAACTAACACTTTTATGGAGTGGTTTGCAAAAGTTATGGTACCAAAGTTCAACTTGGTCCCCAAGGCTTCTTGTAACTGTTGCCAGAAACAAGACACAAACCGTGGATCTCTATCGGAAACAATGCTCACTGGGATCCCATGCAATCTCACTATTTCATCCATGTATAGTTGGGCCAATTTTTTCAAGGAGTATCTCTTACTTATCGACAAGAAATGAGCAGACTTGGTCAACCTGTCGACTATTACCCAAACGGCATCATGACCTTTCTGGGTACGGGATTACAATTCATGTAGAAGGCAATGCATTGCAATGCCAGGAAATGTTATAATTCATTTAGTCTTAGGGCAATACAAGTGATTTAGGAGAATTTATATTTTTAAGTGAGAGTTCTCACAAGACACGATGGGCTATCATCAAGAGATATCAGGAAGTGCGGTTGGAGTAGATAGTGAAATGGGTAACTGATCACCTAATAAATAAGTTCAACCAAAAGACTCAAGGGGTGAAAGAAGTATTAGTCTAGGTAGTTTCATCCCTAGGATTAGAAGTTCACAAACTTTGACATGAAATGGGTAATGCGGTAGATGCAATGGGATCAAAATTTGACGTACAAATTGATTTACCGGTTGTCGATCTTAAAAAACTTGCTACATTGTCGATCTTAAAGGACACATAGAATTGATGGTAGCAAGTCCCGCCGCTAAGAGAGCCACAGTGATTCTTAGCAAATCAATGGCTAAGCAAAGTCTGAAAGAGGTTATACTTGTAGCAATACAGGCATCTAATTAGCAGATGGAGACTGATATTATGTCAAAAGGCAAAATAGTCTCGATCGATGATACGTAACAATTGGAAGAGAAATCAGCATTAACCCCAAATATGTTAAGGATTCTAGAAGGAGTTCATGTTACAAAAAGTCAACCCAAGGGGCAGAGTCAGCACTATCAGTCAACAACATGCATTGGATTAAGAGAAGCTTACCCAACATTCTTACTGATGAGTGATCATCAAAGGTGGACTGATCAGATGATGCTGATGAGTGATCAATTGAGACAGGCCGATCAGGTGATATGGATAAGTGATCTGCAGAGGTGGGTCGATCAAGTGATGGCAAGCCCTTGTGACAAGAATGCTATAATGGTTCCCAACAATCAGCCTATAGTGACAAAGTGTGACGACCCCACCTCTCCCAAGGGCGTACCCTAAGGTATCAGCGGGCCGCCTGCCCAACTCTCGTCAGGACTCGATAACAAACCACAGAATCAAACCCAATATCCAACCTTACCACCAAATACGCTAAATACAACTAATATATATAGTTGTCTACTAATGCAACCTAAAATACAAAAGAAAGAGTTTAAGCTTACAATTCCCATTCAAAACAAAATAGCACCCTAATCACTTAATCTAGCTAAAACAAAAGCTATGTGCTAAATCTCCAAATCACGAACCAACCTTGCTAAGGAAACAAAAGGAAAGGCATGAGCTTGCACCCAGTGAGGTCTAAGAAGGACATGCAATCTAAGAAAGCAATTAATCATATATTTAAGCCAACAAGAAACATAAACGAGGGATTTCATATAAGAAAATCGTTAAAATCAATATAACAATCATGAAGGATACTGAGCACTAGCAAACACTTGATCAATCAGTAATTCAAGTAGTTGACACTCCGTCAACTTTCATGTCCATGTAGAATCACCACTTCATGCCACTCCGTCCACCTTTCACCCCCTACCGGGCCCGCATGCCAATAAAATTTCAAGAATTGGTATTACTTGATTATACCCAGGACAGGATGGATTCAACACATATATATTGCCCAAGGTTCGCTAATCGAGTTGACCAAGCCCTTGCCGGCTCAACCTCGAATAACTAGCCATTGGGTTTTGGAGCCCCCACATATCAATAATATCATATCAAGTTAATGTATAGCAATGAAAATTCAGTAGGGTCGAGTGCGATAAAGTACACACTCGGCCGTTAATAACAAGTTCAAAAGAATGACAGTTCATAGTCATATCATTCTCAAGCTCATTAACATATCAAGCATTTATATAGTGCTACCATGCACTTAGAACACTCATCAAATAGCACTTAAGCGTCCACAGAAGGATCGCTTGCATGTTCAGTTTGCAACCCTGACAGATAAATGCAACATATAATTGAACCTTTAGTGTTCACCAAATCAATTCACTTAAGCACGAAAACTTTGCTTTCAAATTAGTCGACTTTAGTGTCCTAGACACTTCAATTCATTCCAGATTTCAAATCGAGAATTCAAGTAAAAGAATACAACTTTCCAATTGAACAAAAGCATTTTGTTTAGTTTGAACAAGGCTTTCCACTCCCACAAGTTTTCTAGCAAGCAATTCATAGCAAAAGTCCATTTTTCAAATACTTACATTCATAACTTTTGTCCCAAAATCATCTTATAAACAAGGATCATAGTTTAATAAGGTTTCTTGAACTAAACCGACCAAAACTCCATTAAAACAAAGATCCAAAGTCAAATCAATTCATAAAATTGTCAACCACTAAACTTTTGGAAGAAATCTCACTTTTCCCCCTTTTAACTTCAAAATTTGGATCCAAAATCGTTATACATACCAAGATCAAGTTCCAATAGAACCTTTCAAGCAAAAATCCTTCCAAAACACATGTTTTCAAGCTCAATTCAAGGGAAAATCCATGTACATGTTTGGTCAATGGTTCAGGTATAATATGGAGTGAAAAATGTTAAATTGAACCAAGAAAAGTGAAGGAAAGAGTGCAAAGGAGAAGAATCAAAGTGACAGCTTTGACACCTCTCGGCATTTTGATCATAACTGGAGGTACACTTATCGGATTGATATGAATTTTATGGCGTTTCGAAACTAAGACATAGATATACATTTCTTATGAAGACATCGAAATTTGATTCATGCATTTTCATGGTAAAAAATAGAAATCACAGAGGCACAAGAAAGCTGTCGCTTCAAATCAGGGCATTTGAGCAGTCTCGGAAAAATGGCTATAACTCGATGTAGAAAAATTGAAATCTAATGCCGTTGGTTGCGTTTGAAACTAGACTCAAAGGATTTCCAATGGTATAAAATTTAGATTCTAATTCATTTTCAATTAATACCAGAAAATCTGACAAGTTGACTAAAAATGCTCTCTGATTTTCAGTCCATTTTGCAAATTTTCCAACAAGAAAACAAGGAAGAAATTCATAGTTTTGGTTCTAATTCAACATACAAGTAAAGAGTGATATGTTAACAAGTTTCTTGAACAAGATTTTGCCCAAACTTATTAAGAAAAAGTGGAAATCAAGGCTGGAATATCTTCCCCTGTTTTGGACAGCAAAGGCAGAATTTTTCCACAAGAATTTCCAAACATTTCTCCATCAAATCTTCCCAATTTTCCCAAAACAAATCCATGAACATATCAAACAATATATAGCCAAGATTGTTAGCAAGAAAAATCATGAAAATTTGCACATAAACAATCCTTAACAAAAGATCAAACACTTGGTGGACATAGAGATTTCTTCCATTTCACCAACAAATCACTAGAAATATAACTCAAATCCTCAAGGGTTTCATCAATCATTAACCCTTGGATATCAAGAAACAACAATCCACAAATTCTTGGCCAAAATTTTCAAGATACAAACATACAAGAGACTATCAAGCTTCTAGTACCAAAACTTCCATAAAATTTCACATCCACCATGGATCTTCCAAGATTTAACGTAAATCCACTTGAAATGTAAAAGATTTTAGTAGCTCATCCACTTACCTCTCCCAAAACTTCAACCCTGGAAAGATTGGTCCAATAAGAAAGCAAGAATCTTCTCCTAGAAGCTCTAACCTTCAAGCTTAATCAAGAATGTAAATGGGTGGTGAAGATCTTGGCTTGGAAGTGAAAATTTTGAATGAAAATCAAGCTTTTCTTTCCTCTCTTTTGCTCTCTAACTCTCGGCTCTCTCTCTATTTCTCTCTCTTGTGGTTCAAAATGAAAGAAAGAAATGAAAGGAAAAGAAAGGCAAGAAAGCTTTTTTTTTTTTGGACAAGATTGAAGAGTTGACTTTTTTTTTTGGTGGCAAAACCCGAATACGGGTAGGGCTACCAACCCCTGCTTTATTAGAGAGAGTAGAGCTACAAAGTCTGCGAGAAAAAGAGCCTACGGGGCCCTGAACAATAGAGGAACCTATGACTTAACGACCCAGGATCGGGTAGAAGGGACCTCCCAACGATCCAATTGCAAGGTTGCCCGAACAGCCAGTGGAAGTTGATGGACCGAGGTGAAGACACTGTCCGCTCGATGCTTTTCCCCTGCTAGCTTGTCTGCGCAACTATTCACCTCCCTAAAAATATGGCACACCGTGGATGACAATTCAACTAATACACTCCGTATTCTATGCAAGGTGTTGCACAAAGGCCATTTGGATGTATCACCAGAAAACAACAAACGAACCAAGACTTCCGAGTCGACCTCGGCGAGAAGGCCGGTAAGATGCCTTTCCTTGCAACACAAGAGTCCATGCCATAAGGAGAGGCTTTCTGCAGTCAGGGTATCCACTTCCCCAAACTCCTTATAAAAGGCAAAAACTAGTTGCCCCATGTGATCACGAACTAGCCCACCACCTGATGCTCCCCTACTGGAGACACTATGTGACAGCCCCATCTCTCCCTAAGGCGAACCAAAGGGTTCAGCGGACCGCCTGCCCAGCTCTCGCCGGGACTCACTACAGTCCTCAAATAAATTACATCACATTTAAATATTACATCAAATACTCCACAAATTTACATATCACAAGCGAAGCGAATACTAGTTCCCAAGCGTGGAACGTACACATACGTTCGTTCAATTCCAAACATTCATACAAACCCAACTATTACACAAGATGAATCTAAAACTCAAACTATACAGGAGATAATCCATCCAGTCACATGGAGAACTTAATACAAGTGCTTCCTTTGCCTCGAGCCCTATAGGAAGGAAAACTATTTTGGGGTGAGCTAGAAACTCAGCGAGTGTCCAGTAAAATCGGTAATTCACCAGTTTCACAATAATCCGTTTAAATGAGATTATGAATCAATGATCAAATATCCGTTTATTGCTCTTGTGAGCCAGTGAAATCATCGTACTTAGAACTCCAACGCTCAAACAGATTCAGTAAGTCAAACAATACAAGGGAGCCATCGGTGCTCCAGATAAACAGTGGAGAGACGTTGGTTCTAAGCATAAGATTTTCCAAGAACTCAATGGAGCCAAATCATGTCATGACACACACACAAACACAAATGATATGCAATCGAGTAACCAATGCAAGAATTAGTTCGAAAAGTAACTTTGAAAATAGTCGTGGAATCACTCACCAACCACAGCTCATGAACCTCATCCATCATAACTCATTGCCTTGCTCAAGTCCAACCCTAGATCACAAATATCATGTCAAACAAAAGGAATAGGTAGCTAACTCAAATATCTACAACTTTCATGTTTTGTCCAACAGCTGGTTCGGTCTAAAACATGGATAAATTTGCAGTCCAAGTTGAGTCCAGAAACAAGGTAAAAACTGAAATTACTCTTCTAAACTAATCTTTGCATATAACCATCACTAACATCGATTAAAGGTTAGAAATTTCCACCTTAACACTAGAATAGCTTCTACTAATCACATACATGTCAAAATCAAAGATGAAATACTTAGATAAAGTCTAAAAATTAGTGAATATCATCATCCCAACTTCCAATTCACAAGAATCTCCATAAATCATCAAGATCAATAACTTAATCACAAGATTAAGAAGCTTCTAAGGATTATACCTTCCAACACCTTGAAAACAAGCAAAGCAAAGCAAAGCCCTTTCTTCTCAAAACTCTCCACCCTTAGCTTGCTATCACCTTAGACGTGAAATTAGTCGGAGTAGATTTCGGAAATTTAAAGAACCCTCTCAAGATTTGGTGAAGGAATCAAAGGAAAAGAATGGAGTTTCTTTCTTTATTTTGCTCCCAAGATGGTCGGTCAGTTTGGAGATGAAGAAAAGTGGGTTTTTGAACCCCAAATATGGTCAAAAAGTGAAGACTTAACCATTAAGGAAAACTGTACACGATAGAATCCGGCCGGATAAGAGGCCGGATTCAAGGCAGTAGCTAGGTCAATTTTTTTTCAAACGGCCAAGCCAATCCGGCCAAGAACTGGCCGAATATGCGGCCGGATTCTACAAAAATCACTGTTCACCAGAATTTGTTTACTTTTCTTCTTCTTTCGGGCGTCACAAACTTCCCCCCTTAAAAGAATGTCGTCCACGACATTCCAACTTGTACTAATCAGATCAAAATAGTCCTCAAAAGTCAGTCAAGTACTAAGAATCACTCCAACCCCATTCATCACTTAGTAACAGGCCAATAGATAGCTAAACAAGTAACCAAAAAGAACATGCAAAAGGGCTCGGTTCAACCAACTAGCCCTGAGTTGGAAATAAAGTCCCAGATATTCGGAAAATTCAGGACATGGCTTAGTCTCAAGTCGAAAGTTTTACCCCTGGCGGTGCTGGACAACACAACAAGTTAGCACAACAGCTATACTTCACCAGAGAGTCTCTGTTCAAAAATTTCATCCCTAGTGGTGCTGGGCAACACAACAGGCATGCCTCGCCAGAAAAATGGCGGTGCTTGATAACACAATAGGCAATGCCCCACCAGAGAGGCTCAGTTCAAAAGTTCATCCCTGGCGGTGCTGGATAACACAACGGGCATGCCTCGCCAGAAGAATGGCGGTGCTGGACAACACAACAGGCAATGCCCCACCGAGGGTTCAGTTCAACTGCTACAAAAGAGTAGTAGCCGGTCTACAACCACACATAAAAGCATACAAGTTCTAAAGCAGGGTCAATTACTTCAAGTTCATGGAGCACGAGTACGAATAAGAACACACTCGCCTAGCCTATGTCCAGCAATTCATATTCTCAGATAGTCATAGAATTCAAATCCACATACAGGTCCTATACGAATCAAGCTACTTACTCATGCGCAAAAGAGTTACCATATATTCAGTCAAGTTAGGTCCATTATGTGTACGTAAGAGCACACTCGCCTAAACAAGTTCAAGTCTCAAATGAGCTCATCCTCGTCGGTCTCAGACAGTTCAAGTATTTCAAATCTCAACACTTCCAAATCGGGTGGTGCAAACTTAATCAAATAAGAAGACTCGAAGAAGGATGCAAAAACTAGAAGTTTTCTCAACAAATTCGGACACCACCATAATCTATCAAAACCCTAGCCAAAATCTTATTGGACAAGTTCTAGATAACATTCATCATTTCAATCTCCTCATTCGGTTAAGTCTCGAGTACAGTACGAAATCCTCTGTGCTCCAACCTGTGCCATTACAACTTATCTCAAATTCACTTATGATTTCTATTCACATCATCAAACACTAGACCATGTTCCTTCTAAATTCACAAGCATTTCCTCAGGAAAAGTATCGAGTACTCAAGTACAAGAATCCAAAACTAAGAAACTTTACGACTCAGGCCGTACGCTAGTACCAGAATCGGTTGATGTACGCTTGGGAGCAACCAAGTCATATCTTACGCTTACCACTTTCATGATTCACAACTTATGCTCCAAAAGAGCACTTAATCCTTTACACATTTTCACATTAGGACCATTACACCATATGACCCAAGTTCACTCCGCACAGAGACCACGCGAAGCAACTCTGGGTTTTATCCCTACAAGTAGTCGCTTAACTTTCAAATTAATCCCACAGTCCGGCATACTAAACTTTTAGCCTACGATACACTATAGAGATCTGAAGCCTAACCTCTGATACCAACTGTGACAGCCCCACCTCCCCTTAAGCTCTTATCTCAAATTGAACATATCTCTCTGTACAAAAGTCGAAATCGAGTACCGTAAAATTCACCATCTAGTTCGAACTGAGTGATCCGTAGTGGTTAACCAAAGTTGTCTGTTCTGTTCTGCTGTTCTGTTTGACTAGCAGTGGGAAGCTGCAACTTGTCACCTGAATTCGAACTACCTATGAACTGATTTTTAAAACGACTTCTTCTGATGAAATGTAGCCTTATGATTTTAGTTTTCAATACCTCCAACCATTCTCAATTCCAAGTTGTATTGAGTGGGATATGGTACAATTTGTAAACTGCAGCTGAGCTGGAAAACCCTACTTTTTGCTGGCCAACTGATTTGGTTATTTGTGAGATGCTTTGCTTTGAAAATTTTGATGTCAACCAACTATCAATTGCTTATGAAATGTTTCTTGGACCTTGGTTTCACAAATGAACCAAAATGGGACTGATTTTATGGTGCAAAGGGTTTAAAAAGGGAAAGAAAGCAAGAAGACAGATTTGTCTTAGAAATTTCTTGAACTTTCGTAGTTTTGTTAACTACCTTCCCGTATGATTTTTTACATGAAATTCGGTAGACGATTAGTCCTCATTTGGGAGTTGAATTTTACAAAATTTGGTGTTATTCTAAGACCATTTGATACCCAAATGATGACCCAAAGTTTACTTTCAAATCTGGAAAATTCACTGTTTAGTAGTGAAAATTTTCCAACTTTGAGCTACTATATCTTGACACTTAAAACTCCAAATCTAATTCCATTTTTTGTATTTGAAACCTTGATTGAAATTCTCATTGTGTTACAAATTTCAGAGGCTAGTTCACTTCCTGTGAATTTTGCCAAATTTCCAAAGTTTGCCGAAAAAACATGATCGAAATTGTCTTGTATGCTCAAGTCAGCCACTTTGAGCTGAAATTTGAATGTCTTATGTTTAGAATCTTGGAAAAGTGTCTTCTAGGAACTTTTAGTACTTTGAACCAAGATTCCAACAATACAAAGTTTTCCAATTTTGGACCTATTGAGTGAAAGATATGAAATTTCAAAAATTGTCACTTAAAACTGAAATTTTCCGACTCGATGGGAAATGAGTTTTTAGAAACTCTTCTCCATCCTTTGAATTTCATTTACCATTTTAAACTTGATTTCATGGAAGAAATCAGTTTTTCCTTTTGTGTTATTAAACCTCATTTTTGAGTCTCGATTTACGAGTAATTAACGCTCTCTTTCATGACATTTTCTTAGTATTGTACAAGTGTACAATCTTACTTGTTAACAAAGGGTTTATAAGTAATAGTATGTGATAGGCAATTATTATTTGCTCAGGTGCTCAAGGGGACCTTCAAGAGGATCTCGAAGCGGACGCCTAAACACTTGTTTGAGCACTTACTCCCTTACTTTGATTGGTGAGTGTCAAGTGCATTTATGTGGTTAAATACGTGAATTATTTTGCATCAATTATGTGAAATTGGAAATTTTGAATCGAGTGTGTACTTTATAGCACTCGTTCTCTTTCAAATGAAAATTTCATTCGAATTTGGCAATGTGTATCATACTTGAAACCGTCAATTGGAGCGTTGTCTCATCGACTTATATTCTTATGATTCGTATTCGTAAT
The DNA here is from genome assembly GCF_003713205.1 of Coffea eugenioides. Lineage (NCBI taxonomy): Eukaryota > Viridiplantae > Streptophyta > Magnoliopsida > Gentianales > Rubiaceae > Coffea > Coffea eugenioides. The sequence continues at coordinate 16,021,574 of NC_040045.1, forward strand.
TCGTATTTTTGGTTCGCATTTGGAATCGTCGAATGGAGCACTGCTCATCGACTTATATTCGTATTCGTATTCGTATTCATATTCGAGGGATGCCCAAACTCATAGGCTAACCTTGTAAGTCGAGCCGACATGGGCCTGGTCGAGAAGCTTGGTGAACCATGAGATTATTCGTAAAGCCTGATCTATTTGAGAGATCTTGCTTGGCATACTGGAGTAGTATCGCCTTCTAAATGATGAGCGGGCCAGGAATAGGGAGTGTAACGGTGAACGGGATTCGTGAAGTAAAGTGGAGTTCTACGGATTAAAAATGCCAACCCAGATGACGGAGTGTCATCACGCGGCAATATATTGTGACAGCCCCACCTCACCCTAAGGCGAACCAAAGGGTTCGACGAATCGCCTACCCAACTCTCGCCAGGACTACGGAGTCGAATCACACAAATCCAATATAACACGCGTAATAGGACCCAAAGAAAACGAACAATCGCAGACTACTAAGGTGAGAACATGCTTACCAAACCATAAAATCATAATCTCAACTGAATACACTTAATAGACAAGGTTTATCACTTATACATATATTTACATCGGTGTCTTTGGCAAAGTAACAAAACTAAAGTACAAGCCAAAGTATTCATACAAATACGATTCGGGTTTCGGTTGCAAAAGAGCTTAACAAAATATTAATTACACTAGCTCGACCCTTTCTTCCAAGATCATGGATTCAAAGTTTGCTCCTGAAAGGAAAAAAAAGATAACGGGAAGGGGGTGAGCTTACGCTCAATGAGGTACCAAAATAATAGCAATCAAATCTTGGCATTTCACGTTTAACCAATCAGGTATACATGCCAGATATAAAGTAAAGCAGTTAGACACAATGATTCAAATAGGAAGGATACAGGTGGCTCTCAGGAGCCAGATTTCCATGGCAGAACTTGATCCAAACCCGTTGACTCTCCGTCAATGTATATAGAACCAACATGTCCGTAGACCCCACTTTACACCAAATTCCATCCACCAAACATACCCCTTACCGGGCCCGAACACCTCAACAGAAACAGAAGTGGCAATACTCGAGTATACCGAAATTAAGAGTCTCAATACCCAAAGATTCTTAGAAACAGACTACCGTGGTTCGTTATCTAATCGACCAGGCCCTTGCCGGCCCGACTCGAGTAACTAGCCACAGATGTTGAGCACAAAGGTCACAGAAACGTCGTTGGATACCAGCCTCCAAACGACGTCCGAACAGACTCAGATACAGATAACAGATTAAACACAGTAAATAGGCATACAGACGGACAAGAAAACAAGTGTGATAAAGTACACCCTCGTCTCAAATAGAATAAACAGATAGTACAGTCATTCAAATCACAGATTTCAGGTGCAGAAACCAAGATAAGCAACAAATGAGGGGAGTGGTACACTCACCAGTTCAAGTACAAGTACGTCAAAATTTTCACGCAAAGTGGCCTTAATCACCGTGAAACCCCAAGAATAACAAAGGTAAAGTAGTTGAAGTTTCCACATCCAAAATCGAGTAAATGAAATGCACAAGTGAGGCTCGATTACTAGTCGGGTGCCTCTCCAAGTTATATACGAGGACAAAAGAATAAAAATGCAATTTTTGAGCAAACGGATAATAGTTTGTACGAGGGTTACAAACAACCCCAAACCCCCTCATTCTACCACAATGCAACTCCAACTTAAAGAAATCAGACGGCCTAGGAAATTGGACAGCATTTCCCCCTAAATTTCCTTACTTTTCCGGCCATCAGGGCTTTATTTTTCCTCAAATCAGCCCCAACGACACACACAAAATAATCTCATTTCAATAGCCGTTCAATAGACTCAATGTCGTACAAGTACAAAATCAAGGTAGGAAAATGTCCGGAAATGAAGTTTAAGCCATAAAACAAAAGATAGATTTGACGTCGCTTAGCGTATCGGACACAATCGAAGCTATGCTTATCAAATTGGTGTGCAATTTATACCCTTTCGAAGCTAAGATAAAGGGCTACAACTTTGATGCAGACCACTCAGTCCAGTTCGTAGTGTAACCAGATCAAAATTTCAAATTACAGAACCAGAATCCCACAATCAGGCTAGTTAACCGTACTATGCTTAAATGACAATAACTCAGGCTACCGAAGTCCGATTAAGGTGTTTTCAGGGCCGTTGGAAAGCTAAGATAGCACTACAACTTCTGTGTTTTGGCCAAAGGTTAATTCAGTATGGATCAAGGTGAACAGACGCTGTCAGATTGGTGAAATGTCAACACTGTCCACAGATCTCTACTTATGGCAGTCAGGGGTATTTTTGTCTTTTCATGAGTTACAGAGCTGAGATTCAGCTGAGATTTTACAGACATCTATAAAACATCATTTCCTACAACTTTCATGTTTTAAACTAAGGCTGATTCGGCCTCCATCATGGCCGAACAGAACCGAGCAGAACAGGGTAAGAAGAAACCCTAAACTGGAATTTCCGCACAAATTCGGAAATTCTCCGCAAACAACCGCAATTAACGCACAAAGGCTCCATTTAACACAATTTAGAGCTATCAATCCAAGGCAACCATAACTGTCATATGAAAACAGAAAAATCCCCAAAAATATCAGAAATTTATCTACTCCACTTTAATCCATGAAATCTTCCATTAAACAACCTATTTAGCCACCACAAGTTACTAATCTACAATTATTAGGAACAAAGAGTGAGTTTCCAAGCAAAATACCTTGACACGTCAAGAAAGGTAGTAGCTTAGGGGTTCCTCCTTCAAAACAACTCCACCAACCACTTTAATCCTTCCTAGCAAAGAGTTTTTATGGAGTGATTTAAGATGTTAATGGTTGGAACTCAAGATTTGGACAAGAATTGAAGTGGCAAAATGAAAGGTTTTCTCTCTTTTCTCTCTCAATGTGGTCGGCCAAGAAGGAAGAAGAAATTGGGAAATTTTGGTCAAATTTTTGGTATTTAGTAAAGGTAAGAAAGTTAGGCAAGTCCAACTTCCAATGATTTTGTAACAAATGGCACCTTACGGTTTCATTCTCATCCTTTGTCTACCAATGGTAATTTATCTAACTAACCTCTAATTGTATCCTAACACCTTGTAAAATAATATCACTTGATACAAAACTCCAACAATTTGTCAAAAATATATCGTATTTACCGCACTAACGGGTCCCACGTCAATAATATACTTCAAACTTATCATGAACTAATTTAAACTAGGGAAATGATTTAAAAACTCTATTCACTTATAAAATCTCTGGAAAATCGAAATAGTAGGGTATAATGAAGAAAAATACACGCGAGGAAATAAAATAAATAAGACAAAATTAGGAAAATTTACGAGTCCTCACACTCTCTCTCCTTTAAAGAAATTTCGTTCTCGAAATTTTCTTATCAACGGGACCTATCAAAATCTAAGGTAACCAACGGATCGTACCTTCTACGTCCTCAGACGAGTCAGGGACCTGATGGTGCTCTGGAGAATACACTCGAGCCGGTATCTTCGATCCAGTCCCTTTCTCTTCCGACTGTCCAGGGTTAGTCTTAGTTGGTTGCTAGGTCCCTTTTCCTTTTCACAATCGAACTGGGCAGCCAGCAATCCGATGATCGGCACTTCCACATCACAAACACTTTCCTTCTTTCTTCCAACAATTCCCTTCCGTATGATTTGGCCCTCCGCAATATCCACAGGGACCACGAGTAGCAGAGACCGAACCTCCTGGTGAGACACCACTTGACATCCCCGGTTGTCGTACTTCCCCGTTTCCCTTTCCAATCTTAAAGGGTGTACTTTTACCCTCTTGCTCGGAACTACTCCCAGGAAAGCCCCTTTTCTTGGCTTGGAAGTTCCTCACCTGTAACCTCGCATTTTCAACCTGCTGGGCTTTCTCCACAGCATCACTAAAGGCGCTAAGTTGGGCTACAGCCAGGTCCTTCTGAATCTCAACATTGAGTCCCTGGACAAAACGCCTTATCCGTCTTTGCTCGGTTACAATCAGTTCGGGCGCAAACTTTGATAACCGAGTAAATTGACTCTCATACTCGGCTACGATTTGGGTTCCTTGACGAAGCCGAATGAATTCATCTTCCTTCTTTTCTTGGATTAAAGGAGGGAAAGACTTGGCATTGAATTCCTTCATGAAGTTCGCCCACGTTCTCGGTGTTTGTTCACGTTCCCGTTTAAGTCTTATAATATTTCACCAAGAACGGGCTGCTCCCTCCAGTTGGATGACAGCAAATGTCACCTGTCTCTCCTCAGTGTAGTGTAACGCGGCAAAAATATCGATCATCTTTTCCAGCCACCTCTCAGCCACGTCGGATCAGGGCTTCCAAGAAATTTTGGTGGGGAGAACTTCTGAAATCTTTCAAGGTTTCTATCCTCGCCTCTATATGGTTACCAGGATTTCCAGGTTGAGGATTAGGGTTCTTGTGACACCCCGAATATTAGGAGGTTGTTAAAGAAAATACTAAAGTGTATTTCTTTGGGTTTGATTTAAAACCTTATTTTGTTTTAAAAGATTTGAAACCCTAAAAGTTTAATCAAAACCCTAGTTTTACTTGTGATTGATCATTTTCTCAAATTTCTCATTTTTCAACCGAAACCCTAAATTCAATTTATGGAATTGTACAACCTCCACGTTTTTCTTAAAAAATGCCCTATTATTTGGGAATTATTCATTTATTATAGCCCTACTACCCAATCATTCCACAATAAGTGTAAATAAACCTAGAAAGTAGGGTTTCACTCTTCGGTTTCAAGATTGGAGCAAATTAGGGTTTTTGCGATTTTTTTCACCGGATGAATTTCGGTACGGAGCAAATTAGGGTTTCACTCTGCCCGGTTTTATTTATCCTAGTTAGAGGCCGAATTGGCCTTGGATTAAAACATGAAAGTTGTAGGGAATGACATTTTAGAGGTGCCTACAAAATTTAAGGTCAATCGGAGCAGCGTGGAATGAGAAAAGTCGAAATTACCCTTGCTGTCCTGGTTTTACCCGAATTTGGGAATTGCTTCTGTAATTGGTTGTTTTGGTCAGGAATGCTTCCGAATTGGTTGTTGAGGTCTTCTGATTACATGTAACCCTGTTTCTTAGTTTTCATCTGGTTTTGGAATTTATGGATTTGGACTTAGGTAGGCTGAGTTATGATGTTTGCCCTAGAACAGGTTCTGTGAATCTATTTTTGTGATTCTGGTATGGTATCTTGCATTTTTGACCTGGTTACACTCGAAACTGGGTTGAGTGACCTTCTGTAATATTGTAGCTCTATTTCTTAGCTTCGAAAAGGTGGGTCTTGCACCTTCATCCGATGATCGTAGTGCCTTTGATACCATTACCGCAAAATGACGTCAAAACTGTTTTTCTGATTTTGAGCTTAACTTTCATTTCCGGACTTTTCCCTAGCTTGACTTGTATTTGTACTACTTGGAGCTTGCTGAATGGCTATTGGATGAACTTGTTGTTGTGTGTGTACCTTTGGGTTGGAATGAGAAAAATAATGAAGCCATGACGGCTGGAAAAGTAAGCAAATTCAGGGGAAGTGCTGTCCGAACTTTTAAAGGACTTGTTTGCATTGAGTTTGTGATCTAAAACTTGGATTTGAGCAAGGAAATGTTATATGATGGATGATTTCTGAGCCATTGAGGTGAGTGACCCTAAACTATTTCCAAAGTACTTGTGAAACGTTTCTTGCATTATGTACTCGATTGCATATCATGCGTGCTTGTATGAGAGTGTTCCTTGTTTGTTATATTTCTTTGACTTATTGGCTTGTTATTATTGATTGATAATGTGTTAAGTGCTTTCACTGATTGTTAAAACGAGTTTTCTAGGCGAGGGTGTACTTTATCGCACTCGACCTAAATAAATGTGAAATTTTCAATGATTAAGGATTAAATGTTACTTGTGCATGAATGTAAGCCTTTTTGGTTGAACTGGCCACTGCCCTTCGTTACCGATCGACTCGAGCCAGAAGCAGACTCGGTCGGGCGATATGGTGACCCTGGGTGAATTTGGTATACTCGAGTATTACCTTGTAGTCCGGCTACTCCGGATGGGCGGAGTCCGGCCAATGGTCGGATGGGTGGAGTCCGGCCAACGTCCGGAAAAGGGATGAATGAACAAAAGGATGAACGAGGGATTCTACTTAAAAAAATGTATTTTGAAACGATTGGAGGAATAAGGGGGAATGTCAAGGGAACGAACGAACAAACGAATAGCTCCATGTGAGCCCGTATCCTTTTAATGTATGTGGTAATATCGCTTTCCATGGTAATTGTTTCTTGACTTATCATTTGATTTATGACATCATTGATCTATGACATCATTGAAATGAACTATTGTGAAACCGATTTGATTACTGATTTTACTGGTTACTCGCTGAGCTTCTAGCTCACCCCAAAAATATTTTATTCCCCTCCACAGGGCTCAAGGCGAAGGAAGGCTTGTAGTACTTATTCACGTGGCTGGATGACATATGTTTTGTACCATTTGGATTTGGAAATCATTTTATGTATAGTTGAGAATTATTTCCGCTTCGCTTTTGACATGTAATTATTGGAGAATTTGATGTAATATTTGAGTTTTATCTTGTATTTGTTTGAGGACTGTAGTGAGCGACTGAGTCCCGGCGAGAGCTGGGCAGGCGGCCCGCCGAACCCTCTGGTTCGCCTTAGGGGGGTGGGGCTGTCACAGTTCTGGCCCTGGTGTTCCACTACATGGGCTAGCAGATCAGTCATGCGCTGGATAGCAGCGGCTACTTGAGCATTTGGGTCAACTCTAGGTTCAGGTATTGGTTCTCGGTTACCTCTTTCATTCGAGGGTTGCTTACGTCCGCGCCCACGAGCTCGTCCACTATGACTACCCTCCATTGGTCTAACCAATCTAGGGTCGAAGCGGAAATATAACATTAAAGATAATTATAGGATAAGCAAGTAACAAGAGGTACACACAGATCAAAAGCATATATATGTAACACAACTGTACCGAACCAGTCACACAGTAGCAGTCAGCTAGATACAACCAAAAGAGATCCATGAAGGTAGCGGGGTCACCCAAAATTACTATAGACGAGCTAGGTCAAAAGCACAAAAGCAACTAACGAAAAGCTCTTGTGTAATCAAAGCCCTAATTGTCTTTTACTTAAGTATCACGCTTTTAATTGTAAAGTTTTCAATGTATGTATATAAGTGTTTTATCATGTACATTAAGTGCATTCATTTGAGATGGTATCTTTGTGTTTGTTAAGATGCTACTTGCAACCACTGGACGATCAGACGAGCGCGGCATTTGAACAAGGAAAGAAAATTCTGGCGGGAACTGCTCACCAAATCCGGCCGTATCTTGGTCGGATTGTGATGTGTCCACTTTCCATTTGCATTTTTGTCTTCATTTTCGCTACCATGGTACCTTACGGTGTAGAACTCATGTTTCTCAACTTAGTAGCCTTCGATTGATTGTTCTCTTGGGGATTCGCTTGTGCGCTATATCGGGTTTGTGTGATTCGACTCCGTAGTCCTGGCGAGAGTTGGGCAGGCGGTCCGCCGAACCCTTTGGTTCGCCTTAGGGTGAGATGGGGCCGTCACAGGTGGTATTAGAGCTGCTTCGCGTGGTCTCTACGCGGAGTGAGCTTGTGCCAAGTGGTGTTATGGTCCTGATTTCGTGAATGGGCCTAAAGGTCTTAGTGCTCTTTCGAGCATAAGTTATGAATCATGACATGTTATAGATTTCAAACTTTTCTTATGGTCCTTGCAGACAATAGATATGTATGTCGGGTAAGAATCTTTAATATGGATGATTTACTCTTGGGACCGGCCGGCTCGAGTTGTGAATTATCTTATTTTAGATTCTTGGACCTGAGTACCAAAGGGTGGAGAGCGCTAGAATAAGGGTCTGTATCTTGATTGAATTTGAGGTAAATCTTGATGGCCAAGAACAAGGCACGGAAGATCTTTATATTGGACCTAGTAAGTAGACTGATCGAGGGGGTTGGATCTGGAAGTGTTATCATGGTCTAATCTCATACTAGTCTGGCTAGGGTTTTCTAGAGGGTGACTAGATTGTAGGGTACATTGCGGAATTCACACCTAAGACCTGTTTTCTTTTGCTATGACTGTGAGGACTTGATAAGTGTTTATTTGATTTGAGATGGCCTGACTGCAATGATCTAGGTCTCTACCTCACTTTGGATATCGAATACATAGCTTGGTCCTTGACGAACTACCCTTGTCTATAGTTCCTTGATACCTATCCACTAATGTTCCTGTATGAACTTGGCTTGATTATTAGCATACCGAGATTGAGAATTTTGGAAGTAGGTAGAGAGATTTTGGAAACAAAGATGTGGCATAAAGTGTGAAACTCTTGATATACATAGTATGCTTTAGGGTTTCAATATGTATATACGTGATACGTGGTATAGTAGCATAAGATATTGTCCTCACTATGTTCTACTTTCCCGCCTATTTCATTTGAACATATCTAAGTTTAATCTTCCGTGGTTGAATTGGGAGCAAAGGAACTTAACAGTTAAATAGTTAGATTGCCACTTATACCTAGTTACCTATTATGATTCAGTGACTTGCCTGGCAGGCTATCACTTGAGTTCCACCGAATCCGCGAGATGGCACACTTGGTTGGTATGTATAAGGAAATCGAGATTCTTCGAAACGAAGTAGAGGTTCAAAAGAGATTAGCCGAGTACTGAGAAGAGCGATGGAAACATGAATACTCGGAGAAAATTGAGCTATTGCATGAGAATATAGAACTAAAAAGGCAATGCGAAGGGATTTTAGCAGAGACTTTAGCAAGGGCACAAGTTCCAGAGAAAAGCCAAAGGATAGAAATTTCAGGTGCACAGGCGAAGGTCTTCCATGCAAAGAAAAGGGGTGCACTTAGTGAAATTCAAAGGCAAGAACAAGGTGATCCAGGTAGGCCACTCGCTAAGGTAGGTAGAGGAACTAGTGGTGTGAGAATTTTGGGGTCACCTAAAGAAGATACTCCGAGAGGGGCCTCACCAGGAGATCAAATCTCAATTCCACACCCATCTTGTGGCTATTGTGGAAAAATCAATCATACTGAGGTGAATTGTTGGAAAAGAAGGAGAAAATGCCTGCGTTGTGGGGGTGCCAATCATCGGGTTGCTAACTGCCCAGTTGTACTACACGAAGGGAAAAGAACCCAGCAACCAATCAAGACTAACCCTGGACAGAGGAAGGGGAAAAGGACTGGATCGAAAGTACCGGCTCGGGTGAATTCACCTAGAGCAACTTCAGGTCTCCGACTCGTCTGAGGACATAGAAGGCATGATCTGCCATCTAATGCAGATTTTGATAGATTCTGTTGAGAAGGAAATTTCGAGGATGAAATTTCTTTAAGGGGGAGAGAGTGTGAGGACCCGTAAATTTCCCTTATTTTATATTCTTTTATCTTATTTTCTCTCATGCTTTTTGTGACAGCCCCACCTCACCCTAAGGCGAACCAAAGGGTTCGACGGACCGCCTGCCCAGCTCTCGCCAGGACTACGGAGTCGATTCACACAAATCCAACATAGTACGCGCGATAGGACCCAAAGAAAATGAACAATCGGAAACTACTAAGGTGAGAACATGCCTACCAAACCATAAAATCATAGTCTCAACGAAATACATTTAATAGACAAGGTTAAACACTTATACATATATTTACATTGAAGTCTTGAACAAATTAACCTAAAGTGCGATCCGAGGTACTCATACTACCCAAAATACAATTAGGGTTTCGTTTTCAAAAGAGTTTAACAACATGACATATATACTAGTTTGACCCTTTTCCCCCAAAACCGTGATTCCCAAGTATGTCCACTGTAAGAAAAACAAAGGCAACAGAAAGGGATGAGCTTACGCTCAATGAGGTACCAAACATATAGGGGTAAAATCATGGCCTTTCACGTTTAATCAATCAGATACATATACCAGATATAAAGGAAAGCATTTAGACACAGTGATTCAAAGGGAAAGGATACAAGTGGCTCTCAGGAGCCAGATTACCATTTGCAGTACTTGATTCGAACTCGTTGACTCTCCGTCAACGTAAATAGAACCAACATATCCGTAGACCCCACTTTACACCAATTTTCGTCCACCAAACATACCCCTACCGGGCCCGAACTCCATTCAGGAACAGTAATGGTAATACTCGAGTATACCGGAATCAAGAGTCTCAATACCCAAAGATTCCCAAAACAGACTACCGTGGTTCGTTATCTAATCGACCAGGCCCTTGCCGGCCCGACTTGAGTAACTAGCCACAGGTGTTGAGCTCAGAGGTCACAGAAAGGTCGTTGGATACCAGCCTCCAAACGACGTCCGAACAGACTCAGATACAGTTAACAGATTATACACAGTAAATAGGCATATGGACAGATAAGAGAACGAGTGTAATAAAGTACACCCTCGTCTCAAACAGAATAAACAGATAGTGCAGTCATTTAAATCGCAGATTGCAAGGGCAGAAACCAAGTTAAGCAACAAATGAGGGGAGTGGTACACTCACCGGTTCAAGTACAAATACTTCAAAAGTTTTCACTTCAAACTGGCTTTAATCGCCAAGAAACCCTAAAATCATCAAAGTAAAACAATTGAAGGTTTCACATCCAAAATCGAGTAAACGGAATGCACAAGTGAGGCTCGACTACATGTCGTACGCCTTTTCAGGTTAAGTACTAGTACAAAAGAAGAAGATATGACTTTTGAGCAAAAAGATAACAGTTGGTCCTAGGGTTACAAACTACCCCCAAAACCTTTTATTTGTACTAAGATCAACTCAATTGAAGGAATGGCGTAGCCCTAAAATTTTTGGGCAGCATGCCCTCTGTATTTACCTATTTTTCCAGCCACTTATGGCTTCATTATTTTTCTCAATCAATCCCAAAGTCATACGCAATATAAATTCATCACAACAGCCGTTCAATAGGCTCAAAGTCATTCAAGTACAAGATTTAGCTAGGAAAATGACCGGAAATGAGTTTTAAGCTAAGGATCCAAAAAGGCAGATTCACCGCTACTTAGCGTATCGGACAAAACCGAAACTACGCTTATTGGATTGAAGTACAAGTTATACCATTTCGAAGCTAAGACAGAGGGCTATATTTTTTATGAAGACTACTTAGTCCAGTTTGTGAAGACTCGTAAAAACTATTATTTTATGCCTAATTTATGGCTTAATAAATTATTTAATTGGATTTTATTTCCAAGGAATATTTTCTAGTCTTATTAGACCTAAATACATGGTAATATAACTTCGTTATATTTTTAAAATGATTCGTTTCAAAAATTAATTTCCTAGAGCGCGTTTCGTAAAAATAGTGAATAGTGCTTGGAGATTTTATCCGCGTAGTAGCACAATAAGCTTGGAATATTGGAGACTTGTACTATGGTCCTAAAATAGGTAATTTTATGAATAAATATTCAAGTGATAGTTAGTAGTGCAATCGTTATAAGAATTTTCGAAAGTTTCGCGTTATAGCGGTAAAATTGACGGTACGCGTTTTCACACGCGCGACTTCATTTGAGGGACTTTAGACCCTTATTTCGGGACAATTAAGAGTGAATAATATTTACATGAATATATATGCATTGGAGGTTTAGTGCACTAGCGAACCAAACGCGCGAGAAAAATCGAGTCCAAACGCATCCTAATTGCACTATTTCAAGTTGACTTTGAGATGGGTTTTGCACCACACAATGAATCTTACTTAGGAAGCCACAATTGAACCAACACCTTCTCTCTCCTCACTTCAATTGGCCGTGCAACAAGAAAGGAGAAGAGCTCTCCATTGTTCTTCATTTTTCATCTTCAATTCATGCACCAAAATTCATCCAAATCACACCAAATTTGGAGACCACTTAGCAAACCACTTGGAGACTATATCTAGCTAAGGAAGAGGGGAGCTTTCACGGTTTCTTGGAGCTTCAAGAGGGCCGAAAATTCTGACCTTGCAAACCAAAGGAGTAGGTAATGATCAACCCATGGATTCTTATCTTTTGGAGATTATATGGCAAGATTAAGCTCATGCATGCACTTAGTTACTTGATTATGGTGTAAAAATGTGATTGTGGGCTCTTGGAATTCCCACACTTGGGTTGTTGTTGCTGATGTGATAATTAATGGTGATTATATTGTTGGTTTAGTGATTATAATGATGCATTAGTGGTGGGTAATTAGTAGAAACTTCATTGGGTGTGAGAAGCAAAAACTTCCGATTCTACCCCTGTTTTATTCGGCCATTTTAAGGCCAGTTTTTAATGAACTAATGGCTTGAACTGGATGCCTATATGATGTATTAGAGGTGTGGAAAATTTCATTGAAAAATAACGAGGTTTGAATGGGTAAATGAATTTTTTTTAGAAACCAGCAAATCTGGAAACTGATTCGCGTATGACTCCGACCAGCAGTAGTATTTTGGCTATAACTCTGTCCTCGGATGTCGAAATCATGTGTCGTCAGTGGCGTTTGAAACTAGACATTCCTAGCTTTAATTTGGTATAAAATACACGTTCTGATTCTTTGTGAGCAAGCCGAACCAAATGTTTTAAGTTCGCTGTCCTGTTGCTCTGTTCGTCTGGAATGAAGTGGTCAGGCAGCAACTTGATGCCCGAATTTGAACCAGTTGGGTGCCGAATTTGGAAATGATTTCTTCTGTGATATTTTAGTCCTATGAATGTATTTTCCAACGGCGTAAGCCATGCTCGATTTCGAGCTATATTGACTGATTTGTGACTGAAACAAGTGGACTGCTCTGTTTTGGAAAACCCTAATGTTTGGACTGGTTTGGAACCAAATCTTGGAGTGAACTTGTTAGTTGATGTTTTTGATATTAAACACTTACCAAAGATATTATGGGTGTATCTTAGACCCTTATTTCACAAATGAACCATGGTTGGATAACTTTCTTGGTTAGACGATTGGAAATTGGGAAATGCAAGTCAAAGGCAGATTGCCTTAGGATTTTTCTTGAACTTTGGTGGGCTAATTAACTACCTTGCCGAAGGTATTTTTCCTCGAAATTAGATAGAGAGATACTTTCCATATAGTATTGAAATACTTCCAATTTTGGTGCCAATCCAAGTTCGTTTCGATACCCAATTAAATTCCTCATGTTGGAGGTTCAAATCTGGAAAATTCTCATCCAGTCTTGAATTTTCTCAACTTCGGGCTACCGTATCTCGGTACCCGAAACTCCGATTCTTGATCCGCTTGTTTTGTTATAAACCTCCCTTGTAACACTAATTGAGCTGCAAATTTCAGAGGCCGGTTTGCAACGTGTGAATCGTGCCGAATTTCCAAAGTTGGCCGAAATCCAACTTAATTCTGCCATGAAAACCAACCCTGCGTCTTCAAGCTCATTTTTGACCACTTTTCACTTCGATTCATGGAAAAGTGTCTTCTAGGAACTTATAGTACTCTCTAAGAGGTTTCCAACGGTATAAAGTTTTCCAATTCTCGACTTATACCGAGCGAGTTATGATTTTTCAAAGATTCATCATAAAACTGAAAAATTTTCCAATTCCAAAGAAATAGAGTTTTTCAAAAACTCTTTGTTCTTTTGATATTCTTAAACGTTTTGCTTACGATTTTCAAGATAAAAACTCAAATATTATTGTACATAATAAAAGACAAGTTGAACCTCGATTTACGTGTAATTGAGGTTCCTTTTTGCAAAATAATCCTTAGATTGTACTAGTGTACAATCTTCTTGATAAGTGGGTTAATTGTATGATTATTCACTATTAAATTGCCAGGCGCGCAAGGAGACCTTCAAGAGGATCTCACCGCGGACACTTGAACTCCCAGAAAATAATTCTTATTGAATTGCTCGGTGAGTGTCAAGTGTGTGAATTTTGATACTTGTTTAATTGTGGTATTTGTTGAAAGTTTTAAAGATAAGGGCGGGTGCGTACTTTATCGCACTCGTTCTAATTTCGAATGAATGAATGGAATGTATTGAATGAATGAATGAAATGCAATGTTATGTCATGAATGCTTGTGTCGTTGGAGTGAACCTCCTCGACCTTCAAATGAATGGGGGACGCCCAAACTCGTAGGCCAACCTTAGACTCGAGCCGGTAATGGGCTTGGTCGGGGACTGGGGCGAGCCATGAGATACACATAAGCTCGATCTAATAAGAGGTCTTGCTTGGCATACTCGTAGAGTATCGCCCAATAATAGACTTGTGGGCCCTTGGGGTGTACGGTGGACGGAGGGAAGTAAGTGGTGATCTACGGAAATGGAAATACCGACCCGGTTGACAGGAGGGTCAATGCGGGAAGGTATACGAATGACAACGGCAGATCGAGTGGAACTTAGCTCCTGAGAGCTACTATATCCTTGAATTGTTTCTGATTACCTTTCATGTTTGATTGATTGAGTATTGAAAAGACATGGCTTTATTTATTAAATTTGGGATTGTTATTTGACTAAGTGCTTGCATGTGTGTTCTTGGCCTCACGAGCGTTTAGCTCACCCTATAGTTTTGTTTTCCTTAACAGGATCGAATCTTGGAGAAATATGGAGAAACCATCCGTTGTACTTTTGTTAAGACTCCTGTGATATATTTTTACTAGGCCCTGGTTTGGGTTGTATGTTTGGAAATTGTAATCTTGAAAGTTTGGGCCCTGACGCGTATTTTGAATTTAAGTCATTTTATGATTACCCGATGTACCGGTTACGCGTTAAGTGACTTGTTAAGCTTGAACGCTTCCGCATTATTGTATTTATGTTGCTCTCTTCGAAGTATTTAGTTCGGTTTGAAATTGAATGGAATTGCTTGAGTCCTGGCGTGAGCTGGGCAGGCGTCCGCGGATACCCTTTGGTCCGCCTTAGGGAGATGTGGGGCGTCACAGTTGGTATCAGAGCACTAGGTTAGAGGTCTATATGGGAGACATATTAGATACTCTACCTTTAAGACTCGATACGGGATGAATTAATCCTACCCTAAGTGATACTTGAGGCGAGCTAGCAACTAAGTTAGTCCTACCTCAAGTGACGATTGGGATGAACCAACGATTAAGATAGACATGCATTGCAGGATATTGGAACTGAGTAGTGATTTAAGTTTCTAACCTGAAAAATATTATTATTGTTATTATTTTGCAGGGATGGCTGACGGAAACGGAGCCCCGGCAGCTAACGGGAATGGCCATGCGAATGGTCATTATGAGCCTCTTAGGACTATCTTCTACCGAGCTCGAGTAGGAGGAGCTCGAGTACGCTACTCACCATATGATAGATACCCTCGATGTCCGTGTAGGTTGACTTACGCCTACCCGAGCCATGTAGTGCATGCTATGGACGACGAGCGTCGTCAGTTGGTGGATACCAACCGCGCTTTACAGGCTGTGGTAGACGAGCTTAGGCAGATGGTAGGCGCTCAGGGTGAGCGGATTGCCGAGCTCGAGGAGGTGCTAGAGGGTGAGGTAGCCACATCTGCAGTGGTTAACCAGGAGCTTCAGGATACTAGGGCTCGACTCACTAGGCTAGGACGGGATGTCCGTAACCGGGCTTTCGAGATTCTGGCTGATGCGACTAGTTTGGTTGAGGACGCTGCTGAGGTGATTCCTGATGAGGAGGAGGAGGATCCGGAGGAGGATCCCGAGGAGGAGGTTCCTCCTGATAGCCCTGCTATGGACTAGGATCTTGGTCGTTGACCTCTTTTGACTTTTGACTGGTACAGTTAGGACTAGTTAGGGTGACGCGAGTGCTGAGGCCATTGTATTTTGCATGCTTGTGTGGCCTACTCTTGGGCACTTGTTCTTACTTTAGTCTTCTGTGACTAAAAGTATACTTTTGAGCACCTGTGTGCTATATTTTGTGAATTGTCCCTAACTTGCTAATTGTACAAACTTGACATGCTTATGAATGTAAATTATTGTTAATTCCAATGCTTTCTTGGTTGGTTCTAATTTTGGTATAATTCTTCGTTCTTGCTTAAATTAATCTATTTCTTGCACTATGCACATTTAGACTAATGGAAGGATTAAGGAGTGGAATAGACTTGAAGCCAATTAAGTTACCATATGACTTGGAGGTTAAAACACCCACTGGGGACAAAAGTTTAATTGCTAATCTGGTGTATAAGAATAGTGAAATCTGCGTGAACGAAAGAAAATAGCTGGCCGATTTGATAGGCCTAGCGATTAAAGGATATGATGTGATCCTAGGGATGGATTGGTTAGCCCGTTATAATGCCCAACTGAATTGTAGGACGAAAATTGTAGAATTGTGTATTCCAGGGGAGACAACCCTGAAATTGGACGTGAGGGGTAAGTTAGCCTCATCTGCACTTATTTCGGGAATTCGGGCTAGAAAATTGTTAAGTAAAGGAGCTCAAGGGTATTTGGCTTTTCTTATTAATACCCCTAGCGATAAGGTGAATCTGGATGACACACCGGTAGTGAAAGAATTTTCTGATGTTTTTCCTGAAGAATTGGAGTCTCTACCCCCGGAACGGGAAATAGCTTTTAAAATTGATTTAGCTCCGGGAACAGCACCTATATCAAGGACACCATATAGGATGGCTCCAGCTGAGTTGAAGGAGTTGAAGTTACAATTACAGGATTTGTTGGAACGGGGTTTTATTCGAGAGAGTGATTCCCCGTGGGGAGCCCCAGTTTTGTTTGTAAAGAAGAAAGATGGGAGTTTGAGGTTATGTATAGATTATCGAGGCTTAAATGATGTTACGATTAAGAATAAATACCCACTACCCCATATTGATGAACTGTTTGACCAACTGCAAGGGGCAGTAGTGTTTTCAAAGTTGGATCTAAGGCAAGGTTACTATCAATTGAGGATTTTAGAGAAGGACATACCTAAGACTGCTTTTAACTCGAGGTATGGGCACTTCGAGTTTGCAGTAATGCCTTTTGGGTTAACCAATGCACCTGCCGCTTTCATGGATTTAATGCATAGGGTTTTTAAGCCTTACTTGGACCAATTTGTGGTGATCTTCATTGATGACATTTTGGTGTATTCCAAGAATGTGAAAGATCATGAGAAACATTTGAGAATTGTTTTACAAATCTTGAGGGAACATCAGTTATATGCTAAGTTTAGCAAGTGTGAATTCTGGCTAAAGGAAGTGACTTTCCTAGGGCATATAATTTCTAAGGATGGGATTAAAGTGGATCCAGCTAAAGTGGAAGCTGTTTCGAAATGAAAACGACCGGAAAACCCAACGGAAGTTCGGAGTTTTATAGGATTGGCAGGGTATTACCGGAGATTCATCCAAGATTTTTCTAAAATTGCTGGACCTATGACTGAGTTGACCAAGAAAAATGGAAAATTTATTTGGAGTCCTAAGTGTGAAGGAAGTTTTCAGGAGTTGAAAAGACGGTTGACTAGAGCGCCTGTTCTAACTCTACCAAATGGAAAGGATAGTTTTGTGGTTTACACAGATGCTTCTAAGGAAGGTTTGGGATGTGTTTTGATGCAAAATGATAAAGTGATAGCTTATGCCTCTAGAAAATTGAAGCCGCATGAAGGAAATTATCCGACCCATGATTTGGAGTTAGCGGCTGTGGTCTTTGCTTTAAAGAAATGGAGACACTATTTGTACGGAGTGACATTTGAGGTTTTTACAGATCACAAAAGCCTTAAGTACTTATTTTCTCAGAAAGAGCTGAATTTAAGGCAACGCAGATGGATGGAATTTCTGGAAGATTATGACTGCATTATTAAGTACCACCCTGGAAAGGCCAATGTAGTGGCCGATGCTTTGAGCCGTCAGGTACAAATGGCTGGATTGATGGTTAAGGAATTTCGATTGTTGGAGGAAGTTAGTTATTGGAATCCTCGATTAGAACCAAGGAAAGTGATTTTGGGGAATATTGTGATAACCTCCACTCTATTGGAACGTATTAAGGAATCTCAGGAAAAGGACCCTGAAATGCAGAAGTTGGTGGAGAGAGTCAAGATGGGAGACCAGACCGATTTCACTTTGGGATCAGATGGAATATTGAGATTTCGAAATCGGGTGGTTATGCCAAAGGATGAAGGGCTTAGAAAAGAAATTTTGGAAGAGGCACACCGATCAAAGTTTACAGTACATCCAGGAGGGAATAAAATGTACCAAGACTTGAAAAGTCTATATTGGTGGAAAAATATGAAGAAGGAAATTGCCCAATTTGTTCAGACATGCTTGGTTTGTCAACAGGTTAAAGCCGAACATCAGAAACCATCTGGGCTCTTGCAACCTCTAGAAATACCTGAGTGGAAATGGGAAAATATTACCATGGATTTTGTATCAGGCTTACCAAGGACACAGAGAGGCCATGATGCTATTTGGGTGATAGTGGATAGATTGACTAAATCGGCTCATTTCCTACCGATTAACATGAAATACCCGTTAGAAAAGCTGGCCAGGATGTACTTAGATGAGATTATTAGACTACATGGTATACCTGTGAGTATTGTGTCGGATAGGGATCCAAGATTTGTTTCGAGGTTTTGGCAAAAGATGCAAAAAGTGTTGGGGACTAAGTTGAACTTTAGTACCACCTATCATCCCCAGACTGATGGACAATCTGAAAGAACAATTCAAACTCTTGAGGACATGTTGAGGACTTGTGTACTGGATTTTGGAGAGAATTGGAGTAAGTTTTTGACGTTAGTGGAATTTGCCTACAATAATAGTTTTCACTCTTCTATTCAAATGGCTCCATACGAAGCACTTTATGGTCGGAAGTGTAGATCCCCAATTTGTTGGGATGAAGTAGGTGAACGGAAAATCTTAGACACGACTACTGTATCATGGATTGAGGAGGCTAATGAAAAGGTAAAATTTGTACGGCAAAGGATTCAAACCGCTCAAAGTAGACAAAAAAGTTATGCTGACAATCGGAGAAAAGATTTGGAGTTCACTGTTGGAGATATGGTATTTCTCAAGATTACGCCTTTAAAAGCAAGTTTGATGTCCGGAAAAGGGAAGAAACTACAACCAAGGTTTGTAGGGCCTTATAAGATTATTCAGCGAGTTGGGAATGTAGCCTATAAGCTGGAATTACCACCGAGCTTATCTCGTATTCATAACGTGTTTCATGTGTCCATGCTTAAGAAATATCATCCAGACCCCTCTCATGTTTTACAACCGGAGAGTATTGAGATCGATGAAACCCTGACCTACGAGGAGAGACCGGTAAAACTTTTGGATCGAAAGGTGAAGGAACTGAGGAACAAGCAGATACCACTAGTGAAAGTTCTATGGAAGAACCATGGAGTAGAGGAAGCAACATGGGAAGTTGAAGAGACAATCAGAGAGAAGTATCCAAACTTGTTCATCAACCAAGGTAAATTTCGAGGACGAAATTTTCTTAAGGGGGAGAGGTCTTAAGGGGGAGAGGATGTGAAGACTCGTAAAAACTATTATTTTATGCCTAATTTATGGCTTAATAAATTATTTAATTGGATTTTATTTCCAAGGAATATTTTCTAGTCTTATTAGACCTAAATACATGGTAATGTAACTTCGTTATATTTTTAAAATGATTCGTTTCAAAAATTAATTTCCTAGAGCGCGTTTCGTAAAAATAGTGAATAGTGCTTGGAGATTTTATCCGCGTAGTAGCACAATAAGCTTGGAATATTGGAGACTTGTACTATGGTCCTAAAATAGGTAATTTTATGAATAAATATTCAAGTGATAGTTAGTAGTGCAATCGTTATAAGAATTTTCGAAAGTTTCGCGTTATAGCGGTAAAATTGACGGTACGCGTTTTCACACGCGCGACTTCATTTGAGGGACTTTAGACCCTTATTTCGAGACAATTAAGAGTGAATAATATTTACATGAATATATATGCATTGGAGGTTTAGTGCACTAGCGAACCAAACGCGCTAGAAAAATCGAGTCCAAACGCATCCTAATTGCACTATTTCAAGTTGACTTTGAGATGGGTTTTGCACCACACAATGAATCTTACTTAGGAAGCCACAATTGAACCAACACCTTCTCTCTCCTCACTTCAATTGGCCGTGCAACAAGAAAGGAGAAGAGCTCTCCATTGTTCTTCATTTTTCATCTTCAATTCATGCACCAAAATTCATCCAAATCACACCAAATTTGGAGACCACTTAGCAAACCACTTGGAGACTATATCTAGCTAAGGAAGAGGGGAGCTTTCACGGTTTCTTGGAGCTTCAAGAGGGCCGAAAATTCTGACCTTGCAAACCAAAGGAGTAGGTAATGATCAACCCATGGATTCTTATCTTTTGGAGATTATATGGCAAGATTAAGCTCATGCATGCACTTAGTTACTTGATTATGGTGTAAAAATGTGATTGTGGGCTCTTGGAATTCCCACACTTGGGTTGTTGTTGCTGATGTGATAATTAATGGTGATTATATTGTTGGTTTAGTGATTATAATGATGCATTAGTGGTGGGTAATTAGTAGAAACTTCATTGGGTGTGAGAAGCAAAAACTTCCGATTCTACCCCTGTTTTATTCGGCCATTTTAAGGCCAGTTTTTAATGAACTAATGGCTTGAACTGGATGCCTATATGATGTATTAGAGGTGTGGAAAATTTCATTGAAAAATAACGAGGTTTGAATGGGTAAATGAATTTTTTTTAGAAACCAGCAAATCTGGAAACTGATTCGCGTATGACTCCGACCAGCAGTAGTATTTTGGCTATAACTCTGTCCTCGGATGTCGAAATCATGTGTCGTCAGTGGCGTTTGAAACTAGACATTCCTAGCTTTAATTTGGTATAAAATACACGTTCTGATTCTTTGTGAGCAAGCCGAACCAAATGTTTTAAGTTCGCTGTCCTGTTGCTCTGTTCGTCTGGAATGAAGTGGTCAGGCAGCAACTTGATGCCCGAATTTGAACCAGTTGGGTGCCGAATTTGGAAATGATTTCTTCTGTGATATTTTAGTCCTATGAATGTATTTTCCAACGGCGTAAGCCATGCTCGATTTTGAGCTATATTGACTGATTTGTGACTGAAACAAGTGGACTGCTCTGTTTTGGAAAACCCTAATGTTTGGACTGGTTTGGAACCAAATCTTGGAGTGAACTTGTTAGTTGATGTTTTTGATATTAAACACTTACCAAAGATATTATGGGTGTATCTTAGACCCTTATTTCACAAATGAACCATGGTTGGATAACTTTCTTGGTTAGACGATTGGAAATTGGGAAATGCAAGTCAAAGGCAGATTGCCTTAGGATTTTTCTTGAACTTTGGTGGGCTAATTAACTACCTTGCCGAAGGTATTTTTCCTCGAAATTAGATAGAGAGATACTTTCCATATAGTATTGAAATACTTCCAATTTTGGTGCCAATCCAAGTTCGTTTCGATACCCAATTAAATTCCTCATGTTGGAGGTTCAAATCTGGAAAATTCTCATCCAGTCTTGAATTTTCTCAACTTCGGGCTACCGTATCTCGGTACCCGAAACTCCGATTCTTGATCCGCTTGTTTTGTTATAAACCTCCCTTGTAACACTAATTGAGCTGCAAATTTCAGAGGCCGGTTTGCAACGTGTGAATCGTGCCGAATTTCCAAAGTTGGC
>NC_040045.1:16050851-16318812 GCF_003713205.1 Coffea eugenioides
GCAGCATGAAATAGGAAGAACAAGTCAAAGTTGCTGGATTTTGTTTTAGCATTTGAATATTCTTGTTTTCTGGATTTTTGCGTTCCGAAGAGGGGGAAGAATGTTTGATCTCCTTACAAGTTTTTTTGTTTGTTGGATTGTGTTTGCATGGTAGAATGGAAAGAAGCCACGGCTGGAAATGAAATTTGTTGCAGAGAAAGTTTCTTCTACGTGATTGCATGGCTTTTGCATGAAAATGACTTTCAAAAATCGCACTCCAACCCCTTGGCTTCCATCTAATGCTTCCATGGCCCAATTAATTGGAAACTTAATTAATTTTGTCCTCCTAACATGCCATTTCCTCTTTAATACATCTTGATTTGTTTTGGGTAGATACTTAAGGGATTGTAGAATGAATTTGAAGGGTCTAATAATTTCTTTTTCCTAGACTTGTAGTTAATTTGATTTTTTTTGGATTCTTTGGCATTTGGTTGTTTAGCTACTAGTAAATTGCTCCTCGTTTACCTTTTTGTGAATTTTCTAGTTTGATTTGGTAAGTTTCACCTTAGATTCTTAATTTTATTTTATGTTTTTTTAGTTCCTTAGTGTTTATAATAGTAATAAATTGGCCCTTTAGACCTCTTTAATTTTTTTTCCAATTGGGTTTTTGTTTGTCTTAATTGGTTAAGTACGAGTAGTTTACTTTCCTTGGAATGCTTCGAGTGATTCAATTTGACGGTTGTTTCCATTTTCTTTTAATTTTTCTCAATTAAAGTGGTACCTTGACCTTTTTATTGTTTTGAAGCCATTTTTCTTTCATTTGGTCACCATTCAAAGGGGGTGGTATATTTTCTTTTATCCCTTTTTGTATCTCTTCTATGTGATCCAACGTGTTACGTGGAAATTACGTGACTATTTGCTTTCATTGCCTTTCTTTAGTTCTTTCATTTCATTTACTTTTGCTTTTATTTAAGTTCTTCTTTATGGGGTATGTGTACACCTCTCGGCTTGTAATAGATAGGGCTTGGAGGAGCATTCAATGAAGACCTATCGAAGACGTGTGCCTAGCTAGCAAATGTAATAGTTAGGGCTTTAATTGCCTATGTGTTATGTGTTACTTGCTTTAATTAGGTTCTTGCATCTAGTTGAGTATGCTAAGTGTTATGTGCTATGTGTTTATAAGTGTTTGGCATGTCTACTCGCTTTCCATGGTCATGAATGAATGTGATGGACGAATGTACGTTTCCACTAGTCCAACGCTAGTCGGAATTCATAGAATGGGCTAGTCCAACGCTAGACCCTTAGGGATTTCCCCCCGTTAGTACATGTTTGCATGTTCATTACATGTCATACATTCTTTTAGTTTTATCATTTTGCATGCCCCTCGACCCCCTTTTCCCTCCATTTTAGAATTTTTGCATTTCATGCTAGTTATAGGGTTCATTTGCTTGAGAGTCCCCTTAAATATGGGATATAGACGAGTGTGGCTTTTTCTAAGCCTTAGCACGCTTGTATTCCCTCTATAAAAGGGTAAATTGAGTCACGATTTAGGTCTCCCCGTACCCAATATGCATGCGTTCCCTAGGCTCATGCATTCTAAATCCACTCTATCATTACACTTTCACTTTTCATTCCATTTGCACACATACACCTTTTATCCCTTCACTTGCACACGAACACTTTTGTTCCATTTTGCACACATGCACTTCATATTATCATTTCACATACCGTACCTTGCCCACTCACGTGCACATTTTCCTTTACATATTTATTGTTTTTTTATTACTTTTTCAAAACTCATGTCTTCACATTGCATACATGCATTCCATTCATTTGCATCCCACTCGCATTATTCGTGACTTCTTCAAAGGATCGTCATTGGGCTTCACAATTAATGTGATTGGCACCACTCAACCTTTGAAGAGAAATTTCCCCCAATACCCCTAGGTCTAGGGTTTGCATTCATGTAGTACATCCAAATGTAATAAATTCTTTGATTAAAACAAGAAAATCTTTGATTAAATCAAGCAACTAGCCTTGGCTAGGTCGAAGGGGTGCCTTGGATTTTATCCTTGCCTTCCCCTTCGTCAAATGTGACTCCCGAACCTTTTTCGTTGGTTTACATGGACTAGGAGTCGTTTAAAAGGGGTTTCTTACTACTTTTTCCTATTTTTCTTTAAAAATTCATTTTTTAGGTGACTTGGTACACCTTAACTCATTACCAAGTGGCGACTCCGATTTTTTATTTCAAAAAACCCTTTTTAAACTATAATTTTGGGTCAAATCGTCGCATTCTCAAACCCCCATTTAGACCCATTTTTCTTTTAAATCACAATTCATTTTCCAAATCACAAATTGAATCAAAAAATACATTTTTAAACCATTTATTTATTTTATCAAAAAATGGGGCGCGACACAATTTAAATAAATAAATTCACAACATAAAACTCTTTGCCTACCCTCATGCTTCATCTTCTATTATATTTTGTGTTGAAATTTCTTACTCAATATTAATATATGTATATTAAAAAGGTGCTCTTAATGTTTAATTTACTTGTATCCAAAAAAAAAGGACTTGCGGTACTTTTTAAGAGACTCATAATACAGATTTATTATATTTTTGTTTCATGAGTGAAGTACTCTTTAAACTTGGATATTTTATAAATAAGTTTTGTTCTTCTTTCTTTGATAAATTAAAAAAAGTAAGGAATCTTTCATTTTTTGTAACAGTAGCATGTTTGATATTATTTATTAATGAAATTCAATGCAATTTGTCTATTTATTGGAGAGGAGTGTAAAATATTATTAACCACTGAGATTATATATATATATATCTATATATATTTTTTATAATTTATAAATGAACTTTGTTCTTCTTTTTTCGATTTAATTCACTATAACTCAATGGAATGTTTTTCATTTTTTGTAATTTTCATATAATTGATATTAATTATTGATGAAATTCAATGAATTGTTTTTTGGTTTAATTAACCACAATTCAAGGAATGTTTCTTTGTAATTGTTAGTATAATTCTTATTAATTATTAAGGAAATACAATGTAATTTGTTAATTTATTAGTGTCGATGGCAATTTTAGTATCACAAAAACTAAGATCAACTTTTGCTTGCACTCTTACACACCAAAACTTATCATACTTTTTATAGGGTAATAGATAGATAGATAGATACTAAAAGAAGGGTAGCTGAGCTGAGCACAATCGCTGCCCAATATGGTGAAAAATGTGTGTAAATGAACCTGGGAATAAAAGAACTGCATAAGTCTATTTGAGAAGTGTAGCAAATTGGTTTGTTGTAAGACAAACCAAGTCAAAAAGAAAATCATTAACATGATCCTTAAATATATATCTAGTACTAATGGGTTGTTAAGCAACATTTTTCTAGCTAACCATTTACATCTATTAGCATGCATTGCTCTATCAAAAGCTATTTGAGCAATGGATGCTAATCTACTGCCAAACAAATGTTTATATAAGCTGTCATCCGTAACATGCTAATAACAATCCCACCATATATAAATATTAAAATGCATAACTCTATCAAAAGATATTGGAGTAATGGATTCAAATACATCACCAAAAGTAAAGTCTAAAGGAGTAGCATACGCACAACCAACGCCCACCAGATTGTGGTATTATTTTTTTTACATTCCAATTAGACTACTTACAAGAATAAAAACTACAACTTAGCAAGCACAATTCCATTTAGTATTGTGCTACATTGTACAAGCCACAACATTCAGAATATAGTTAACCACATATTCATATCTCATAATGTTTGAAACACATATTATTATGTGTTTTCCAATATTTATAGTTATACATGAAATAAAAGATGGTATATAACCAAAGGTAATTCTCATCATCTTTGAAGTTATATGATGTCAACATTACTGCTATATTACATATATTAGTACCATGAGTGACATCATAAACTTATACATTCCTAAAAAAAGACTATTCCATTAGATTTTCTCCATTTCTAGGCTTTTCACATTGCAATTTACCATGGAGTTGAAAATATTTATTGCTTCAGATTTCAACATTTTGCTTTCTTTCTTCCCAGCTGCAGCCTTTGCTTTCATTTTCCAAGTAGTTTGTATAAATCAAAAGCAAATTTAACATTTCTTTCTAACAAAAATCTCAATTATAGTAAACTTGAGATAGTTTTAGAAATATACAGTTAAGAGAAATAAAAAGACTTAAGGATAACAATTACCTGTTATTTTATCTTATGCTATGTTCATTAAGCAATAACTTTATAATAACTTTGCACCAAAGTTCCTACAGAAGGCTATTGGTACAAATAACTAAGTTGACATGTTCAAGTTATACGAATAAGTGAGTGCAAAATCTGTGATGACCCTAGCTCCCCTTGGGCGTACCCCAGAGGTTAGCGGACCGCCTGTCCAACTCTCGTCAGGACTCACTCACTAACATTAACTTCAGAGATAACATTAACTCCAAAGTAAGCAGGAAACTCCCCAATAAATATTACAAACCATCCAACTTTCTAAAACATCCATACTTATGTGCACAACTAAACATATCGAGACACAAGTAGTTCAATCAATTCACTAAGTATAAATGGGTTGGCAATTACTTAAAATGGGGATTACAACTTTCGAACTTACTATTCTTTGGACACCAAATCAATAACACTAAAATTCTTCAATATACCATTTACATGCTACAAATCGTCCAAAATACACAAATCGTCCAAAATTTACATTTACAAGCCAAAAGGTAAGAACATGAACAACTAGTACCATAATACAGGACCGATCAAATACAAGGTTAAGATTTCTTATTACAAACTAGTACTATTCTTGTCTCTCTCATCCCCACATCCTATTAAGGAAAAACAAATAAAGGGATGAGTTAGAATTCCCGTGAGGTTCCAAGAAACATGCAGTCAAATTGGCAAGATATCAATCACATATATCGAAATCCTATAACTAAGATTGTAAACAGTTACAAACAGAGTCATTAATAGTTTACATATTCAAATAACCAATTTAACACCAGTAAGAAAATGATACGTTACTGATACGGTGACTCCTACCAGGTTCTAGGTAGAGCACCCAGAATTCAAACGTTGATACAGATGATACAGTGCTCCTGCTAGATTTCAAGCGTAGCACTTAGTCCTGTACAATGTTTCACTAACAACCAGTTCCACAATAGCATTTTTCAAATCCGTTGACACTCCGTCAACATTTGAAATTTAGTAATAAGTCCAGTAGATCACCACTTTACTCCAATCTCCGTCCACCGTTCAACCCCCTACCGGGCCCGAACACCAAACAGTAACAATGGTGGTAATATTCGAGTATACCGATTCCAATGGACTATATCCAGTGGATTAATAGTAATCAGTGGAGAATCCGTATTTAGTGGAATAAACAGTATACAGTACCCATGACTCGCCAATCTCCTCGACCAAGCTCTTGCTGACTCGATTCAACCAACTAGTCAGTAGGGTGTGGGATCTCAAGCAGTGAATATAGTCGATGAGATAACATCTCCAACCGACTTTCAACTCATGCACACGTATATCAGTTCACTTGCAAATAGTTCACTTGTAAATAGGATATCAAGAGCTTAGTTAAGTTAGGTCGAGTGCGATAAAGTACACACTCGCCTATGCAATAATAAGCCAATTCAAGCAACAAGTCATATTTGAACAACAAGTAGCATGGAACATGCAGTTGGAACACTCACCAATTGATCACAATCTTTTTACTTCAAACCATGGTTCTTTCACTTGGTCACTCTCGAGTCCTGTGATCATATAAACAATCAAGAGTCTAACCATTTCATGCCAATATCAATGCAATTTATAAATTTCAAAGCTTCACTTAGCCAATAAAGTAATTTACAGGTTTAACCCCCATACAGCTTTCAAAATTGCACAGTTTTCTTGTTCAAATCCAGGGGAGAAACCTCATGCATGATTGGTCAATGTGACAAGCATGATACGGTGCAAGAGCATGTCGCTTATAGCCAAGACTTGTGAAGAAAACGGGACAAGAATCTCGAGATTCAAAGTTAGTTCAAGTAATTAGATTAATGACTACCTTCTCACCTAGCCATACTCAAGTACAATCTTAAAGATGTCACATTATTCCAAACCACAACATTTTAAGGAAATTACCTCCAAGTCAACTAAGTAAACTCACCCCAAATCATATAGTTTCTAGTTCAATTCAAGGGGAAAATTATATGTTAGGTCAATGGTTCAAGTAAAAGATAGTGCAAAAATATTTCGTTTCCATCCACGAATTTGAGCTTAAACTGTCCAAGAAAAAATGAGGTTGTTACCTCTTAAAACCTATCATTTTTGCTCTCATGCTAGATCATGGTATAATCAAGTATTTAGGGCATTAACAAGATAATTTCACCATACCAAAACCAAGAGAAAAGCCAAACACAATTGCTCTCTCTCTGTCAACCAGCTTTGAACAAATTTCCAGTTTGGGTGACATTTTTTGAAAAGGTATAACTTGAGTTTCGTAAGTCAAAAAATCACAAAACTTACACCGTTAGAAAATAGACTTGAAGCACTAACAGGCTTTAGAAGACATCTTCATGAAATTCAACTCATAGATTAGTCAAATTTCAGGTTATAAATCACTGCGATCACAAGTGTAGGAACAGAATAGTCATGATTTTCAAGAAACTTTGCAGATTTTTTGGTCTTTATAGAAATTGAATCAAACCCTAAATTTTACACCGTTGGAGGCTCTATGAGTTTAGTTTCAAACGCAATAAATGGAACTCAATTCCGACCTTTTTATACGAAGTTATAGCCAATTTCTCAAAGCTGCGCAGAACTTCCTGCGAAAATTTTCAGATTGCTAATAATGTGAGAAAATGCAACTTTCACTAACAAAACCTCATTCCCTTGACTCAAATTCAATATACAATTGTAGTATAAAGTCTCATAGGGTGTTTTGAGTAAAATTGAACTTAAAATCATCATGAATTTTCAGAAATCAAGGCTAAAAATCAAGCCCCTATTTTCGGCTAGCAAGCACATGGTTTCTCAATTATTTTTCCAATCATTCCTTCAACTAAATCCCCACAATTTCAAGCAAACTTAGCTAACACATCCATAAGTTTTTATTACCAACATAAAAATAGGTATCTATAGCCAAAATCTTAACAAGAAAATCACCATAAGTGCATACACCATCCAAACCCTAAGAACTCAAGCATCAAGTTCAAGTATCATCAAGTTCAAGTACCACAAGATTCACCACAAGATTTCACTTATTTTACACAAAAGACAAAGAGAGAAGGATGATCTAGTATTTTTATTGTGGCAGCCCCACTTCTCCCTAAGGCGAACCAGAGGGTTGGCGGGTCGCCTGCCTAGCTCTCGCCAGGACTCACGCAAGCAAACCGACTAATTTTCCACCCATAACCTAAACCAAAACACCATACGTCTCCCGAACAAGCCAAACCTTTACAACCAGGATACTAAGAACACATTAACTTCAGAGATAACATTGCCATTGGACATCTGAACGTTCACTCTTAAGCACACCCCCAACCAGCTCAACACATAACTACAAAAATATATTATAAACCACACGGTGAATTCGTAAAGTTCAAATAAATTTATACTAGCCAAAACTTAGGGTTTGCACTTTTCCAACTTCAAGTGGCAACCCAAAACAAAAGATACACAGATGATTCGAAACAACATTTACAAAAGCTCAAAGCAGACTTCAAATCTCTCGAATGCCAAAACCTGTTAAGGAAAACAAATATCGTGTGGTGAGCTAAAGCTCAGTGGTACCCCAAAACATGCAATCATATAACACAAATAGTAAATCATAACTTCAAGCTTAAATTCAGCAAGTAGAAAAGCGTATAACAGCACAGGGTAGGATACATGGCTCTCAGGAGCCATTTTCCACAAGCTTGATCAAAATTAATCGTAGTTGACCCTCCGTTAACTCTCACTATCAAAGGTCCATGTAGATTCGTTATTTTTCCTTAACACGCTCCAACCAACTTACTCCCACCGGGCCCGTTCTTCTCACGAGAGAGTTTGGTATTACTCGAGTATACCTTTTTGTAAACTAGTCGAGGGATTCACCCAACGACGTCACAACACGTTTTTACCAAGTCAGGATAAGAGGCCTTCCCACCCTAAGGTGTGGTACACTCCCCTGCCTGGTAGATTAGTTGACGAGTCCACGCTCCAGTCAACAATTGCAAGATATTCGAGAAAACATTTCAAGCAAGTCACCACTCGAAAGGTTAGTGCAATAAAGTACACACTGCCACTTCGATGGTTCAGGAAAACCACTTTCCAATTATCACATAACAAGTCAAGAAAGCACTTTAACACTTTAGTCATAGAACAAGCACGGACACTCACCAAAAGTGAAGCTCAAAAGTCAAGCTGGGAATCGAAGTCCACGTCTTCGTTAAACCCTAGAAAACCAAGTTTTAAAACTATGAGTTTTACTATACAACCTCTTAGTTTATATATATAAAAGATTATTTGGTATATAACTAGTTCATTTCCTCAAAATAAATCAATACATCTCTTAGAATTAAGGCTAGCAAAGGAATAAAATATTTCGTATGGTTTCTTTAAAGGTATTTCCCTTCTAGAGGGCCAAACTAGAACCAAATTTATTCAAACAAGTTTTCTTGCCGAACAAGTTTTCTAAGCCTTTCTTTTTTTAAAAAAAAATTATTAAAATCTCATGTTTGTAACAATTTTCCTAAAAAACAACTAGCCAGGGATAACTTTACAAAAACTTAAAGTTTGAAAGTTAATGCAATTATTTTCTAGAAGTAGTAAAACTAGTTTAAGCAAAGAAAAGAATTAACTAGTTAGCGAGGTTTTAACAGTTCCAACACTCGAGTTTGAGCATTAACGTACTATACTCAATTGCTAAAAGCTCGATACTAGGACAAAATATTTCAATAAGGCTTGATAAAAAATACTCGAATTCAAAGGACCAAAACGGACTTCACGACTCCAAATTACTCATACATTATATTCCAAGTCACCAATGTAGTAAAATCACAATCCAAACATCAATTTCACTAGGGCTTCATCAATCATTAGCCCTAAGTCTCAACAGAATCAATTCTAATCGAAATTAAACAAAGGAAGTCCAAGATATCAAACGATTCCAAACCACAATTCATGGCCTTCCAAGTACATTTCGGCCAAACCGTTTAAACAATTCCACCACGAATTAAATTCTTACAAAAATTGCTCAAATGGCCAAGAGCTTCATCAATCATTAGCTCTTGACAACAAACAATCACTTCCAACCACAATTCATTCAGAATTTCAATCCAAAACAAAAAGAAAGCCACGACCAACTTAACTCCCAAAATTCTAAAAATTCAGATTTTTTTCCCCTTGTTTTGGCAACCAAGAAAAATTCCAGCAATGACAATTCAAAACGTCCATTAAACCTCCATCTTTTACTTACTTGAAACACTAGAAACATAGCTCATAATCTGTCCAACCAAAACCAAAATAAATAACACACCATTCCAGAAAATAACCTCACCAAAACCTCAACTAACTCAGCTAACCACCATATAATTTCCAGCAATGTAACCAATTAACTTATAGAGCCTTGTCCATAATTTTCTCCAATTTTTTTTTTCAACTTGACATGCAAAAGGTGATTAGCAAGCTACAAACTAATCTTAAATATCTAGTATAAGCATCTTAGCTAAAATTCAAAGGAAAACTAGTCAAGTGCTTAAGCCCCTTCTCTCGGCCATTTTTTTTTTCCAGTTTTCACACATCAGTCAGCCAAACACATATTTTTCTCCAAAATATCTTTAATTTATCTTCAAATCTTTCACGCATGTTCAGATCAAGACAATATATGATATGGATTATAGTTTGACATAGAGCTTCAAAACCAAAATTCATAAAGATAGCTGGAAACTTCACCATTTCCTTCATACGGACAACCTGGAAAAAAAATTCCAGCAAAATAACTCTAGGACTTCAGATTTTTTTTTCTTATCACAGTTCATCAGCTACATGCATGACCAAATAAATAGCTATCTATCAGTTTTAATCCAAAACCAAGGTCGGACAACATCAAAATCACTAACCAACCAGAAATTCATCCAAGTCGGCTCTCGGTTGGCTTGCATGCAAGCAGATTTTGTTTCGTTCAATTTTCTTGCTTAACCAAAGCTAATTAACCTCATGCAAAGCTTAATCATCCAGATTTTAGTTAGCTAAACACATATTTAAACTCAGATTACCACAAATTAATCAAACAAAAGCTGAAATTCCAGCTCACACTCTCGGACAGTTCCAATTTCTTCAAAATCAGATTTCCTAAGTCCTAATTCTTCATCCAACCGCACAACTCTCACATGCATGCTTATAATCAACATCATCTACCTCTAATCAACTAGTCTAGGTCCAGAAATTACCTCAACTGGAAGCTCAACTCACGCAACTAGCAGCTGAAATATTTCTCTTCTCTCGGCAGTCCAACATGCATCCCGCTAGCTCTCCCTTTCCCTTGCTCAAGCTTGCGACTAGAATGGAGGAAGTTTGGCACTCAATCTCCTCACCAGCTCACGGATGGAAGGAATTCAGAACAGCATGTCTCTTTTTTTTTTATAGCTTGCGGACAGGAAGAAAGGAAAATGAAGGACTTGGCTCCCTCTCTCTCTCACTCCACTCTCGGCTCACGGCAGGAGGAAGGAATAGAATTGGAGTGTTGTTGTGGTGGAATGTAGTTGATATAGTGGAGTATGATAGTAGGGTGTGAGCCGGCATTATGGTTGGTGGAATGGTGGAGTAGATAAAAGGAAATGGAACCGGCTAGAATGGAAATGCTAAGTGTAAAGAATGAGACCGGCATGCTGGAAATGTTTGTATTTGGAGCTTGTTCTAGGAGGTTCCATGGCTGCATGGTTAATTTGAAATGGAGGAGGGCTAATTTGGTCTTTTAACATCTTGTTCGACCATCCACTTAGATTCCTCATTCGTAACTTAACTCCAAGATTTTACCTCAAATGAAATTCGATAGCCTACTAGCACACTAGTCTCACAAAATTAAATTATCGAGATTCAACGTCCTAAATATAATTATAAGGTTTTTGACCTAAGTCATTTCCGTCTTAATTCTAGGTTTCCGTTAACACCTAACGTTATTAACACTTAAAATTAGCTATTGAAACTCAAGGAATTA
Source organism: Coffea eugenioides (assembly GCF_003713205.1). Lineage (NCBI taxonomy): Eukaryota > Viridiplantae > Streptophyta > Magnoliopsida > Gentianales > Rubiaceae > Coffea > Coffea eugenioides. Next base: position 16,062,061 of record NC_040045.1, read on the forward strand.
ATATTAAAGCAATAAAATACTCTACATCATGAAATATTAATTTAACTTAGCAAGATTCAAGTAACTTAATATTTGCACAATTAACTTATTTATATATAAAAATTATGGTCACATACTTATTTAAAAACCAATCAATAGTAACGGTTATTAAGAGTCTAAAATGCAAATGCAATATGTATATATATATATTTTTTTTTTTGTTCAAGGTTCTCACATTTATCTCTTTTTCTTTCCAAACCAAGATGAAACTCAACCCATAATCCATCAACTCTTCTTTCCTTCCAAGTTCAAACCAAGTTTGATGGACAAACCAAGTTCTCTCCTTCTTTTTCCCACAAAACCTAAGTAAGATTGAAGAAAGACTGGAGGCAATATTTCTTCCCTTTTCTCTCATGAAGTTCGGCCAAGAAGGAGGGTTGTGAAAAGAAAAGATAATGGCAAGACTTATCTTGGTCCAAGTCTTGGTCAAGAAGTTGTAATAGAGTGACAGTTGGCAAGCCAAGAGAAATCTTTATCTAATTGGTCAAGAAGTTGTAGTTGTTAGACAAGTGGCAAGCCAAGGGAAATCCTTATCTAATTGGTCAAGAAGTTGTACTAGAGTGACAAGTGGCAAACTGTGACAGCCCCACCTCATCCTAAGGCGAACCAAAGGGTTCGGCGGACCCGCCTGCCCAGCTCTCGCCAGGACTACGGAGTCGAATCACACAAACCCGATATAGCGCACAAGCGAATCCCTAAGAGAACAATCAATCGAAGACTACTAAGTTGAGAAACATGAGTTCTACACCGTAAGGTACCATGGTAACGAAAATGAAGATGAAAATGCAAATGGAAAGTGGACACATCACAATCCGACCAAGATACGGTCGGATTTGGCGAGCAGTTCCCGCCAGAATTTTTTTCCTTGTTCAAATGCCACGCTCGTCCGATCGTCCAATGGTTACAAGTAGCATCTCAACAAACACAAATGTACCATCGCAAATGAATACACTTAATGTACATGATAAAACACTTATATACATACATTGAAAACTTTACAATTAAAAGCGTGATACTTAAGTAAAAGACAATTAGGGTTTTGATTACACAAGAGCTAACAAAAGAAAGTTTACACTAATTCAACCCTTTTCTCAAAATCACGGTTCAAAGTGTGGTTCCCTGTAAGAAAAACAAAGATAACGGGAAAGGAGTGAGCTTACGCTCAATGAGGTACCAAAATAATAGCAATTAAGAATCATGGAACTTCATATTCAATTAGTCACATATGCAAATCAAATAAAGAAATGAACAAACACCATAGATAGAAAGGATATGGGTGGCTCTCAGGAGCCCAAAAATTTCGGTTGCAGTACTTGATCCAAACCCGTTAACTCTCCGTCAACGTATGAAGAACAACCATGTCCGTAGACCCCTACTTTACACCAAATTCCGTCCACCAAACTTACCCCTTACCGGGCCTGAACACCTCAACAAAAACAGAAGTGGTAATACTCGAGTATACCGGAATCAAGAGTCTCAATACCCAAAGATTCTCAGAAACAGACTACCGTGGTTCGTTATCTAATCGACCAAGCCCTTGCCGCCTCGACTCGAGTAACTGAGCCACAGGATTTGAGTTCAGAGGTCACAGAAAGGTCGTTGGATACAAGCCTCCAAACGACGTCAGAACAGATACAGATACAGATAAAAGATTCAAATTCACACAGTAAATAGGCATACAGACAGACAAGAGAACGAGTGTGATAAAGTACACCCTCGTCCCAAATAGAATAAACAGATAGTACAGTCATTCAAATCACAGATTGCAAGTACAGAAACCGAATTAAGCAACAATGAAGGGAGTGGTACACTCACCAGTTCAAGTAAAACAAATTCAAACGTTCCTCCCCCCGAAGTACTTCCTGGATCACCAGCACGTCCTAAAATGATCAAAGTAAAACAATTATGGTTCCTATGGGAACGACATTCACAAATGAAACTCAACTATGAGTCGTAAGCCTAACCAAACAAACTACGAATGCAAGGGTGCAAAAGCGTGATTTTGGAACGAAAAGATAACGAGAGGACCTAGGGCTTGAACGACCCAAAAGCCCTTCATTTCTACCAAAAGGCAACTCAAACTTAAAGGGACCAAATGGCCTAGAAAATTGGACAGCATCTCCCCTAAATTTTCTTACTTTTCCATCCTACAATCAACACCAACTCATCTCAAATCAACCACAATTGACATACAAATCATAAACACACCTTTCGGCATAACAACCACAACTAAAGCTACACCTATCGAATTGAAATGAATTTTATGGCGTTTCGAAGCCAAGACATATACCTACATTTCTTATGAAGAACTCCAAAGCCAAATCATGTATTTTCATGGTCAAAATGGAAATCTCCATGAAAACAGAATTCTGTCCGCGAAACAGGGCTCATGGGCAGTCAAGGGTATTTCGGTCATTTCATATGCTACAGTGCTCTGATTGAGTTGTAATTTTACAGGCATCTAGTTAACACCATTTGATACAACTTTCATGTTTTAACCTAAGCCTGATTCGGCCGGCCTCTAACATGCACGAATAAAGCCGGTCAGAACGGGGCAGATTGGAACCCTAAAACTGAAATTTCCGCACAAAACTGAAATTTTCCGCAAACAACCGCAATTAACGCACAAAGGCTCCATGTAACACAATTTAGAGCTATCAATCCAAGGCCAATCATACCCATCATATGAAAACCGAAAAATCCCCAAAAAAATCAGAAATTTATATAACTCCACTTTAATCCATGAAATCTTCAATAAAACAACCTATTTAGCCACCACAAGTCACTAATTTGACATTAGCATGAACAAAGAGGAAGTTTGTAAGCAAAGTACCTTGACACCTCAAGAAAGATGATAACTTGGGCTTTTCCTTTCACAAATCCCTCCACTAGAAGCTTTAATCCTCCTTAGTAGGCAACTTTGATGGAGTAATCTTCAATTTCAATGGTTGGAAACCAAGATTGAAGCAAGGAATTGAAGTTGAGGTTGACAAGTTTCTCTTGTTTCTTCCTCTAGGAGGTTCGGCCAACTCAAGCAAAAATGAAGATGATCTTGGTCAAATTTTGTATTTAGTAAAGGTGAAGAAAAGTTGGTCAAGTCCACCATCCAATTGGGTCGCGACACATGGCACTTTTAATGGTTCAAGCTTATCTTCTTTCTTCCAATAGTTAATCTATCTAGGTAACCTCTAATTATCTCGTAACACCTAGTACTTTAATCCCTTTGTTCAAAACTTAACCTAATTGACCGAATTTCTCTCACTTAACGTACTAGCGGGTCCCACGTCCAATATACACTCCAAACTTAACCTGAACTAACTTATATCAGGAAAATGATTTAAAAACTCTATTCACTTATAAAATCTCTAGAAAAATCAATATCATAGGGTATAGTGAAGAAAAAGTGTGAGGACCCGTAATTTCTTAATTTCTAGGTTTTATTTTCTTTTAATTGAATGCTTTTTCCCCATTTTCTTTATTCAAAAAATTTTAAAAACAATTTTTATGAGTAAATATGGTTTTAAAATCATTTTTCTAGTATAAGTTAGTTTATAAGATTTTATGAGTGTATACCGGATGTGGGACCCACTAGTGCGGTAAGTTTGATAAAATTCGGCCAATTAGGTTAAGTTGTGTATACCAGGTTTAATTTATCAGGTGTTAAGAGATAATTAGAAGTTATCTAGATGGATTATCATTGGAGAGACAAAAGGATAGCTTTGCAGTAAATAAGGGTGACAAGTGTCACTTTCCTATTTCTTCTTGGACTTTGACCTTTGTACCAACTTTACCAATTAATCAAAATTGACCCAAAATCATCCTCATTTCAAGCTTCTCTTGGCCGATTCTCTCAAGGAGAAAAGAAAAGAAAACTCTCCAACTTTCTTCATCCAATCTTGCTCAATCCTATAATCTAACCCTTAAAACTTTGATTTGCTCCATAAAAATCCGTCTCTTAGTAGTATTGAAGTAGTTGGTGAAGTGGGTTGGAAGAAAGTGGTGCTAAGTAGCTTCCTTTCTTGAGGTTGCAAGGTGAGTAGCTAAGGAATTCCATCTTTGGTCTTGATAATGTTAAATTGATGACTTGTGTTGGTTAAAGATGTGATTTTGTGGAAGATTTCTTGATTTTTGGTAGAGATTGGTGAATTTTATATTGATTCTTGATTTTTCTGTTTTTATATGTTGAATATTGTGTGGCCATGGATGATGGCTTGGGATAGTCTAGAATGAAGCTATAGTGCGTAAATTGTAGCTAATTGCGGAAAATTTCCATGTTGTGCGGAAAATTCCAGATTAGGGTTTCAATTTCCCCTATTCTGCCTGGTACTGTTACCCCTAGTTAGAGACCGAATTGGCCTTAGTATAAAACATAAAAGTTGTAGAGAATGATGTTTTATAGTTTCCTACAAAATTTCAGCCCAATCAGAGCAACGTAACCAATGAAAAGACCGGAATATCCCTGCTGCCCTGTTTCTGTCCGAAACTGATAATCAGCTTCTGTAATTGGTTAGTTTGACCAGGAATACTACTGATTTGGTTGTCGATGTCTTCTTAAGAATTATAGCCTTGTATCTTAGTTTCAAATGGCTTTGGAATTACCTGAATCAGAGTTGTGTGTGCTGAGATATGATTGAATGAATCAGGACTGCTAGTTGAATTTCACAGTGAGCTTCGAATTGGAAAATCTGGGGTTGTTTTGGTAACTTTGACCTAGTTAGGATGAGAACTGTGTGACGCCCCACATCTCCCTAAGGCGGACCAAAGGGTATCCGCGGACGCCTGCCCAGCTCACGCCAGGACTCAAGCAATTCCATTCAATTTCAAACCGAACTAAATACTTCGAAGAGAGCAACATAAATACAATAATGCGGAAGCGTTCAAGCTTAACAAGTCACTTAACGCGTAACCGGTACATCGGGTAATCATAAAACGACTTAAATTCAAAATACGCGTCAGGGCCCAAACTTTCAAGATTACAATTTCCAAACATACAACCCAAACCAGGGCCTAGTAAAAATATATCACAGGAGTCTTAACAAAAGTACAACGGATGGTTTCTCCATATTTCTCCAAGATTCGGTCCTGTTAAGGAAAACAAAACTATAGGGTGAGCTAAACGCTCGTGAGGCCAAGAACACACATGCAAGCACTTAGTCAAATAACAATCCCAAATTTAATAAATAAAGCCATGTCTTTTCAATACTCAATCAATCAAACATGAAAGGTAATCAGAAACAATTCAAGGATATAGTAGCTCTCAGGAGCTAAGTTCCACTCGATCTGCCGTTGTCATTCGTATACCTTCCCGCATTGACCCTCCTGTCAACCGGGTCGGTATTTCCATTTCCGTAGATCACCACTTACTTCCCTCCGTCCACCGTACACCCCAAGGGCCCACAAGTCTATTATTGGGCGATACTCTACGAGTATGCCAAGCAAGACCTCTTATTAGATCGAGCTTATGTGTATCTCATGGCTCGCCCCAGTCCCCGACCAAGCCCATTACCGGCTCGAGTCTAAGGTTGGCCTACGAGTTTGGGCGTCCCCCATTCATTTGAAGGTCGAGGAGGTTCACTCCAACGACACAAGCATTCATGACATAACATTGCATTTCATTCATTCATTCAATACATTCCATTCATTCATTCGAAATTAGAACGAGTGCGATAAAGTACGCACCCGCCCTTATCTTTAAAACTTTCAACAAATACCACAATTAAACAAGTATCAAAATTCACACACTTGACACTCACCGAGCAATTCAATAAGAATTATTTTCTGGGAGTTCAAGTGTCCGCGGTGAGATCCTCTTGAAGGTCTCCTTGCGCGCCTGGCAATTTAATAGTGAATAATCATACAATTAACCCACTTATCAAGAAGATTGTACACTAGTACAATCTAAGGATTATTTTGCAAAAAGGAACCTCAATTACACGTAAATCGAGGTTCAACTTGCCTTTTATTATGTACAATAATATTTGAGTTTTTATCTTGAAAATCGTAAGCAAAACGTTTAAGAATATCAAAAGAACAAAGAGTTTTTGAAAAACTCTATTTCTTTGGAATTGGAAAATTTTTCAGTTTTATGATGAATCTTTGAAAAATCATAACTCGCTCGGTATAAGTCGAGAATTGGAAAACTTTATACCGTTGGAAACCTCTTAGAGAGTACTATAAGTTCCTAGAAGACACTTTTCCATGAATCGAAGTGAAAAGTGGTCAAAAATGAGCTTGAAGACGCAGGGTTGGTTTTCATGGCAGAATTAAGTTGGATTTCGGCCAACTTTGGAAATTCGGCACGATTCACACGTTGCAAACCGGCCTCTGAAATTTGCAGCTCAATTAGTGTTACAAGGGAGGTTTATAACAAAACAAGCGGATCAAGAATCGGAGTTTCGGGTACCGAGATACGGTAGCCCGAAGTTGAGAAAATTCAAGACTGGATGAGAATTTTCCAGATTTGAACCTCCAACATGAGGAATTTAATTGGGTATCGAAACGAACTTGGATTGGCACCAAAATTGGAAGTATTTCAATACTATATGGAAAGTATCTCTCTATCTAATTTCGAGGAAAAATACCTTCGGCAAGGTAGTTAATTAGCCCACCAAAGTTCAAGAAAAATCCTAAGGCAATCTGCCTTTGACTTGCATTTCCCAATTTCCAATCGTCTAACCAAGAAAGTTATCCAACCATGGTTCATTTGTGAAATAAGGGTCTAAGATACACCCATAATATCTTTGGTAAGTGTTTAATATCAAAAACATCAACTAACAAGTTCACTCCAAGATTTGGTTCCAAACCAGTCCAAACATTAGGGTTTTCCAAAACAGAGCAGTCCACTTGTTTCAGTCACAAATCAGTCAATATAGCTCGAAATCGAGCATGGCTTACGCCGTTGGAAAATACATTCATAGGACTAAAATATCACAGAAGAAATCATTTCCAAATTCGGCACCCAACTGGTTCAAATTCGGGCATCAAGTTGCTGCCTGACCACTTCATTCCAGACGAACAGAGCAACAGGACAGCGAACTTAAAACATTTGGTTCGGCTTGCTCACAAAGAATCAGAACGTGTATTTTATACCAAATTAAAGCTAGGAATGTCTAGTTTCAAACGCCACTGACGACACATGATTTCGACATCCGAGGACAGAGTTATAGCCAAAATACTACTGCTGGTCGGAGTCATACGCGAATCAGTTTCCAGATTTGCTGGTTTCTAAAAAAAATTCATTTACCCATTCAAACCTCGTTATTTTTCAATGAAATTTTCCACACCTCTAATACATCATATAGGCATCCAGTTCAAGCCATTAGTTCATTAAAAACTGGCCTTAAAATGGCCGAATAAAACAGGGGTAGAATCGGAAGTTTTTGCTTCTCACACCCAATGAAGTTTCTACTAATTACCCACCACTAATGCATCATTATAATCACTAAACCAACAATATAATCACCATTAATTATCACATCAGCAACAACAACCCAAGTGTGGGAATTCCAAGAGCCCACAATCACATTTTTACACCATAATCAAGTAACTAAGTGCATGCATGAGCTTAATCTTGCCATATAATCTCCAAAAGATAAGAATCCATGGGTTGATCATTACCTACTCCTTTGGTTTGCAAGGTCAGAATTTTCGGCCCTCTTGAAGCTCCAAGAAACCGTGAAAGCTCCCCTCTTCCTTAGCTAGATATAGTCTCCAAGTGGTTTGCTAAGTGGTCTCCAAATTTGGTGTGATTTGGATGAATTTTGGTGCATGAATTGAAGATGAAAAATGAAGAACAATGGAGAGCTCTTCTCCTTTCTTGTTGCACGGCCAATTGAAGTGAGGAGAGAGAAGGTGTTGGTTCAATTGTGGCTTCCTAAGTAAGATTCATTGTGTGGTGCAAAACCCATCTCAAAGTCAACTTGAAATAGTGCAATTAGGATGCGTTTGGACTCGATTTTTCTCGCGCGTTTGGTTCGCTAGTGCACTAAACCTCCAATGCATATATATTCATGTAAATATTATTCACTCTTAATTGTCCCGAAATAAGGGTCTAAAGTCCCTCAAATGAAGTCGCGCGTGTGAAAACGCGTACCGTCAATTTTACCGCTATAACGCGAAACTTTCGAAAATTCTTATAACGATTGCACTACTAACTATCACTTGAATATTTATTCATAAAATTACCTATTTTAGGACCATAGTACAAGTCTCCAATATTCCAAGCTTATTGTGCTACTACGCGGATAAAATCTCCAAGCACTATTCACTATTTTTACGAAACGCGCTCTAGGAAATTAATTTTTGAAACGAATCATTTTAAAAATATAACGAAGTTATATTACCATGTATTTAGGTCTAATAAGACTAGAAAATATTCCTTGGAAATAAAATCCAATTAAATAATTTATTAAGCCATAAATTAGGCATAAAATAATAGTTTTTACGAGTCTTCACATCCTCTCCCCCTTAAGAAAATTTCGTCCTCGAAATTTACCTTGGTTGATGAACAAGTTTGGATACTTCTCTCTGATTGTCTCTTCAACTTCCCATGTTGCTTCCTCTACTCCATGGTTCTTCCATAGAACTTTCACTAGTGGTATCTGCTTGTTCCTCAGTTCCTTCACCTTTCGATCCAAAAGTTTTACCGGTCTCTCCTCGTAGGTCAGGGTTTCATCGATCTCAATACTCTCCGGTTGTAAAACATGAGAGGGGTCTGGATGATATTTCTTAAGCATGGACACATGAAACACGTTATGAATACGAGATAAGCTCGGTGGTAATTCCAGCTTATAGGCTACATTCCCAACTCGCTGAATAATCTTATAAGGCCCTACAAACCTTGGTTGTAGTTTCTTCCCTTTTCCGGACATCAAACTTGCTTTTAAAGGCGTAATCTTGAGAAATACCATATCTCCAACAGTGAACTCCAAATCTTTTCTCCGATTGTCAGCATAACTTTTTTGTCTACTTTGAGCGGTTTGAATCCTTTGCCGTACAAATTTTACCTTTTCATTAGCCTCCTCAATCCATGATACAGTAGTCGTGTCTAAGATTTTCCGTTCACCTACTTCATCCCAACAAATTGGGGATCTACACTTCCGACCATAAAGTGCTTCGTATGGAGCCATTTGAATAGAAGAGTGAAAACTATTATTGTAGGCAAATTCCACTAACGTCAAAAACTTACTCCAATTCTCTCCAAAATCCAGTACACAAGTCCTCAACATGTCCTCAAGAGTTTGAATTGTTCTTTCAGATTGTCCATCAGTCTGGGGATGATAGGTGGTACTAAAGTTCAACTTAGTCCCCAACACTTTTTGCATCTTTTGCCAAAACCTCGAAACAAATCTTGGATCCCTATCCGACACAATACTCACAGGTATACCATGTAGTCTAATAATCTCATCTAAGTACATCCTGGCCAGCTTTTCTAACGGGTATTTCATGTTAATCGGTAGGAAATGAGCCGATTTAGTCAATCTATCCACTATCACCCAAATAGCATCATGGCCTCTCTGTGTCCTTGGTAAGCCTGATACAAAATCCATGGTAATATTTTCCCATTTCCACTCAGGTATTTCTAGAGGTTGCAAGAGCCCAGATGGTTTCTGATGTTCGGCTTTAACCTGTTGACAAACCAAGCATGTCTGAACAAATTGGGCAATTTCCTTCTTCATATTTTTCCACCAATATAGACTTTTCAAGTCTTGGTACATTTTATTCCCTCCTGGATGTACTGTAAACTTTGATCGGTGTGCCTCTTCCAAAATTTCTTTTCTAAGCCCTTCATCCTTTGGCATAACCACCCGATTTCGAAATCTCAATATTCCATCTGATCCCAAAGTGAAATCGGTCTGGTCTCCCATCTTGACTCTCTCCACCAACTTCTGCATTTCAGGGTCCTTTTCCTGAGATTCCTTAATACGTTCCAATAGAGTGGAGGTTATCACAATATTCCCCAAAATCACTTTCCTTGGTTCTAATCGAGGATTCCAATAACTAACTTCCTCCAACAATCGAAATTCCTTAACCATCAATCCAGCCATTTGTACCTGACGGCTCAAAGCATCGGCCACTACATTGGCCTTTCCAGGGTGGTACTTAATAATGCAGTCATAATCTTCCAGAAATTCCATCCATCTGCGTTGCCTTAAATTCAGCTCTTTCTGAGAAAATAAGTACTTAAGGCTTTTGTGATCTGTAAAAACCTCAAATGTCACTCCGTACAAATAGTGTCTCCATTTCTTTAAAGCAAAGACCACAGCCGCTAACTCCAAATCATGGGTCGGATAATTTCCTTCATGCGGCTTCAATTTTCTAGAGGCATAAGCTATCACTTTATCATTTTGCATCAAAACACATCCCAAACCTTCCTTAGAAGCATCTGTGTAAACCACAAAACTATCCTTTCCATTTGGTAGAGTTAGAACAGGCGCTCTAGTCAACCGTCTTTTCAACTCCTGAAAACTTCCTTCACACTTAGGACTCCAAATAAATTTTCCATTTTTCTTGGTCAACTCAGTCATAGGTCCAGCAATTTTAGAAAAATCTTGGATGAATCTCCGGTAATACCCTGCCAATCCTATAAAACTCCGAACTTCCGTTGGGTTTTCCGGTCGTTTTCATTTCGAAACAGCTTCCACTTTAGCTGGATCCACTTTAATCCCATCCTTAGAAATTATATGCCCTAGGAAAGTCACTTCCTTTAGCCAGAATTCACACTTGCTAAACTTAGCATATAACTGATGTTCCCTCAAGATTTGTAAAACAATTCTCAAATGTTTCTCATGATCTTTCACATTCTTGGAATACACCAAAATGTCATCAATGAAGATCACCACAAATTGGTCCAAGTAAGGCTTAAAAACCCTATGCATTAAATCCATGAAAGCGGCAGGTGCATTGGTTAACCCAAAAGGCATTACTGCAAACTCGAAGTGCCCATACCTCGAGTTAAAAGCAGTCTTAGGTATGTCCTTCTCTAAAATCCTCAATTGATAGTAACCTTGCCTTAGATCCAACTTTGAAAACACTACTGCCCCTTGCAGTTGGTCAAACAGTTCATCAATATGGGGTAGTGGGTATTTATTCTTAATCGTAACATCATTTAAGCCTCGATAATCTATACATAACCTCAAACTCCCATCTTTCTTCTTTACAAACAAAACTGGGGCTCCCCACGGGGAATCACTCTCTCGAATAAAACCCCGTTCCAACAAATCCTGTAATTGTAACTTCAACTCCTTCAACTCAGCTGGAGCCATCCTATATGGTGTCCTTGATATAGGTGCTGTTCCCGGAGCTAAATCAATTTTAAAAGCTATTTCCCGTTCCGGGGGTAGAGACTCCAATTCTTCAGGAAAAACATCAGAAAATTCTTTCACTACCGGTGTGTCATCCAGATTCACCTTATCGCTAGGGGTATTAATAAGAAAAGCCAAATACCCTTGAGCTCCTTTACTTAACAATTTTCTAGCCCGAATTCCCGAAATAAGTGCAGATGAGGCTAACTTACCCCTCACGTCCAATTTCAGGGTTGCCTCCCCTGGAATACACAATTCTACAATTTTCGTCCTACAATTCAGTTGGGCATTATAACGGGCTAACCAATCCATCCCTAGGATCACATCATATCCTTTAATCGCTAGGCCTATCAAATCGGCCAGCAATTTTCTTTCGTTCACGCAGATTTCACTATTCTTATACACCAGATTAGCAATTAAACTTTTGTCCCCAGTGGGTGTTTTAACCTCCAAGTCATATGGTAACTTAATTGGCTTCAAGTCTATTCCACTCCTTAATCCTTCCATTAGTCTAAATGTGCCTAGTGCAAGAAATAGATTAATTTAAGCAAGAACGAAGAATTATACCAAAATTAGAACCAACCAAGAAAGCATTGGAATTAACAATAATTTACATTCATAAGCATGTCAAGTTTGTACAATTAGCAAGTTAGGGACAATTCACAAAATATAGCACACAGGTGCTCAAAAGTATACTTTTAGTCACAGAAGACTAAAGTAAGAACAAGTGCCCAAGAGTAGGCCACACAAGCATGCAAAATACCATGGCCTCAGCACTCGCGTCACCCTAACTAGTCCTAACTGTACCAGTCAAAAGTCAAAAGGGGTCAACGACTAAGATCCTAGTCCTCAGCGGGGCTATCAGGAGGAACCTCCTCCTCGGGATCCTCCTCCTCCTCATCAGGAATCACCTCAGTAGCGTCCTCGACCAATCTAGTAGCATCAGCCAGGATCTCGAAAGCCCGGTTACGGACATCCCGTCCTAGCCTAGTGAGTCGAGCCCTAGTATCCTGAAGCTCCTCATTAACCACTGCAGATGTGGCTACCTCACCCTCTAGCACCTCCTCGAGCTCGGCAATCCGCTCACCCTGAGCGCCGACCATCTGCCTAAGCTCGTCTACCACAGCCTGTAAAGCGCGGTTGGTATCCACCAACTGACGACGCTCGTCGTCCATAGCATGCACTACATGGCTCGGGTAGGCGTAAGTCAACCTACACGGACATCGAGGGTATCTATCATATGGTGAGTAGCGTACTCGAGCTCCTCCTACTCGAGCTCGGTAGAAGATAGTCCTAAGAGGCTCATAATGACCATTCGCATGGCCATTCCCGTTAGCTGCCGGGGCTCCATTTCCGTCATCCATCCCTGCAAAATAATAATACTTTTCAGGTTAGAAACTTAGATCACTACTCAGTTCCATTATCCTGAAATGCATGCCTAACTTAATGGTTGGTTCATCCCAGTCGTCACTTGAGGTAGGACTAACTTAGTTGCTAGCTCGCCTCAAGTATCACTTAGGGTAGGATTAAGTCATCCTGTATCGAGTCTTAAAGGTAGAGTATCTAATATGTCTCCCATATAGACCTCTAACCTAGCGCTCTGATACCAACTGTGACTCCCCACATCTCCCTAAGGCGGACCAAAGGGTATCCGCGGACGCCTGCCCAGCTCACGCCAGGACTCAAGCAATTCCATTCAATTTCAAACCGAACTAAACACTTCGAAGAGAGCAACATAAATACAATAATGCGGAAGCGTTCAAGCTTAACAAGTCACTTAACGCGTAACCAGTACATCGGGTAATCATAAAACGACTTAAATTCAAAATACGCGTCAGGGCCCAAACTTTCAAGATTACAATTTGCAAACATACAACCCAAACCAGGGCCTAGTAAAAATATATCACAGGAGTCTTAACAAAAGTACAACGGATGGTTTCTCCATACTTCTCCAAGATTCGGTCCTGTTAAGGAAAACAAAACTATAGGGTGAGCTAAACGCTCGTGAGGCCAAGAACACACATGCAAGCACTTAGTCAAATAACAATCCCAAATTTAATAAATAAAGCCATGTCTTTTCAATACTCAATCAATCAAATATGAAAGGTAATCAGAAACAATTCAAGGATATAGTAGCTCTCAGGAGCTAAGTTCCACTCGATCTGCCGTTGTCATTCGTATACCTTCCCGCATTGACCCTCCTGTCAACCGGGTCGGTATTTCCATTTCCGTAGATCACCACTTACTTCCCTCCGTCCACCGTACACCCCAAGGGCCCACAAGTCTATTATTGGGCGATACTCTACGAGTATGCCAAGCAAGACCTCTTATTAGGTCGAGCTTATGTGTATCTCATGGCTCGCCCCAGTCCCCGACCAAGCCCATTACCGGCTCGAGTCTAAGGTTGGCCTATGAGTTTGGGCGACCCCCATTCATTTGAAGGTCGAGGAGGTTCACTCCAACGACACAAGCATTCATGACATAACATTGCATTTCATTCATTCATTCAATACATTCCATTCATTCATTTGAAATTAGAACGAGTGCGATAAAGTACGCACCCGCCCTTATCTTTAAAACTTTCAACAAATACCACAATTAAACAAGTATCAAAATTCACACACTTGACACTCACCGAGCAATTCAATAAGAATTATTTTCTGGGAGTTCAAGTGTCCGCGGTGAGATCCTCTTGAAGGTCTCCTTGTGCGCCTGGCAATTAACAGTGGATAATCACACAATTAATCCACTTATCAAGATGATTGTACACTAATACAATCTAAGGATTATTTTGCAAAAAGGAACCTCAATTACACGTAAATCGAGGCTCAACTTGTCTTTTATTATGTACAATATTATTTGAGTTTTTATCTTGAAAATCGTAAGCAAAACGTTTAAGAATATCAAAAGAACAAAGAGTTTTTGAAAAACTCTATTTCTTTGGAATTGGAAAATTTTTCAGTTTTATGATGAATCTTTGAAAAATCATAACTCGCTCGGTATAAGTCAAGAATTGGAAAACTTTATACCGTTGGAAACCTCTTAGAGAGTACTATAAGTTCCTAGAAGACACTTTTCCATGAATCGAAGTGAAAAGTGGTCAAAAATGAGCTTGAAGACGCAGGGTTGGTTTTCATGGCAGAATTAAGTTGGATCTCGGCCAACTTTGGAAATTCGGCACGATTCACACGTTGCAAACCGGCCTCTGAAATTTGCAGCTCAATTAGTGTTACAAGTGAGGTGTATAAAAAAACAAGCGGATCAAGAATCGGAGTTTCGAGTACCGAGATACGGTAGCCCGAAGTTGGGGAAATTCAAGACTGGAGAAGAATTTCCAGTTTTGAGCCTCCAACACTAGAAATTTAATTCGGTATCGAAACGAACTTGGATTGGTACCAAAATTGGCAGTATTTTACTCCCATATGAGAGGTACCGTTCTATCAAATTTCAGGGAAAAATACTTTAGGAAAGATAGCTAATTAGCCAACCAAAGTTCAGGAAAAATTATAAGGCAATCTGCCTTTAGACATTCATTACCCATTTCAAAACGTTTAATCAAGCAAACTATCCAATCATGTTTCATTTGTGAAATAAAGGCCTAAGAAACATCCATAATGCCTTTGGTAAATGTTTAGTATCAAGAACATCAATTAACAAGTTCACTCCAAGATCTTGTTCCAAACCAGTCCAACATTAGGGTTTTTCCAAAACAGAGCAGTCCACTTGTTTCAGTCACAACTCAGTCAATTTAACTCGAAATCGAGCATGGCTTACGCCGTTGGAAAATAAATTCATAGGAATAAAATATCACAGAAGAAATCATTTCCAAATTCGGCACCCAACTGGTTCAAATTCGGGCATCAAGTTGCTGCCTGACCACTTCATTCCAGACGAACAGAGCAACAGGACAGCGAACTTAAAACATTTGGTTCGGCTTGCTCACAAAGAAGCAGAACGTGCATTTTATACCAAATTAAAGCTAGGAATGTCTAGTTTCAAACGCCACCGACGGCACATGATTTCGACATCCGAGGACAGAGTTATAGCCAAAATACTACTGCTGGTCGGAGTCATACGCGAATCAGTTTCCAGATTTGCTGGTTTCTAAAAAAAATTCATTTGCCCATTCAAACCTCGTTATTTTTCAATGAAATTTTCCACACCTCTAATACATCATATAAGCATCCAGTTCAAGCCATTAGTTCATTAAAAACTGGCCTTAAAATGGCCGAATAAAACAGGGGTAGAATCGGGAGTTTTTGCTTCTTACACCCAATGAAGTTTCTACTAATTACCCACCACTAATGCATCATTATAATCACTAAACCAACAATATAATCACCATTAATTATCACATCAGCAACAACAACCCAAGTGTGGGAATTCCAAGAGCCCACAATCACATTTTTACACCATAATCAAGTAACTAAGTGCATGCATGAGCTTAATCTTGCCATATAATCTCCAAAAGATAAGAATCCATGGGTTGATCATTACCTACTCCTTTGGTTTGCAAGGTCAGAATTTTCGGCCCTCTTGAAGCTCCAAGAAACCGTGAAAGCTCCCCTCTTCCTTAGCTAGATATAGTCTCCAAGTGGTTTACTAAGTGGTCTCCAAGTTTGGTGTGATTTGGATGAATTTTGGTGCATGGATTGAAGATGAAAAATGAAGAACAATGGAGAGCTCTTCTCCTTTCTTGTTGCACGGCCAAATGAAGTGAGGAGAGAGAAGGTGTTGGTTCAATTGTGGCTTCCTAAGTAAGATTCATTGTGTGGTGCAAAACCCATCTCAAAGTCAACTTGAAATAGTGCAATTAGGATGCGTTTGGACTCGATTTTTCTCGCGCGTTTGGTTCGCTAGTGCACTAAACCTCCAATGCATATATATTCATGTAAATATTATTCACTCTTAATTGTCCCGAAATAAGGGTCTAAAGTCCCTCAATGAAGTCGCGCGTGTGAAAACGCGTACCGTCAATTTTACCGCTATAACGCGAAACTTTCGAAAAATTCTTATAACGATTGCACTACTAACTATCACTTGAATATTTATTCATAAAATTACCTATTTTAGGACCATAGTACAAGTCTCCAATATTCCAAGCTTATTGTGCTACTACGCGGATAAAATCTCCAAGCACTATTCACTATTTTTACGAAACGCGCTCTAGGAAATTAATTTTTGAAACGAATCATTTTAAAAATATAACGAAGTTACATTACCATGTATTTAGGTCTAATATGACTAGAAAATATTCCTTGGGATAAAAATCCAATTAAATAATTTATTAAGCCAAAAATTAGGCATAAAATAATAGTTTTTTACGGGTCCTCACACACGGCCTACACCACAACCCTCCTCTCAGCCTGAATCTGGGCAGGGGACATCTTCTCAACCGCCTCCAAAATCAGCCCCTCCTCCTACATTCTTTGATGATGCTGCGAAAGACAAATACTCCTAGATATCCCAGAAGGGTGTCATCCCTCAAAGAACTGTAAACCCCTCTGAATTTCGCTCCATAGGTTTAGAATCCATTCTGAGTCTATTTGCTTTCCAGAAATGGTCACATCTTATTTCTATGCCAAATGTCTACTATCCTGATATGTTGCATCAATTTTTTGCCAATCTAAGGAAAGGTTCTGACCCAACTGAAATATTTTCCAGGGTTAATGGGGTAGACTTAATCATTGACTCTGAAATTGTGAACTCCATTTTAAATACTACCATTGAACGTTTATGCAAAGATAAGATTGCTAATTTCTTTTCCTATGAAGAGCTCCCGACTGTGGCAAATCATTTTGATGGGACAAAAATGTTAACCTATTTCAAAAGAAGTTTTTCCTCACCTGCTGATGCTAAATTGAATGATCTGGCCCCTGTGAATTTAATTGCTTTTTCTATCATTTCAAACCTGCTTGTGCCTACTGATGGCCATAGAACTGATGCAAACAAAATGGAGTTGTACCTCTTTTATTGTTTTCAAGAAAAAATTCGTATTGATTTTGGTTTTGTCATGTGCAAGTTCTTACTTCGCTATGCCATTGATTCTCGCAGAAAATTATCTTATGGAAAGTTTCTTCAAAAGATTTTTGAGTTTAACAAAGTCCCTATTCTAGGTGTTTGTCCTAAAGAAGCATCTTCTTATGCCTTTACAAAAGGGTATTTTGAAAGGAAAAATCTTGTTTTCAAAGATAATCTGTGGGCTTATAAGGGTGCATTTTCTAGTGAACTTAGGTCTAAGGCTGCACATGATCCTTCATCTATTCCACTCACTCCCATTCATCCTAGGAAATCTGCCTCTAAGGCATCTTCCTCTTCCAGTGATGAAGTAATTGAGCTCCTTCGTGAACTCAAACAGCATGTTCTTCTTCTAGAACATGGTCTAATGCTCACTATGTCCTCTGAGCAACAAACTGCCTTCCTAGACAAAAAGAACCTCCTGTTTCCCCCCCCTGTTGTTGAGGAAGTTTCCAATGACAAAGAGTCACACCCCACTGATCCAAGTTCATCAATTCCGGATCCTGGTTCTTCAACCCCTGTGACTCCTCATGGCACCTCTACATCAGATAAAGGCAAGGCACCAGTTGAAGAGGCTGCTGAAGATGATGAAGAAACTGAAGAGGAGGATCTTGATCAATATCAGCTCTCTCGGAGGACACCTGGATCCACTTAGTTCATCATTTAGGACATTTGCATTTTGTTTGTCTCTTTTATGTTTTCGTGGTATTCAACAATGAATATGTAATGTAATGGATATTTTAAGTTTCGTTTTGGATGTTTAAGTACTGTTTTGATGGATGTCTGAATATTTTGATGAATGATTGTCTATTCTGCTTATGTGAATGTAATGAATTTGTGGATTGTCTATTCTGATTGATGGTCTAAGTTTTGATGTGTGAACTTGTCTAAATTTGTGAATTTGTGGATATGTTGATGTGATTGGTTGCCCGTTTGTGATGACAAAAAGGGGGAGATATGGTATCAAATGATTGGATTGAGTGATGATTGATAATTGGTGATGTTGGCATGATTGATGATTGGTGATGTTAGGATATGTTGGATTGATTGTTTAAATTTGGATTGGCTGATATGCTTAATTGTTTAACTCGGATGGGCAGCCTTGTGAGGGGGAGTTTTTCAAAATTTTCAAATTTTGTGATTCACTAAGACAGGGGGAGTTCTTGTCTATTTTGAAAGGGGGAGTTTTCATTGCAATCATAAAATTTCATTTCAAACTTTTGTTTTGTCATCATCAAAAAGGGGGAGAATGTTATTCTTGGTTTTGATGATCACAAAAGTTCGTTTATACTGACCAAGATTGATCAGGCCTGATGGAACTAGGAAAGCATATGTTTGATTGACTCCAGTCTACGATGCTTTGGATGTGGCAAACAAGATTGAAATAATATAAATGAATTTAGTCATTGTTTTGTTCCGATCAAAGATACTGTCTTTTAAGTATGTCTAGTTTGTCATTCTTGGTACTTTGAAATGTTTATCTAACCTCCTTCAAATACAAGTGTTTTTGTCTATCCAAGAATCAGGTTCAAATATGTCATGAAATGCAAGACAACCAAAATGAGAAGCAAAAACAGGACAATCAGGTCGGACGGCCGAAAGGAAACTGTCGGACGTCCGGAAGGATCGGACGCACACCTCGGACGCATATCAACCAGATCGGACGTCCGAAAAATTCCAAGATAACTTGCTAGCTCTCGGCCTACGATCGGACGCTGTGCTGTCGGACGACAAAAATCTCATCGGATGTCCGAACTTCAACTTGGCTATTTTCGGACGATTGGTTCGGACGATGATTTGATCGTCGGACGTCCGAAAGCCCCAACGGCTAGCTGACCCTTCATCTGCCTTCTATCCGTTGGAAGCTTTAATGAAGCTCATTTCTGTTCCCCTTTAAAAACAAACTGTTCTGAACGAAGGAAGGACTTTTGCACACTTTGTTTACAAGATCTCAAGAGATATTTTAGCTAGAAAATAGTCTCCAAAGCAAGATTTGTTTTAAAGTGGTGTGAATTTCTGGTGAGCATTTCTTTTGTGACTGAAAGGATCTTTAGTGTAGCTTTGTTGAGGGTTTTTCTGAGTGATTGTAAAACTTCTTAGCTTGACTAAGTGAGGCTTAGGGCAAGGAAGAAGTGCTCCCTCCATTGTACATCTAGTTGATCTTCTTTCATCTAAGAGAAGTTGCTCTTCCTAGTGTGTGGTCTTCAAGTTTGAAGGATAGCTTGGTAGACACTTGGTTTGATTCCCCAATTTACTTTTCTGTTTAATAAAATTCTCATTGCTTGTCTATACTTGTGTTTCTGATCAATATTGCTCTTGTCTTCTAATCTACTTGGTTGATCATTACTAGAAAAGAAGGAAATTTTCATTTAGCAAAAATTGCCTAAATCTGATTAAGATTTTGAATAACCCAATTCACCCCCCCTCTTGGTTGTCTTTGGGACTTACATAGACACATTTGCGAAATCAGGGCCATAACACCATTGGCCCAAGCTCACTCCGTGCAGAGACCACGCGAAGCAGCTCTGATACCACCTGTGACAGCCCCACCTCACCCTAAGGCGAACCAAAGGGTTCGGCGGACTGCCTGCCCAGCTCTTGCCAGGACTAAGAAGTCGATTCACACAAGCCCTATATAGTACGCGTGAAAACTCAACGAAAACGAACAATTGGAGACCACCAAGGGTTAAACAGAGCTTACCAAACCATACGGAAGTACGGGACGTCGATTAAATACTTATACATATATTTACATCGGAATCTTGAACCAATGAACTAAATACACGCCAGAGTATTCACGCTACACAAAATACAATTAGGGTTTCAGTTACAGAGGATCATAAACAAAAGAAGTCCTACAACTAACTCAACTCTTTTCTTCCAAAAATCTTGGTTTCAAAACATGGAACCCTGTAAGGAAAATAAAGGTAACAAAAAGGGGTGAGCTTGCGCTCAATGAGGTACCAGACATATAGCAGTAAAATCATGACATTTCACGTTTAACAAATCAGGTACACATGCCAGATGTAAAGTAAAGTAGTTAGACACAATGATTCAAATAGGAAGGATACAGGTGGCTCTCAGGAGCCAGATTTCCATTTGCAGAACTTGATCCGAACCCGTTGACTCTCCGTCAACGTACATAGAACCAACATATCCGTAGACCTCACTTTACGCCAATTTCCGTCCACCAAACAGAACAGAAGTGGTAATACTCGAGTATACCGGAATTAAGGGTCTCAATACCCAATGATTCCTGAAATAGACTACCGTGGTTCGTTATCTAATCGACCAGGCCCTTGCCAACCCGACTTGAGTAACTAGCCACAGGTGTTGAGCTCAAAGGTCACAGAAAGGTCGTTGGATACCAGCCTCCAAATGATGTCCGAACAGATTCAGATACAGTTAACAGATTAACAGTAAATAGGCATATGGACAGACAAGAGAACGAGTGTGATAAACTACACCCTCGTCTCAAACAGAATAAACAGATAGTGCAGTCATTTAAATCACAGATTGCAGGGCAGAAATCAAGTTAAGCAGCAACTGAGGGGAGTGGTACACTCACCAGTTCAAGTACAGGTACTTCCAAAAATTTCCACCCAAAGTGGCCTAATCACCGTGAAACCCTAAGAATAACAAAGGTAAAATAGTTGACATTTCTTCATCCAAAACCGAGTAAATAGGATGCACAAATGAGGTTCGATTACTAGTCAGGTACCTCTCCAAGTTATATACTAGTACGAAAAATAAAAGACGGCTTAAGAATAAAAGAAAACGGTTGGTCCTAAGGACATACATGACCCCAAAACCCCTCACTCCTCACAAAATCATACTTACAATGATGTACTAGCTCATATCTCAAGGTGAAATTGAAAGTGAGAATAATTCCAAGAAAACAGATTTTTTTTTCAGTTTTGCACACCCCTGATTGAAAAATCATATCTTAAGATTCTTAAGTTCGAAATTGGTAAAATTTACACCGTTGGAAAATAGACTCAAAGGGGTAAAATTTCTCGGAAGACATATTTAGAAGATTCAGATCACAAGCCAATCAAATTCGAGCCTCAAATTGCTGTCTTAACCAGAAAAAGGCAGAGCAGGTATACGATTTCGGTTAACTTTGAAAAATCACCATAAATCCCACAGACCAAACCAGAAACTGAAATTTACACGATTCATAGCCCTGTGAATCTAGTTTAAAACACAACAAACGGAACTCAATTCTGATATTTCACATCCATATATTGTAGATTTCCCATAACTGCTTCGGGGTTCCTGCGAAAATTTTAACAGCATTTCCCCTTGTTTTTCTTACTTTTCACCCTACAATTCAACACCAAATTCAACCCAAATCAACCACAACCTCAAATATAATTCACAAGCTATTAAAAACATCTAATTAGGGTCACAATACCCTTCATATATAGTCAATTACAACACAAGGTTAATAATGCAACCGAAAACCAAATTGAAAGACAATAGGCCTAAAAGCAGGTTTGACGTGTCTCGGTGTTTCGATCGCAACTTAAGTTACGCTTATCGGATTAAGACGAATCTTATAGAATTTTGAAGCTAAGACAGGGATTTGTAACTTTTATGAAGATTACTTAGTCCAGTTCTCACCCTAACTAGGTCAAATTTACCAAAACAACCCCAGATTCTCCAGTTCGAAGTTTACTGTGGCAGTCCTGATTCATTCAGTCATATCTCAGCACATACAACTCCAATTCAAGTGATTCCAAAGCCATTTGAAAGCTAAGATACAAGGGTATAATTCTTAAGAAGACATCAACAACCAAATCAGTAGTATTCCTGGTCAAAATAACCAATTACAGAAGCTGATTATCAGTTTCTGATAGAAACAGGGTAGTAGGGGTATTTCGGTCTTTTCACAGTTTACGTTGCTCCGATTGAGCTGAAATTTTGTAGGCAACTCTAAAATATCATTATCTACAACTTTCATATTTTAATCCAAGGCTAATTCTGTGAGAACCCGTAAATTCCTCTTAATAATTTTCCTAGGGTTTATTTCCTTTAATGGCATGTTTTCCGCATTTTCTGGCTTAGGAAAATTTTCTTGGTGAATTTTATGAGTAATTATAGTTTTTAGATAATTTTTCAAGCATTGGAGAGTTTTTGAAAAATTACGGATATATAATGGACGTGGGACCCACTAGTGCGAAAAGTTCGGAAAAATTCGGCCAAGTAGGTTGAGTTTCGGATACTGAGTGAAATTTATCGGGTGTTAAGAGATAAGTAGAGGATGAGATGTGATTGATGTGAGAGAGACTTAAAGGATAGAAATGCTTTAAATGTAGTGACAAGTGTCACTTGGTGAATGGTGGCACTTGTAGGACAACTATTCATTTTCTTGACTTTTGACCAATTGCTTAAATATCTCAAAAATCACACAAAATTCATTCTTGTCTTCAACTTCTTGGCCGGCTCTCTCTCTAGGAAAAGAAAGAAAACTTCTCCAATTTTCAAGCTTCCATCTAGTGCAAATCATCCAAACCAATTGCTTAAATTTGTTTCTACTCCATAAAATCCCTCCATTTGGTGCTAGTAAGTGATTTTGTGGAAGTGTTCAAGGAATCTAAGGTGTCCTACAACTCTCCCTCTCTTGTGTTCTAGGTAAGTGGTGTTTGAACTTCCTCCTACACTTAATGAAGCTTGAGTTGTGCTTAGTGGAAGCTAAAGTGATGACATTTGTGATTTATTTCTTGCTTTTGGATGAAATGATGAAGTTTTCAATTTAATGGTGTATTTTCTGGTTTAATGTGATCATGATGTTGTGGTTATCTATGATGGTTGGTAATGAAGGGTAATGACTCTAGTAGGTGTACATGATTGGTAATTGCAAGCAATTTTGGGTTTGGAAGGAATTTGAGAAAGTTAGGGTTTTATATCCCCAATTCTGTCCGATTTTTTATCTCATGGTTAGAGACCGAATTGGCCTTGGCTTAAAACATGAAAGTTGTAGGTATTGATGTGTTTGAGGTGTCTGTAAAATTTCAGGTTCATCGGAGTTGTGTAGAGTGAGAAAAGTCGATTTTACTGTTGCTGTTCTGGGTTCTTCAGGATGGCCGAACTGCGCCTGTAATTGGCTGTTTTGACTGGAATTGCTTTAGATTTGGTTGTTGAGGTCTTCTGATGAAATATATCTTGATGTCTTAGCTACCATATGCCTTTGGAATCAATGAATTTGGACTTGTATAGACTGAGTTGGACTAATTACAGCATAGTGTAATTTGTAAACCTGCAATTAAGGTTCTGGTTTGGTATTTTGCATATTTGACCTAGTTGTGCTAGGATTTGGACTGAGTGGCCTTCTACATTGTTGTAGCCCTGTCTTTTAGCTTCGAGATGGTGGGTCTTGCACCCTCATCCGATAAGCGTAGCGCAATTTGTGCCATTACCGCAAAATTAGGACGAAAACTGTTTTGTCAAGGTCAAGTTAGTTACATTGCTGAAATTTCTGGTTACCTATGCTACTTGTCTATGTTTATGAAACCCTATTGGGGTTGTGATTGGCATGGCTTTATGACTCGTTATCGAGTCTCATTGTATTTGTTTACGTGTTTTAGGACGTGACGGGGGTTCACGACGTCCTTTTAACGACGGTGCATGAAACATCACCTACTTGAGTTGTGAGTATACTACTCACTTGAATGTTACAATGTGGCTTTGCTATATGTTGTAAGGTCCAAAGACAACCTAAGAGGGGGGGTGAATTAGGTTGATTAAAATCTTAATCAAACTTATGCAATTTTTGCTTAATAAAATTTACCTTCTTTTCTAATAATGATCAATCAAGTAGATTAGAAGAAGAGAGCAATATTGATTCGAAAAACAAGTATAGATAAGCAATGAGAGTTTTATTAAACAAAAAGAATAAGATAGAATATCAAACCGATTGTCTACCAAGCTTTCCTCAAACTTGAAGACCAATCACTAGGTTGAGCAACTTCTCTTTGATGAAAGATGATCAACTAGATGTACAATGGAGGGAGCACTTCCTCCTTGCCCTCAGCCTCACTTAGTCAAGCTAAGAAGTTTTACAATCACTCAGATAACCCTCAACAAAGCTACACTAAAGAAACTTTCAACCACAAGAGAAAAGCTCACAAGAAATTCACACCACTTGGAGAACAAATCTAGCTTTGGAGACTATTTTCTAGCTAAAATATCTCTTGAGATCTTGTAAACAAAGTGTGCAAAAGTCCTCTTCTGAATCAGAATCGTTTGTATTTAAAGGGAGCCAAAAATGGGCTTCATTAATACTTCCAACGGATAGAAGGCAGATGAAGAGTCAGCTAGCCGTTGGAGCTGTCGGACGTCCGACGTCTTAGTCATCGTCCGATCCCATCGTCCGAAAATCAGTCAAGTTGTTGTTCGGACGTCCGATGATATTTTATCGTCCGAGCTTCTGTGTCCGAACGTCGTCCAGAGAGTTATCAAATCTTCGTGGAATTTTTAGGACGTCCGATGAGATTGATGTGCGTCCGAAGCATGCGTCCGATCCTTCAGGACGTCCGATGCTTCCTTACGAGCGTCCGACAGAGTTTTGGCAGAGAGTCATCAATATTTTGTGGAATTTTAGGACGTCCGACACGTTCGATGTGCGTCCGAGGAGTACGTCCGATCCATCCGGACGTCCGATGCTTCCTCACGAGCGTCCGACAGAATCTTCTTCTTAATGATCTTCATCCTTTCGGACGTCCGACCAATTCCTTAGGACGTCCGACATGAGTGTCCTGTTTTTGCTTCTTCTTTTGGTTGATTTTCATTTCTTGACATATTCGTACCTGATTCTTTGATAGGCAAAAAACACTTATATTTGAAGAGAGTTAAATAAACATTTCAAAGTCCTTTGTGATCATCAAAACCAAGAATAACATTCTCCCCCTTTTTGATGATGACAAAACAAAGGTTTGAAATGAGATTCGATGATTGCAATAAAAACTCCCCCTTTCTCAATAGACAAGAACTCCCCCTTACTTAGTGAATCATAAAAAAATTTTGAAAAACTCCCCCTCACTTGGCTGCCCAACCGAATTAAACAATTATCCAAAATATGACAATTAAGCAGCCAACATCCAACATTTTACCAGTTCAATCCATCAGCCAATCCAAATTTGATCAAATCATCAATCAATCAATCATCAATCATCAATCAATCCAGTCCTCTCCCCCTTTTTGTCATCACAAAAGGGCAATCAATCACATCCATCTCATCCACAAACATCATTCAAAAATACTTAAACATCCACACAATCATCCACAAAATTCATTACATCCACACAATCATCATTCAAAATACTTAATCATCTATCAAACAGTACCAAAAGAAACATAAACATAATCATAACCAAATGTTGAATTCATCTACATATCCATTGTTGAACACCACAAACACATGAAATAAATAAAATGCAAATGTCCTAAATGGTGAACTATGTGGATCCAGGTGTTCTTCGAGAGAGCTGATATTGGGAGAGGTCCTCCTCTTCAGTTTCTTCATCATCTGCAGCAGCCTCTTCAACTGGTGCCTTGCCTTTATCTGATGTGGAAGGGCCATGAGGAGTCACAGGAGTTGATGAACCAGGGTCTGGAATTGATGAGCTTGGATCAGTGGGGTGTGGTTCTTTGTCATGGGAAACTTCCTCAACCACAGGTGGGGGAAAAAGAAGGTTCTTTTTGTCTAGGAAGGCTGTTTGTTGCTCAGAGGACATGGTGAGCATTAGACCATGTTCTAGAAGAAGAACATGCTGTTTGAGTTCACGAAGGAACTCAATCACTTCATCATTGGAGGAGGAAGCTGCTTTAGTGGCAGACTTCCTGGGATGAATGGGAGTGAGTGAAACAGATGAAGGATCATGTGTAGTCTTAGACCTCTGTTCACTAGATGATGCCCCCTTATAAGCCCACAGATTATCTTTAAAAACAAGATTTTTCCTTTCAAAATATCCTTTGGTAAAGGCATAAGAAGATGCTTCTTTGGGACAAACACCTAGAATTGGAACTTTGTAAAACTCAAAAATCCTTTGAAGAAACTTTCCATAAGATAATTTTCTGCGAGAATCAGTGGCATAGCGAAGTAAAAACTTGCACATGACAAAACCAAAATCAATACGAATTTTTTCTCGAAAACAGTAAAAGAGATAAACTCCATTTTGTTTGCATCAGTTCTATGGCCATCAGTGGGTACAAGCAGGTTTGAAATGATTGAAAAGGCAATTAGATTCACAGGAGCAAGATCATTCAGTTTAGCATCAGCAGGGGAGGAAAAACTTCTTTTAAAATAAGTTAACATTTTAGCCCCATCAAAATGATTATCAGCAGTAGGGTGCTCTTCATAGGAAAAGAAATTTGCAATTTTATCCTTGCATCCAGGTTCAATAGTAGTTTTTAAAATATCATTCACAATTTCAGAATCAAAGACTAAGTCTACCCCATTAACCCTGGACATAATCTCAGTCTGATCAGTGCCTTTCCTAAGATTAGCAAAGAATTGATACAGCATTTCAGGGTAATAAACATTGGGCATAGAAACGAGATGTGACCATTTCTGGAAAGCAAATAGACTCAGAATGGATTCTAAACCTATGTGGCGAAATTCAGAAGAGTTTACAATTCGTTGAGGGATGACACCTTTCTGGGATATCCAGGAGTGTTTGTCTTTTGAAGCATCATCAAAGAATGTAGGGAGTGTGGCTGATTTTGGAGACGGTTGAGAAGAGGTTCCCTGTCCAGATTCAGGCTGAGAGGTGGGTTGTGGAGTAGGCCGTGACATTTGACCTTTTACGGCTCCTCTCTTGAAGCGTTTGGATGAACGTTTGACCGTAGGAAGATCCTCATCCTCATCCCTGAGTGGATGCTTGCGTCCGGCAGTAACCTTTCCTCCTCTTAGATTCACCATTGTGTGAAATGTGTGGAATGAAGGATGCAAATGATGCACACAGTAGTAGGGAAGTGAATCGCACAGAAATTATGGGACAAAAAGGCCTTGAACAAGATTTGACAGAGCGGTTATGAGAAAATAGGGTTTAGAGGGAAATTTGGGACTTTACGAAATGTTATGCGATTCAGTGAAATGATCAGGAGAAACGAGTCGCAATCGATCAGGAAAAGTTTTGGTTGAGTCAATTTGGGAATGAGAGCTTCAGAATGGTATGAATTTGAGAGTGAGAGATGAGAGAGTTCTCGTCCGAGAGGAAATAGAAGAACAAGAGTTTGAAGCAAATGAGGAAGAAAGTTACTTTAAAAAGTGTACCGTTGCACTGTCGGACGGCCGAACGAAGTCGTGCGTCCGACATCTTCGTCCGAACAGGTGTTTTCTGGAAAAAATAGCTGAAGAACATTATCGGACGTCCGTTCATCTTCTTTCGGACGTCCGAAGACTTTGAGAAATTTTAAGATGATTTTTCGATTATTCCCAATTTTGATCTTAGATGAATGAACTGATCTAATGGCAAAGCTTTGGTAAAAATATCAGCAAATTGATCTTTAGAACAAACATAATTTACACAAATTTCACCTTTTTGAACAAGATCTCGAATAAAGTGATGCTTTATATCTATATGTTTTGTCCTAGAATGTTGAATTGGATTTTTGGTCAAATTAATAGCACTAGTATTATCACAGAATATAGGCATGCAGTCATATAACAATCCAAAATCATTCAAGGTATGCTTCATCCATAAAAGTTGAGCACAACATGTACTAGCGGCAATATATTCCGCTTCGGTTGTAGACAAAGATATTGCATTTTGCTTTTTGCTAAACCAAGAAACTAAGCAATTACCAAGAAAGTGACAAGTTCCACTAGTACTTTTTCTGTCCACACGACAACCACCAAAATCCGCATCCGAATATCCATATAAAGCAAATTCACAAGATCTAGCATACCAAAGACCATAGTCTAATGTACCTTTTAAATACCTAAAAATTCTTTTAACAGCATTTAAATGTGATTCTTTTGGACAAGATTGAAATCTAGCACACAAGCAAACAGCAAACATAATATCAGGTCTACTTGCGGTTAAATAGAGTAAGCTTCCGATCATACCTCTATGGTGCTTTTCATCCACATGATTACCTTCTTCATCTTTGTCAAGTTTTGTAGAAGTGCACATTGGAGTTCCAACTTGCTTTGAGTCTTCCATGCCAAACTTTTTCAGCAATTCCTTAGTATATTTTGCTTGATTTATAAAAATTCCCTCAAGGGCTTGATGTATTTGAAGTCCAAGGAAGAAATTTAATTCTCCCATCATACTCATTTCAAATTCACTTTGCATAGTGGTGGAAAAATCCTTGCATAGATACTCATTAGTAGCACCAAAAATAATATCATCAACATATATTTGCACAATAAGAAGGTCATTTAACACTTGCTTAGTAAACAGTGTGGTGTCCACAAAACCTCTTTTGAAACCATTTTCAATCAAGAAACCACTTAATCTTTCATGCCAAGCTCTTGGAGCCTGTTTTAAACCATATAATGCTTTAGATAGTTTAAACACATGACTTGGAAATTTTGTATTTTCAAAACCGGGAGGTTGATCCACATATACTTCTTGATCAATAAAACCATTTAAAAAGGCACTTTTAACATCCATTTGAAACAATTTGAAACCTTTGAAACAAGCAAAAGCAAGAAGCATTCTAATAGATTCTAATCTTGCTACGGGAGCAAATGTTTCATCAAAATCAATTCCTTCTTCTTGTGCATATCCTTTAGCAACTAATCTGGCTTTATTCCTTATAACAACACCTTTATCATCCAATTTATTTCTAAATATCCACTTTGTGCCAATGATAGGTTGATTTTGAGGTCTATCAACAAGTGTCCAAACCTTATTTCTCTCAAATTGGTTAAGTTCCTCTTGCATAGCCAAAATCCAGTTATCATCCTTTAAAGCATCATTGATATTTTTGGGTTCAAAAAGAGAAACTAAAGCAAAATTGTCTATCAATATTCTAGATGAAGAACGAGTCTTTACCTTTTCGGATGGATCACCAATTATAAGCTCTCTTGGATGATTTTGGCTGAATTTCCAAGCATTGGGAAGATCTTTGACTGAATCATCATTCTCATCTTCATCACCCTTTTCTTGATCATTATGAGCTTCATCCATCATTTCCATTGCTGCTGGTTTAGAAATTCCTTCATCACCAATTTTCAGCTTTTCCATTCCTTCACGAACACCTACATCATCATCCTCACACGACCTTTTGGAATTATCATCATTATTTTCATCAAATGTTATGTGAATGGCTTCTTCTATCACAAGAGTCCTTCTATTAAAGACTCTATATCCTCTTTTGTTCTCACAATAACCCAAAAATATTCCTTCATCAGATTTTTTCTCAAACTTACCAAGATGTTCCTTTAAATTTAAAATAAAACATTTACAACCAAAGACTTTGAAATATCCAACCGTAGGTTTTTTATCAAAAATCAGTTCATAAGAAGTCTTATTCAAGATGGGTCTCAAAAGGATTCTGTTCATCACATAACATGCAGTGTTTACCGCTTCAGCCCAAAGGTATTTTGGCAAACTACATTCACTCAACATAGTTCTAGCAGCCTCTTGTAGTGTCCTATTTTTCCTTTCTACAACACCATTTTGTTGTGGAGTTCTAGCAATTGAAAACTCATGTGTTATGCCATTATGATCACAGAAATCTGGAAAACCACAATACTTGAATTCCGTTCCATTATCACTTCTAATCCTAACAATTTTTAAGCCAAGCAGATTTTGCACTTTAGCAAACAATGAAGTGAAATTCTTGAAGGCATCATCCTTATGAGCAAGAAATATCACCCAAGTATATCTAGAATAATCATCCACAATCACAAAGCAGTATTTCTTACCTCCCAAGCTAGTGATTTGAGTAGGACCAAATAAGTCAAGATGCAAGAGTTCTAAAGGTTTAGAAGTTGAAACACACTTCTTTGGTTTAAAAGAAACTTTTGTTTGCTTTCCAAATTGACAAGCATCACAAATTTTATCCTTTTCAAAACAGATTTTTGGCAAGCCTCTAACCAGCTCCTTTTTCGAAATCTCCTTTAGTAAATCCATGTTAAAATGACAAAGTCTCCTATGCCACAACCAAGGATCTTCATTTGAAGCTTTAAGACATTTGAAGCTAGAAGAATCAATTTTATCAAGAACCACAATATATATGTCGTTAAACCTCTTACCTTTGAACACAACATTATATTTGGAATCAAGCACAATGCATTCATGCTTTTTAAACAACACATTCAAGTCTTTATCACACAATTGACTAACACTAAGCAAGTTATAACCTAAATTATCAACTAAGAGCACATTATGAACAAAAGTTTCACCATCCTTACCAACATCACCTATTCCAATTGTCTTAGCTTTCACATCATCACCGAATGTCACCTTTCCACTTGATTTTGATTTTAGCTTTATGAACAAAGAGGGATCACCGGTCATATGCCTTGAGCAGCCACTATCAATAAACCATTTGGACTTGTTTGAGCCTTTTTCCTGAAAAGAGAAAATGTTTGGTACCCTTTTTAATTTTTGGGTCCACAATAGTTAGCATTGTATCTCACTAACCATATGCATTTCATCCCTCTGTTCAGATTTCTTTTCACATAGCAATCTCCTTTCAAATGCCCTTTTTGACAACAAAAATCACACATAATGGAAGAGTCCTTAACATGTACTGGTTTGACATATCTCAATCCATTTCTTCTATATGTAGTGAAACCATGTGCATTTTTGTTGCGTGCTAATGTTCTTTGATGAGCAGTAAAAAAGGTAGATGACATGTTCTTTTTGAGAAAATCTTGTTTTCTTGCTTTCAAAGTGTCATCCAAGTTGTCCATCTTTTTTTTCAAATCACCATGTCTTTCCTTCAGCATTCTACAAATATTTGTCTTTCTATCAAGCTCATTTTGAACATTAAATCCGGCTCTTACAAGACAATCATTGTCAGTCTTTAGTTGCTTATTTTGTTGAAGAAGACTTGTATTTTCATGAATGAGAAAAGTAATTTTCTGTTTTAGCTGCTTGTTTTTATCATAAGATTCCTTCAAGGCATTATGCAGTTTTTCAACAAAGGATTCAAGATCATCATCTTCTTCATCATCACTTTCAGATTGAGAGTGTATGGAAGTTACCTCATTATCTCCAATAGCCATGAAGGCCATTTGAGCTGATTCTTCCTCTTCTTCAACTTCCCCTTCAGAGTTGCATTCATTCCAAGTAATCTGGAAGTTGTTGAATCTTGGCTTTCGATCAGCTTTCCCATCTTTCATTTTCTTCATGGGGCATTCGTTTGCATAGTGTCCAGGCTGTCCACATTCATAGCATTTATCCACTAGCTTCTTGTTGAATTCTTGTTTTCCTTTGTTCCTTGCATTTGATGAATAATTTTGAAATTGATTGCTAGGTCCTCCCTTTCTAAACTTCCTTTTATTCAAGATTCTCTTGAAACCTCTTGTGATGAGAGCAAGATCATTATCATCACCATCTGAGTCTTCATCATCCAAGTGAGCTGGATCATCTTCACTTTGAGTAGTCTTCAGAGCAATATTTCTCTTTGCTCTAGCATCCTCTTCCTCCTGCACTTTAGATTTCAGTTTCAACTCATAAGAGGTTAGTGAGTTAATGAGAGATTCAATAGGCACAGAATTTAAATCCTTAGCCTCCTCTATTGCAGTCACTTTATTTTCCCATTCTTTGCCCAATGCATTGAGAATTTTCCTGTTCTTCTCTCCCAAGGTGTACTCTTTGCCCAACACCTCGAGATCTTTGATCAAGTCATTGAACCTGCAATACATTTTGTCAATATCCTCAAGAGGTTCAATTTTAAATGATTCATACTTTGTGACCAAGATAGCCTTTTTCTGTTCTCTCACGTTGTCACCACCCTCATGGATTTCTCTTAGCTTATCCCACATTTCTTTGGCCGATTTACAGCCTTTTACTCTAATTGATTCATTTGAATCTAAGGCACTATACAGAACATTCATGGCTTTGGCATTCAGTGTGAGATTAGTCCTATCTTGAGCATTCATTTCAGCTCTTCTTTTTGGCCGAAGCAACCCTGTATCTGCATCAAGAAAGTTAGCTTCATGCGGTCCTTCACTCACAATAAACCATAGCTCAATATCAATAGATTGCAAAAAGATAATCATCCTTTCTTTCCAGCTAACATAATTGGAGCCACTGAACATGGGAGGCCTAGTAACAGATTGTCCCTCAACAAACATAGCATGACTGGTTGTCATCTTTACTCCAAGCCGTTAGAGCTTAATCTCTAGGAGACCAAGCTCTGATACCAATTGTAAGGTCCAAAGACAACCTAAGAGGGGGGGTGAATTAGGTTGATTAAAATCTTAATCAAACTTATGCAATTTTTGCTTAATAAAATTTACCTTCTTTTCTAATAATGATCAATCAAGTAGATTAGAAGAAGAGAGCAATATTGATTCGAAAAACAAGTATAGATAAGCAATGAGAGTTTTATTAAACAAAAAGAATAAGATAGAATATCAAACCGATTGTCTACCAAGCTTTCCTCAAACTTGAAGACCAATCACTAGGTTGAGCAACTTCTCTTTGATGAAAGATGATCAACTAGATGTACAATGGAGGGAGCACTTCCTCCTTGCCCTAAGCCTCACTTAGTCAAGCTAAGAAGTTTTACAATCACTCAGATAACCCTCAACAAAGTTACACTAAAGAAACTTTCAACCACAAGAGAAAAGCTCACAAGAAATTCACACCACTTGGAGAACAAATCTAGCTTTGGAGACTATTTTCTAGCTAAAATATCTCTTGAGATCTTGTAAACAAAGTGTGCAAAAGTCCTCTTCTGAATCAGAATCGTTTGTATTTAAAGGGAGCCAAAAATGGGCTTCATTAATACTTCCAACGGATAGAAGGCAGATGAAGAGTCAGCTAGCCGTTGGAGCTGTCGGACGTCCGACGTCTTAGTCATCGTCCGATCCCATCGTCCAAAAATCAGTCAAGTTGTTGTTCGGACGTCCGATGATATTTTATCGTCCGAGCTTCTGTGTCCGAACGTCGTCCAGAGAGTTATCAAATCTTCGTGGAATTTTTAGGACGTCCGATGAGATTGATGTGCGTCCGAAGCATGCGTCCGATCCTTCAGGACGTCCGATGCTTCCTTACGAGCGTCCGACATAGTCTTGGCAGAGAGTCATCAACATTTTGTGGAATTTTAGGACGTCCGACACGTTCGATGTGCGTCCGAGGAGTACGTCCGATCCATCCGGACGTCCGATGCTTCCTCACGAGCGTCCGACAGAATCTTCTTCTTAATGATCTTCATCCTTTCGGACGTCCGACCAATTCCTTAGGACGTCCGACATGAGTGTCCTGTTTTTGCTTCTTCTTTTGGTTGATTTTCATTTCTTGACATATTCGTACCTGATTCTTTGATAGGCAAAAAACACTTATATTTGAAGAGAGTTAAATAAACATTTCAAAGTCCTTTGTGATCATCAAAACCAAGAATAACATATGTGATTTTGATGCCTTGAAGGCTTATTTGGCTATTGGAATTGATTGAGGCGAGGGTGTACTTGACCGCCCTCACCCCTTGTGATACGTTAATGACTGTTTACCGCTTCACTGATATACTGCACTTGCTATATGAGATATTGAATTCACTTCATGAAAAACTGATTTGGTGTCGTTTGGACGAGTATCCAACGGCCTTACTGTACTACTGAGCTCAACCCCGTTGGTAGTCAATTGAATCGAGCCGGCGAGGGCTTGGTCGTGAAAATTGACATGCCACGGGGACTGTACTGGGGAATCTTGTAGTAATGAGACTCTTGATTCCGGTAAACTCGAGTATTACCAAAAGCTACTGATTGGAGTGCGGGCCCGGTTGGGGTATGTCTGGTGGAAGGGATGGGAGTGAAGTGGGTTCTACGGTTGGTACTCATAAACGTTGACGGAGAGTCAATGAGATTGGATCAAGAATGTAAGCGTGGAAATGGGCTCTTGAGAGCCGTCCGTATCCTTTTACCGACTTGTTTTATTCTTTAATTGTGTACTTGAAGTGAAAGGTTATGCTATATGCTCTTTGTTGCTTATGTGGTAGTAACTCACTGGGCTTAAGCTCATTCCGTTCCATTTGTTTTCCTTACAGGAAATGACCACTTTTGGAAAAGGTTGTGTTAGTTGGTTGTCAAGTTGAGCTCATGTAAATGTATCTTTTGGATAGCTCTTTGAATGAAACTCTAATGTGTATTGGGTTCATTTTTTTTGATTGGCAAACCGAACATGTATATTCGTAATGAGTGGTTTTTGGCACGCCATTTGGTTGTAAATGTTGGATTTCGATGTATATATATGCTTGGTTGAGGTTTGGTTGGAATCTGGACTGATCTACATTTCAAATGGCAAAGGAAAAATTTTGGCGGGAATGAACAGGACCAAATTCGGATTCTGATGTGGACAGTACTGTTCATCATCGGCTTCGATTTTCATTTTTTTTATTTGGTGATTTTGACTTGTTTACGCGCGTGGGTATGTTCTGGAACGTATTAAATCGATGTGAACTGATCCGTAGTCCTGGCGAGAGCTGGGCAGGCAGCCCGCTAACCCCTTTGGTTCGCCTTAGGGGAAAGTGGGGCTGTTACAAATTCGACCTCTAACTATGAGGAAAAGTACTGGGCAGAATGGTTGAATTGAAACCCTAAATCCGAATTTTTCCGTTCAATGCAGAAATTTTCCGCAAACAACCACAATTTACGCATTCTAGCTTCATTCTAGATCATTTCCAACCATCATACATGGCCACACAATAGTAATCATATGAAAACAAAAAAATCATGATTAAATAGAAAATGCACCAAATTCTACCAAAAGTCATGAAACAACACCTAAAATCATCACTTCACCTCACACATGTCAATAATTAAGCATTATTGAGTTGCAAGAAAGGTCCCTTAGTTACACACCTTAACAACCCAAGAACAAGAGCAACTTAGCACCTTAATCCTCCAAACAACTTCACTAATCACCTCACAACCACTCACTTAAGGGTTTTTATGGAGTAAATGCAAGATTAAACGGTTGGTTTGTTGGATTGAGCAAGTTTGGAGCAAGAGATTGGAGAGCTTTTCCTTTCTTTTTTGGAGCAAGAGGTTCGGCCAAGGAAGCTTTAAAATGAGGATGATTTTTGGAAATTTTTACTTAAATTGGTAAAGCAAGAAAGTTGGTCAAAATTGACTAAGTTAAGAATTAACCTCCAAGTGACACTTGTCACTCCATTTAATACATCTCTATCCTTTTGTCTCTCCAATAATAATCCATCTAGGTAACTTCTAATTATCTCTTAACATCTGATAAATTAAACTCGGTATACACAACTTAACCTAATTGGCCGAATTTTATCAAACTTACCGCACTAGTGGGTCCCACGTCCGGTATACGCTCTTAATTTCTCAAAAACTAACCGATACTAGAAAAATCATCTAAAAACTATATTTACTCATAAAAATTATCTAGAAAAGTTTTCTAATAAAGAAAATACAGAAAAGCGTGCAATTAAATAAAATAAAATCTAGAAAATAAGAAAATCCACGGGTTCTCACATTATAGTTGTTGCCTTTGCTTTTGAAAATACTTATTACGTTTAAATTGGAAAGGAAAATGTTGGCAAGTATCGAGTGTTGTACACAGCTCGATTGTGTACCTCAGCGGAGAACTCTAAGTTTTCGGACAGCTTTGCAAACCTGCAAGTACTAAAATGGGTGCAATTGAATGTTGGTAATGCATGAATTTCATGAAGTCAGATGTGACTGTAGTTTGACAAAATTGGATCTTCTCCCATTTATACATTGTCATGTGTCTAATGTAGCTTTTGGATTGGTGTAGATTATGTTTTGGGGTATATTGAGAAGGACTATATTAACCTTGTGGTAGATTATTGAAACTTTTAAATTGATAGTCATCATATGTACATAAGTGTACCTGTTGTTGAATTTGGATGACGAACACATTGCAGTGTGGGGTCCATACATGTCTCCCCATAAATTAGGGACCGAAGAATAGCTTTCATAGTTCAATATTTGTTACAAAGCGCACATATAAAGTTACAACAGAGCACATAAAAAAGTATGGGATCCATACAACAGAGCATATATGAATTTGGACCCAGTATGGGGTCCATACATGTCACGTTTGGACCCAAGAATAGCTTTCGTAGTTCACAATTTGTTACACAGAGCACATATAAAGTTAGTGCACGTGCATTGTTAGATTAAATTATCATATACATAGCCCGTAATAGTCACTAAATGGCGCTAACAGGTGTAGATGAAATTTTGTGTTGACATTTTCAATAAAATATGACAAATTAATATTTTTGGACATTAAGATGCATCCTTTAAGTCGGAACCTTTGACAAAATCTGTATCCTTGCAAATTGGTACTACCTTTTGGACCAAAGACACCATTTATTGTCATTAATAACCCTACATGAAATGTATTTTTAAAAAAACAAAGCGTAAGTACATGGAAACTACTTGTAATAATTGAACGGGTATTCTTCACCCGTGTAATGATATGTTATCTATATGTATGTTACTTATTGTTGAAGCAGGACCAAACTTACATCTAATCAACAACCCGAGACATCATAGGTGCTTACCCGAATAAATTGACCACTGCTAAGCTTATTGTAGTAACTACCATTACTACATGGGTGTATCACTTCTTTAAAGAAGGAGTAAAGACAGGTGAACTACTTGTACATCAAATATTAAAACCCAGGGAGCCAAGACGACTATTTAAAAATTTCTATAATTTTTATCAACACTGAAGTGTGTGACAAAATAATCAATAGGTGTGCATTGAAGTGCAAACATTTGAATATACACCAAATACTGTAAAATTGGCAAGTTGTACGCTGGAAACAACAAAGGGAGGGACCCTCATTCAAAGCACATGACCCGCTGAGTTAAGTGTTAAGTTCCTTTGACGATAAAAGCTGCAATCTTCCGTAACTGGTTAATAAGTCGACGTAACACTCATCAAAGGTGTCGGTACTACTTGTGCCATTACGCTTTGTACATAGACAACCCGAATTCACATGGATATAGTTGTATAAAAAAGCATGTTACTCACCAGCTTTCAATCCCGTCACCTAAATACATCACTCTTGGTCCTAGTTATAGACTAAAGACACAGTGCACATGTAAAGTTACATCTTTTGCATTTTTAAACAATATCGACCCGAACACATAACCTAACAAACAAGTATTTACTTCAAAAATTTGTATTAATTACTATAAAAGTACACCCAACATTTTTTATTCATTATGTGTACTTCGGCTTTTGTGTTTGTTTCCAAAAAACATGTTACTTATTCCATACTTACTAATTCTCCAAAATTATGTTACCAGCTTATATCCTTTCTTGCCACATATTAACTCCCACCTATGTGTTGGTCCGTGTTAGCTCCTGATCGACACACAACCACTACTTCATCAAAAGGTTAAAACACTTCAGCTTATATGCCCCAAAAGGAGTTTTAGATCGTTCAAATGTCTTCATCGAGCAATATTGGTGGCGCATCTACTGAGTTAAGGTACCAATATCGGTACTATCACTGCGAAAAAAGGGCTGGGCTGAAGATCGTGGAGTCACAGAAACCAACGAAGGGGTTGCTGTACTTCGTCTGTGAAGGAAAAATTTGTGCTTTTTTTGCTTGGTGTCATCCAATAGGGAGAAGTCCTGAGCAAGTTCAGGCTAACTACTGCCCTCCCTCACCTAATCGACAAGCAATAAGCAGAGAAAGCTCCTTTGACAGTCCCGGAACAGTGCAAAATGGACCAAACTCTTTCCCGTATCATGTGCACCGAATCGAACAAGATATTCGACAAATGAAAACCTTCATGACGATATCGGTAGCGGTCGCCATTCTGTTGCTCCTAATAGCAATTTTTCGCTGACACCACTTTCAATTTTTCGACCCATATGATACGAACTTCGCCTGTAGTTTGTCGGAGATGTATCCTCTATAGGCAAAGTAGCTGACTTCCTTGTACTGTTGACTTTCCATTTTGGCAGTTGATCAAGAAGATAGAGTAAACAGTAGATGCAGTCGTATAGTTGAATGAAACTGTTGAAGTCACATTGAAAGTTTTTTGTGAAGTTATATGATTGCTCTTTCATCTGAAATCACTTGTGTTGTTCAATTGTTCTGTGTTGATGACTCCTACAGCATTGAAGCTATTAATTGTATAATGATGCATGAATGGCTACCTTAATTGTAAATTGTCACAATTCATACATTCTTACTTACAGCTTTGTTCGTTCTAAGTTACAACATTCATAAAATTAAAGGTCGAGAAGAACTTCTCTAATAGAGCATCAGGAGCAGAAGGAGGTGCTCGTTCAGGTACTAATTTTGGGTCATAACATGACCAAGGCCATTCAGTTTTACACATCTGACTTTGGGCTAAGAAACTGACATTCATTATGAGGCTTTGTGCACAACGTGTTGCGTATCACTGTGTATGCACATTGTCAAAATTAAGGTCACTGATGTGTAACTCTGTATTCACACCGGTACCCTTAATGTTGCAGTACAGGTCATTTCATGATAAAAACTGTAAAATTTGTTTTATTTTCTGATGCTGATTAGTGACATAACATAACACTTATCAAGAGTATCGATACTAAAAATATAGTTCAACATTTTGTCCATACGATTGACAAACGGTTCATATATTGTTACAATTCGTAAGTTCTTACTTACAGCTTTGTTCGTTCTGAGTTACAACATTCATAAAATTTCTAGTCGAATTTGAAAGGACCTATAGAGCATTGGAGCAGAAGGAGGTACGAATCGCTCACAGAGGCAGTAAATTTGGGTCATACACTGACCAACGCCATAGAGTGTTACACATCTGACTCTTGGCCAAGAAACTGTTGTTTTGAGCTTTCTTACCTACGTGTAGAGTGTAACTGTGTATGCACACAGTGAAATGTACATGAATCCAATGTGTAACTCTGTATCCACGTGACCCTTAAAGTTGGCGTACAGGACCAGAACATGATAAAAGCTGCAAAATTTGTTTTATTGTCTAAATTGATTTGAAATAGTTCACCAGCGGCATGTGACTCTATAGCTTCCACATTTGGGATGAAATTGTTGGCCTGGAATGCGTTGGGCCCTGATATTTTAGCACATTGCGAGGGTCCTGCGGACTATAAAAGGGCGCGGTTGCAATTTTATATCCCTCAACAACACAAGTTTGTTCGTCGCCCTTTCAATATTTGTTACACTTTCCACTATATTCCACTTCACACTTCCCGTTTCATACCGCTGAAGGGTGGCAATGAAAAGCAAGAGATGAAATTTATTATTAGTAGTCTTCAAGCCCCCTCCAACGTCTCTTGCAGTGTCATCAATAGAGTGTTCACACAGAAATCAAGTTCTTGGAAGCCAAATAGCGGCCAATGGGTTGCAGGATGTTCGAGAAGATCTCGCTAATTTAATGAGATGTTCGAGAAGGCCTCGCTACATCAATTGTTTTGGGGTTCGAAACGAGCATCTCTATATTTTCATTAGACACTTAATACTGTGTCTAATGAATTTAATGTGTCGGGGGGAGGAATTATTGTTTGTGCCAAGCGCAATTGCACAAACAAGATAAGAAGAAAGGTTCATCGGACGTTAATTAGTTGTAGTATCACTAGTTGTAACATCGGGGAATATCTAGTTGTAATATCACAAGTTTTAACTAGAGAAGACGAGAAGCTGTCAATTGCGAATTCATTAGTTGTAATAAATTGTAACATACACCTAACCGGTTGTAATTCAATCTGTACATCTCGCAATGACAATTTGTTCCATTTTAAATATTAGTTACCCCACTTTCAAATTAGTTGTCCCACCGAAGTATCATGTTATTCTTCGAAACTGTTACTTATTATGTGGTCGTGTGGTACCAAGCCAAGCCGCCAATTGTAACTTTGTTTCTGTACTAAAGGAGTAATACCTATTGAAGTGAATGTAATACTAAAGTGTAATACTCATCTTTAATACAATTAGGCACCCTATGTCAGAAAAATCTGGTGCTACAGACCGCAAATCTGCTGCTAGACACCTAATGTCTGAAGTAATTTTAGAGTTACGGTCAAGAAGCACTAATTTTAGAGTTAATGTCTGACCCTTAATGTTGGAGTACAAGTCATTTCATGATAAAAGCTAACAAATTTGTTTCATTGTCTGATGCTGATTAGCAACGCGACTTAACACTTATCAAGAGTATCGGTACTAAAAATATTGTCTAACGTTTTTTCGAAGTGATTCGCAAATTGTTCATATATTGTTACAATTCGAACATTACTACTTACAGATTTGTTCGTTCTTAGTTACAACATTCATAAAATTTCTGGTCGAATTTGAAATCCCCTATAGAGTATTGAACCAGAAGGAGGTACGAATCGTTCGCAGAGGTAGTAAATTTGGGTCATACACTGACCAAGGCCATAGAGTGTTACACATCTGACTCTTGGCCAAGAAACTGTTGTTTTGGGCTTTCTTACCTACGTGTAGAGTGTAACTGTGTATGCACATAGTGAAATGTACATGAATCCAATGTGTAACTCTGTATCCACGTGACCCATGAAGTTGGTGTACAGGACCAGAACATCATAAAAGCTGCAAAATTTGTTTTATTGTCTGAATTGATTTGAAATAGTTCACCAGCTGCATGTGACTCTACAGCTTCCATATTTGGGACGAAATTGTTGGCCTGGAATGCGTTGGGCCCCGATATTTTAGCACATTGCGAGGGTCCTGCGGACTATAAAAGGGCGCGGTTGCAGTTTTACATCCCTCAACAACAAAAGTTTGTTCGTCCCTCTTTTAATATTGTTTACACTTTCCACTATATTCCACTTCACACTTCTCGTTTCATACAACTGAACGGTGGCAATGAACTCAAATATGAAATTTGTTATTAGTAGTCTTCAAGCCCCCTCCAATGTCACTTGCAGTGTCATCAATAGAGTGTTCACACAGAAATCAAGTTCTTGGAAGCCAAATAGCAGCCAATGGGTTGCATGATGTTCGAGAAGATCTCGCTAATTTAATGAGATATTCGAGAAGGCCTTGCTACATCAATTGTTTTGGGGTTCGAAACGGTCATCTCTATGTTCTCAGTAGACACTTTTGTAAGTGTCTGCGAAATTTAATATGTCTGGGGGAGTTATTATTGTTTGGGCCAGGGGCTATGGCACAAACAAGAGAATGGCAAAGGTTCATCATATTTTATCTAGTTGTTATATCAGTAGTTGTAGCACATTGTAATATCACAAGTTGTAATATCACATACTGTTCATATATAGTTATAATGCATACGTTATTAGTTACAACTATGTACGTTCTTAGTTATAACGTTCAAAGTTTGAGATCCAAAACATAACTAACACTCAGTCCTATCCCGTGGAGAACAGGATAAAATGACAGACCCTGACAGTTGTTAAAGGTGTTCAAAATAAATGTGTACTATGATGCCACGGACATCCGCTTTGATATCACACAATAACTAAATAACATTGTGTTGCTATTTATATCACACAATAACTAAATATGTTTACATACATACACATTTAAATGTTATACCCACCATCTGCCATCCAAATTTATACCTCTTTGTTATCTCCTCCTCCTCCCCAATATTTTGGCAGACCATCGTTCCTTTCCTCCATCCAAACAATAGTGGGTCTTAGCATAGTCATGCAACCAAATTTCGAAAGATCTCATGAAAGCTCACGATCAAAGGTTCGGAAAAAAAGACGGAAGGTATCGTCG
Source organism: Coffea eugenioides (assembly GCF_003713205.1). Lineage (NCBI taxonomy): Eukaryota > Viridiplantae > Streptophyta > Magnoliopsida > Gentianales > Rubiaceae > Coffea > Coffea eugenioides. The sequence goes on from NC_040045.1 coordinate 16,104,285, forward strand.
GGTCCAACCAATGCTCTAAGGAGGTACGAAACACCAGATGGGAGAATTTTATATGGTACCAAATGCGATTTCAGGAAAGCTCCACTTAACACCAACAACTCTCTGGAACTAACTGGCCACATTTTCAAAGATAGTGTCCACGAGCACCTACCCTCTGGTAATTACATTATGGAACATGAACCCATATGGGAGCCTATTCGTGAGCGAAGAATGAAACTAGAGGTATTTTGTCGCTAGCATAGCCTCCGCGTCCCGAGAACACGCTCGGCGGAACTTGTTATAGGACCAGAAGTGAATGATGCAAGCGTAGTACATAGACTACAGTGAGAAGTGATGCAAATAGAGCGCCGGCTACACAGGTTTCACGAGATTGAGGCCGCAAAAAGACATGCTATTGCAAAAGATTTTGCTGTCAATAACATTTTAGCAGATCCCATGCTTATATCCGACCCGGACCTATCTGACTTTACTGAATTAAGCGACGATGACTTTCAGAGGTACATACCCGATTGTCTAATACATGACGGCATTCCCAGGTGTTGTATGGCATACGACAGATGACGAGAGATGTAGTGAGAACCCGTAATTTTCTCATTTTCTAGGTTTTATTCTCTGTATTGGCATGTTTTTGGCCTTTTCTTTATTAGGAAAATTTTTCTGATAATTTTTATGAGTAAATATAGGTTTTAGATGATTTTTCTAGTATCGGTTAGTTTTTGAGAAATTAAGAGCGTATACTGGACGTGGGACCCGCTAGTGCGGAAAGTTCGGAAAAATTCGGCCAACTAGGTTAAGTTTTGGATACTGGGTTTAAATTATCGGGTGCTAAGAGATAATTAGACATTACCAAGTGGATTGGTGTGAGAGGAAACAAAGTGATATGCATGCATTAAATAGGGTGACAAGTGTCACCATATGATTAAATCTTGCATTTTGACTACTATTCACCTTTTTACCATTTTACTAAATAAACCCAAAAATTGACCAAAAACTCTTCATTTCCAAGCTTCTTGTGGCCGGCCACTCCAAACAAAAAGAAAGGGAAAAGCTCTCCAAATTCTTGCTCCAATCTTGCTCAAATTCAACACACCAACCGTTTAATCTTGCTTTTACTCCATAAAAACCCTAAAGTGAGTGGGTGTGAGGTGGTTAGTGAAGTTGTTTGGAAGCTTAAGGTGCTAAGTGGTCTCTTTTCTTTGGTTACTAAGGTGAGTAGTGAAGGAACCCCTCTCATCTATCTAATGATGTTTAATTAATGACTTGTGGTAGCCTAAGGGATGAGATTAGGTGTTATTTCATGATTTTGGTTGAGATTGATGACATTTTCTATTTAATCATGATTTTTCTGATTTAATATGATTCATATGTTGTGGCCATGGATGATGATTGGAAATGATCTGGAATGAAACCTTAGTGTGTCAATTGTAGTTATTTGCGGAAAATTTCCGCATTGAACGGAAATTTCGGAAGTTAGGGTTTCGATTACCCCCTTTCTGCCTGGTACTGTTCATCATAGTTAGAGGCCGAATTAGCCTTGGGTTAAAACATGAAAGTTGTAGGGAATGATATTTTAGAGATCCTTGCAAAATTTCAGGCCAATCGGAGTAGCGTAGCTTATGAAAAGACTGAAATACCCCTGCTGCCCTGTTTCTACCCGAACTTGATAATTGCTTCTGTAATTGGTTAATTTGGTTGGAGAATACTTCTGATTTGGTTGTTGACGTCTTCTTAAGAAATGTAGCCTGGTGTCTTAGCTTTCGGATGGCTTTGGAATCACTTGATTTGGACTTAGGTAGCCTGAATTACGGTTCGTTAACCAGAATACGGTTTGTTAACCTGTTTTTGCGGTTCTGGTTTAGTATATTGAATTTTTGACCTGGTTGCACTAGAAACTGGACTGAGTAGCCTTCTTCAACATTGTAGCCCTACCTCTTAGCTTCGAAACGGTGTGTATTTTACCTCCATCTGATAATCGTAGTGCCAATGGTGCCAAAACCGCTAAATGATGTCAAAAACTGTTTTTTGGGGTTTAGAACTTAACTTCATTTCCGGATTTCCCTAGCTTACTTTAGTACTTATACATTCTAATGGACCTTATTTTGGTAGTATGTGGAATTGGTTTATGACTTGTAATCGAGTCTTATTGTGCTTATTTGAATATTTTAGGGCGTGACGGTGAGTAAAGACGCTCTTTGGGCGGAAGTTTACGAAATTCCACTTGCTTGCTTGGTGAGTGTACTACTCACTTGCTTGTTACTGTGTGGCTTTGTCTATTTGAACTGGATGCCTTGAATGCTTATTTGCACTGTTGAAACTGATTAAAGTGAGGGTGTACTTGACCGCTCTCACCCCTTTTGTATTATATATGACTGTTTACCGTGAAATTGAATGATACATGCAAATACTTGAATTGGTGTCGTATGGACGAGTATCCAACGGCCTTACTGTTATCACTAAGCTCAACCCTATTGGTGGTCAATTGAATCGAGCCGGCAAGGGTTTGGTCGTGAAAATTGACGAGCCATGGGGACTGTTATATGGAATCTTGTAGTATGAGACTCTCGATTCCGGTATACTCGAGTATTACCAAATTTGTACTGTATGGAGTTCGGGCCCGGTAGGGGTATGTTGGGTGAAAGGAATGGAAGTAAAGTGGAGCCTATGGTTGGTTACTCGAAAACATTGACGAAGGGTCAATGAAGTCCGATCAAGTATACAAGCAAGGAAAGGGGCTCTTGAGAGCCGTCTGTATCCTTTTACCAACTTTATTGATGTGTACTCTTGGCTTACTTTTATTAGATGAATTGGAATGAAATGCTATCTGCTTATATGATCTTCGTTGCTTGAGTGGTAGTGTCTCACTGGGCGTAAACTCACTCTATTCCTTTTGTTTTCCTTACAGGATTTTGAATACTTTCGGAAAGGCTATGAATGTTGGTTGCCGAGTTGAGCTTATGTGAATGTAATTTGAATAGCTCCTTTTGGGCAAAACCCTAAATGTATTTTGATCCAATTATCTCCCTTTTGTATTTGTAAATTTATAAACGTATGTGTATAACACTGTTTAAATATCGTTTATGTGTCCTATTTAGTTGGGAATGTTTTTCCGAGTTATATGACATGGCACCCACTATTCACCGACGATTTGATTTGCATTTTGCTATTTTGCGATTTCGGCTTGTGTGAGCGCATATTATTTTCCTGAAACGTCTTAGATCGTGTTTGCCTGCACCGTTAGTCCTGGCGAGAGTTGGGCAGGCAGTCCGCTAATCTTTTTGGTTCGCCTTAGGGGAAAGTGGGGCTGTCACAGATGTAGTCGGATGTTCGTGAAGGTAGCAAGACAAAGTTTAATCATTATAATCTCTACTTTAACTTTTTGCCCCCTATTTGCATATTAATCATGCCTATTAAAGATCCTTGTACTAGTTCTAACCTATTGTAACATACAACTAATTGCTTGTAACTCATTCTGTACTCTTCGTTATGAATATTTGTTGCATTATAAAACTTAGTTTTGACAAACGAAATTAGTTGTCCCCTCACACTATCATTTTCTTCTGCGCAACTATTACCTTATTGTGGTCGCGTGGTTATTTGATCATAATTAAATTAGGAAGATTCTTGTAATACCTATTGAAATGCCTGTAATACATTATGTCAATGGTGCGAACCGTTCATTCTGAAAATGTAACCCATATGTAGTGAATTATGAAAAATTTTTGGTGACTAAATGACACATAATAATTCACCAAGGCGTCGTAACAAAATAATAACAATTTGTTAAGGCCGATTGCTATATGATACATATAACCATTCTAAGTGCCATCCATGCCAATAAAGATGTTATTTACAATTGGAGCTGACTGTTGGACAATACTATATATATCACGACAGCCATTTGTTATGGTATTCTATGAAAAATACCATAATCATAAAGAAGAACGTTCAATCGTATTGCAAAAATTGTTACTCTAATTTTCGGTCGACTTTATAATTTCTTAACAACTTATACAACCCATTACAGAACAATTGATGACTACTAATACTGAAAATTAATACAATTGTAACCCACTTGTCTAAGTTTGAACAGAGTGAAACATTGAAGGTCCCTGTACAGGCACATGAATAACTTGTAACAGCTTATTAAGTGCTTGTAACGTAGATATGCAGCATTCCCAACATTGCCGACATGGAGGTCCAATAACAAATGTTCGTCGAAAAACACCGCAAATCTCGTTCAGGACAACTAATGTATGAAAATAAAAAAAAATCTAGTCAGTTACAGTCAACATGCACTAATTCATTTCAAAATTGTAGATTAAAAGAAACTGACAATATGGAAGCGATTGAAACTGAACAATATCTTCAACAGAGAAGTACTAACATCAATAAATGAGGTTGACTTGGTGAATGAATAATTGGAACTCAATAGTTTGGTCAACCACTTAATGTGTCATTAAAAAATTAGACGTACACATCATTCATCAACCTACTTCTGCGGGGGGGCGACGCCAACAGCTAGTTGCAAACTCTGGGTGTTGTTTATTTCCTGAAATGCATAACGATGGCAAATCAGCTAATACACCTAATGGAACATACGATTAATAATATACGGTGTCCAAGTATTCAATTAACAATACTACATAAACATGTGATGTAACGATAAAAGTTTGTCACCTGTGGTGATGGTGAAAATACATGATATGCATCAATGTCACGGTGTATTGAAATTGCCGCACGCTCCTCCTACATTATATAATATAACTATTCAACTATCAACAAATCATTACCAGTGCCTATATTGCTCACTTCAAAAGCTAAATTGGACAAGACAATATAAAAAAAAATGATATATCAGACCATTAAGATATCTCTGACAGAGTTATGCTTGGAAAAAACAGAAAATTTAGGGTGCATCCATTCTGTAGGGGACTGTTGCAGGAAGCCCCTGATTAGGCAACCGGAGGACCTTCGAATAATACAAAATAATTTGTTATAGAAGCGATCATACGTTAACTACATAATAGACATGCTTTGAAGCGTTTAGGTGCCCACCATTACAATAAGCAAAAAAGTAGTTGTACGATACGAATAACAAAGTCTTTATTTTTCCTACTAAATGTATGCATACCATTTCACTTTCCTCGATTTCGGGAGCAACAGCGTTTGGAGAGCCATTCACCGACTGGCTCCTTGAATGCGTCTACGAGTTTAGAATGGTCAAATAATTGTATAAGACAAACAAAATAGGTATATCAGGAGGGATGACGGGCGTAACAAAATTATCACATAATGTAACATCGATGTAACTAATTATGCTATTAGAAACATCTAAATAAAAGCTAAAGCCATGACCATTTTATACTAACCGAAACAGAGTCAGTAGATGAACGGCATCCCAAAAACATGTGTTCATCAAATTCAAGTGACGTCGGCTCCGATTCTGAGACCTGTATTATTGACACGACAATAATGTTACTTCATAGTGAATGGTACCTAAACTTGAGTTAACGGAAATATAATAAGAATGTTTTATCATAAATGTTTACCATAAAAAAAAATGGATCCATACCGTAGTCTGTGTAGTCCTTGACAATCTAGAATTTCTTTTTACTCTGTCAAATTTATCGACCCAACTTCGCATCACTCTATTTCTCTTCCCACCGGCTCGTTTTTTAATGACTCTTGCGACTACTACCTCTCCCATTTCATTTACAATTTCAATTTTATCACGTTCCTCTACATTCAGATTTTTATGATTTTGCGAAGGTTGCTCTTCATTTTCTGAGAGGAGGAGCTCAACTCTCTTTGCCAAAACGGATATGACGGTGATTACTACTTTGCTGGTGTCCTCCGACATTGCTGCTCGAGTTGCGACCTTAATCATGGCTGGAGCGAGTTCCCGATAACGAGTTGAAATGATTGCTTTTGGATCAGCCATAATTTCCCGTCCTCGCCGATCAAAACAGTCTCCAGTCCGAGCTCTTTTTGTCCATCGCCTCTTAACGTATTCAGGAGGAATTGTCTTTATGCCCACGGTATCAAATACCTTCAACGCGTGCCCACACAAAATTCCTTCATTCTCATATTTTTTGCAACTACAGCGTACACTTAGATCATTCCGATTGAATACCACTATTCTTTCAGGTCCTCCATCATATCTCATGACAGCAAACTCCACAAACATCCCTGCATTTTGTCATTTCAATATAACCATAGCTGTGGACTCGCCATATTCATTTTGGAATGCAACAAATACGGTTGGTGAATATGTATCTGCAGCATGCACAAGCATAGGTGTTTGCCTCAACCCAACCATGGGGAGCTTTTGCCTCATTTCATATTCTACGATGAGTTCATTATGTCTCTTATCATCAACCACCCGATTGAAATGTCTAAAGAACTGCACAAGGTCGTGATCCAGTTTCAAATAATTTTTAATTGCTGCATTTAGGCTTTCGCTAAGTTGGGTGCTTTGTATTCCCGCGGTCCATCTTTCTTTCATCATACACCTTGCCCACTTATCACGAATTCGATACAGCCCGGAAAGCCATTCATTATTTTCAAGATTGTGTTTCTTCACCATCGCCTCCCACACCCTGTTGAATTGTTCGACTTCTTCAATCTCATACATGCAGGCACCAAACATGTATGGAAGGTCACTACTTTCCTTGTAGTGATTGCCAAGATGTTTCATAAAATTACGTCTTATATGAAACGTACATAGACCGTGAAACGTTTAGGGCATGACAAGTGAAAAAGCGGCTGCCATGGCGTGATCTTGGTCTGTTAGTATGGTGCTTGGACGCTTTCCGCACATTGCTTCTAGAAATGTACCAAACACCCATTTGAAAGAATCTATCGTCTCATCATACATAAGGGCAGCACCGAATATCACAATTTGCCTATGTTGGTTAAAACCCACAAATACTCCAAGTGGCCGGTATTCTTTATTTGTTTTGTAGGTTGTGTCGAATGTGACTACGTCTCCAAAAAAGTTGTAGTTAATTAACATTCCTGCATCAGCCCAAAAGATATTCGTTATCTGTTCTTCACAGTCCAGCTGTACGGCATAAAAAAAGGATGGATTCTCAAGTGTTTGCTCTTGAAAATAATTCAGCATACTATCTGCTTCTCCATATTTCAAGCTCCTTTCCCATCTCGTTCGAAGATATCGTTTAAGATTATCCCGAGTATATCCCACATTGCTCATCCCACCTGCCTCCTTTCCCATAAGCTCATGGCTCTGTTTCAATGAAATCCCAGCATCTTCGCTTATTTCAGCTTGGAATCCTTGAGCCACACTCACTTTTCTTTGTGATGGTATCATGTGCGCACATTGAGCAATGTGCAACTCATGGTTATGCTCTAAAACAAGGTCATGCACACGGTACTTCATTGTCCCTCTAAGCAACACGATAACCATTTTAGCTCCACACCCTGTTTTCGTCGGCACTCGTGTCCTCTTTGGCATCACATCACCTTCGTACTTGCGCTTCACACCTTCCTTGCAGCAACTATATCTCCTAGACGTGGTCACGCCGTCTTTGTCATTATTTAGATAGTCTTTACGTACACTAAAACTCATTTTAAAGGCATACTTGTTGTAAAACTTCTATGCATCCTCTTCACTGCTGAACTCCATTCCTAACTCAGGAGTCCCATCTTCTGCCAATTTGCTGCAATCCATTACTTCTGCTCCTACCAATTATGCATCAAACACCCTAATTTGCAACACTTCATGAATAGTATGTACATAAATGACAACATAAATGTATATTACCATTCATAATGTGTTATGAATCACACATTACTCGTATACTAAATCCTATTATTACGCTTATCAATATGATTAATGATTCACATCACCTTACTTTTACTCTAAGACAACGGCATTATCTATGTACAAATACAACTCCATGTACAATAACTTATACGGACCGTAATGTATTGATCACACGATGTAAGTCTATTTTAACTGTATGTACATCCATGCTGGTGATTATATTTTGATTCTAGGTTCTTTAGCTCACTGGACCTTATATTTTGATTCGTTAATGAATACCGCATAAGCCAACTCCGCATTTTCTACTATTTCTACATTTTGAGGGCCAAACAAGCACTTTCGACTCATTGTAATATATTTCTTACATCATGTAATTTACTTATAACACAAGGTTCACCAATTTATTATTCACATATATGTCTTTTCCTCTGTTTCACCTCATTCAACTCTACGCCTCCATTTTATACACACTGCATGGTCAGGAGAGGGGCAAACTAATATTGCCCTATGAGCATGGACCAACTATTAGATGCACAATGATTCATATCAATTGTAATACGGTGGCTATAACATGTAACTAATTTACAACAGGATGTACATTCATTCACTTGTTAAATATGACTTTGTTTCTCTCATCTTTCCCTAATTCCGTTCGACGGTTTACTTGAATACATACCCCTAGGTCTTCCAAAAACTACTATCCCATTATAGTCCATCACCGAAAAGCTGAATGCTCACACACACACAGATACGGTACACACATACAAATACAGTACAACTTCACTATTCTTCTATCATTTTCATATTATGTTTTCAGTGACTCTAATTTCATCCTTTATTTAACAGATATGCATTTGGGTGACAAATTATTGGTCACAATTACTGACATGGTTTAGTCACGTTACCTTGGTCTGCTAATACGCTTTACATTTCATCGAAGTCGGAGAGCGTAGCTGCTTCTGCTATTAAGTTGAAGGACAAAATCTGGGTTCGTGAGATGCTGAATTTCCTCTGTTTGCTTCTACCTTACAGCCTGCCTTGCACGCATTCAAAATAGATACAACACTCCCATACCCAGTTGAAGACCACAGCTGCTTCTGCTATTCAGTTTTACGAACAAACTTTGGCTTCGTCTCTGTTTGCTTCTACCTTGCCGCCTGCCTCTCCACCCACTTTTCTGTCAATTGCTACCTTCATCAGAGTAGACTACACCCACTTCACCTAGAAACACCCAGTAGGTCGAATCCCACCCGAACTTCAGCTTTCTACCTTCAGTGAGCGGTCGGTCAGAGTAGACTACCTTCAGAAGCATGCCAAGACTCTTCCCTCAGTTTTGTTTTCTGCGGCTAATTCAAAATTTCAACTTGAATTTCAAAATCTACTTCTCTTCCGTTTGCTCCGTCTGCTCCCGTTTAGAAGTCAACATTTTTTTATTTGGAACGGCGTCGTTTTTATGCCCTGCTTGAGCCTTGCTTACTTGGCTCAGTTGTCTCCTCACGTTTCTGATTGTGAGGAGACCGTTCAGGAGTGGTCTCCTGCCCCGTATCCATGTCATCAAATGCTCCACTATTTGGGCCCAGCATAATGATGTGGCATTACCACATTATCCATGGAGTTCATAGATATACACGTCATTATTCAAATTAGAATGGCATTGGGGTAAATTCACTCAACGTCCCTTATTTTTTAATAAACTTTGAATAGTGATGAATTCCCTTATCTTGAATTATAACGAACTTATATCCTCTTTTTGAAATTCTATTATTCCTTTTATCATTACCCAGAATTTCGCATGTTATTTTAATATTTTTTGTCTCAAATTTGATAATTAACTACTGAACTTAATCAAAAGGTTATAAGTAAAGAGTTTTAAACCTAACAGATATCAAGACCTAAAATGTGACAACAAAAATTTCAAAAACGTGGGTTTTATGTAATGGATGCATTGAATTGGGCCTTTGCGTCAGCCATTGTATACTTAAGCAATATTAATAACATGTAATGGAACCGTAAATTATACGCAAAAGGCTTACTGGTTCGAGGAAAAATCGACCATTAACCCCAATTATTAAACTACTTTAGTCCAAATGACCCTTAGCTGTTCATGACTTGTGTGGGTAAAATTAACCATTAACTTTAGTTATCAAACAATCCCACAGAAAAGACCCTTAACAGTAACTTACGATTCATGGTCAATGGGAATAAAACTGGTCACTTATCAAACAACTTTACTGAAATAACCTTTAAAACTAAGATACCGTTGATGGTCCTTGCATGTAGAATTGAAAATTCAACAAAAGCAGAGTTAGAGGGGAATAGGCAACTTTTAGTTTCCCTTCTTTACCAAATTATCCTCTCTTCTATTTTAAATATCACGTGTCAAACATGTAGGTTGGTAGAGTAAACCACTTTTTCTTTTTAGCAAGTTCTTGATTCATTAAGTTGCAAATGCAAAGGATTTGACACATCTACTCTAGCAATAGCAAGATCTCCAGCAAAAGAACAATCTACTTTTTCACAGTTGCCAGCGTAGAATGCCTTATTGATGCAAGTCGCTGTTTTTGGGTACAAGCGGACGGAAAGAGCTGGTCCAACGGATAGTCAAAGAGAACTATGCACTCTTTGCTTGACTTTAAACAAAATATAAGTCCAGACACAAAACCAAAATCAAAATATAAGTCCAGACACAAAACCAAATCCAAAACAGTTGGGGGAAAAACGGAAGCAGAAATGCTGCCCAAAAAAGGCAAGTGAAAACGAATGTGGCTAATTATATTCTGCAGAATCAACAATGGATACAAAAGCACATACAAGGATCTTAAGGCCAACAAGGAAGCTTATGTTTAAAACAGTAATTATCACAAATCACTCCACTTTCTGCAAATTTATGCAGAGTATTGGCCTATTCTATAATAAAAAAGCATTCAGATCCTGCTAGCTGTTTCCCGAAGTGGAGACCTCAGCGCTGCAGAACGGACAAACCTACAGCCGAAAAGAAGAAATAAAACATAAAAAGACAACCTCAAAGTCAGCAACAAGAAGAATCAAGCTGATGGTTGAAGAAATGTAACTTGGAAGCCAACTTAATTCATACACTTGGAAGCTGATTTTTTTTTGGGGTCAAATGACAAAGGAAAATGAAGTTGGACATGGCATGGTCTGGAGGAGGAAATAGAGACCAATTGGGAAAAGCAGACTACATTGTGAAAACAGTAGAACAACAGGACTTAGACACCAGAGAGTTGGATGAGGTCATTAATATGTCAATAACAGCACTTTGAAGAAAAATCCAGGTTACTATCAAAACAGGAGTCTTCTCAAGTCAGTGTCCTTGGTAACACTTCAACTTAATTATTCTTGTTCTAAGACTATGAACACTTTAGTAGTCTTTTAAGTATTTTGTATCATTTTACGTATTTTGTATCATGCCTAGATTAGTATGTTAAAGCAATCAAATGTTATTATTGTCAATAAGAGTTACAAGCACTTTTGTGGCTTGTAAAATTTCTAAAACAGGTATGTGACTTTTGCCTTTGCACCTGCCCTTTTGGATCCTTAGGGCACTGTAAAAATACAAATGCTGTGCTTCTCTTTACTTAACCAAGGTATAAAGAATCCTGAGGTTCTGTTAATTCTTACAAAGGTCAAGTTCAAACAACATACCCATTGGATGCAACTCAAAAAACTGATAACCAAGCCGGCCAACATACCTTATTTATCTTTAACCAATTGTTTATACAATCCGGGTGGTAAGAATGCTTGCAAGAAAGCACTGTCAATCTGTCACCTTCCTCATAGTCCAACCTACAAATTACGCACCTGCAAGAAAAAATTTTCAATTCCTGAATTACCACATGATAACTGGTTACATGTAAAGTACAAAGCACAAAGCATTTGGCGAAACTTCAACAAATCGAATATCTTCGGAATAATGAACTCAGAGTCAATCAGACCGCTAGTCCATAGATTTGTCCTAATATGAACACTTTCTTAGTTCCAAAATTAATTTGATCCACTATGGAAATTTTTTCTAGCTGTTTTTCTTTTTCAGCCTTATATTCCAATTTCACTGACCTTCCCAACATACCATCCAATAAAGGTGTAAATATAAAATCTCTAATATTGACGCTTGGCGGAGATTTGAAATGGTAAGAGACATACAGAAGGGATAACTTTAAAAACCATAGATGACATTCGTATATCTGCAACAATGTTGGTAAATGCCAATATGTCACATCAGTTATGTATACTTACGAATCAGTGCTTCCAGCCTCTGTGCACTGAGACTTATAGCTCATTGCTGGCAAAGAGGCAATTGTGTCGGCAGAAAGACCCCTGCTCTCAGTTCCAACAACCTCACCCAAGGCAAGCAATTCCTAATATAAATACAAAGTAAATGAGAAAAGTTAGAAGTATGATCCCATCAACAGCCACCACTATACTCATTGTTGTAACAGTAAATCCAATGAAACCAATTTCAAACACCAGATTCACCTCATATGATAGCTCATCAGGATCAACTTCTTCCCATGCATCCTGAAAAACCAATAGGCTGATCATTCATGATATCCACCAGAAAGTTTAATCTCATAATCTTTGAAATCATGTATCCAGAAAAGCTTGAATTTCAGTGATGACTGCACTACATAAATGGTATTCAAGAAGGAATCAGAAGGTTGAACGATTGTGCAGATAAACTAACTGCAAGCAACTCCATTCAAGCACAAGTAAAACTACGTAAGCTCACTAGGCTTAACAACATTTAAGAAAGCAAATGTGACCAACTACTCAGAGCTAAAACCCTACTCTTGTTCCATGCTCATGAATTTTGAATAAAAAAATTGTCCCTTGACCACATGCAGAACAAAACTTTGAAGAATCAACATAGCAGGTGTAGCTTGTGTGTCTGACCAAAACTTCCTGATTGGTTTGCTTTTTTCTTTTTGTCTCTTAGCCAGGCACTCCAGCCTCCGCCCAGGAGAGATGTTTTAAGGAAAAAAAAAAATGTTTACACTGAAAATACGTCTATTTGGAAATCCCAGACGAGATTTGAGGCAACATTATGCAATTGCAATAGTAGGAGAATCAAAAGCGCACACCCAAACATATACATATACATACAGATGCATATATATATGTGTGTGTGTGTGTGCGCGCGCGCGTTGAACATGCAAAAATAAATAAACGCAGCAAAAAAAAATACATCAGGACCTGGAAAATGCCTTCAAACTGCACATAAAAGGAATTTTGTAGATCACATAAATTACACTACTATATGTAGTAATTATCAAGACTTAGAAAAAATTTTAAAAACGACTAAATAATGAAACAAACTACAAAGGCAGGATTTGCAAAGAGATGACTGGAACTTATTAATTCATAAAGCACAAAGGGTAAATGCAAAGTAAAGATCTCATTTTAACACTTGCATCACTCATAAAGAAAATTCTGCTTCTAACAAGTAGATGAAAGGCACTTTCTATTTTGTTGATAAGTTAAACAATAGAAAGTTAAACAATAGAAAGTTAAACAATAGAAAGTAAAGGGGGAACTAAAATCGGTCTATAGCATTAAGCATACTAGAAATAAGCAAACCTAGATGTTTAAGAAATGCAAAAGAACACAAAAGATGCAGAACAAGAATCTAATTCAAATGAGAGCACAAGCAAAGATCCACCATAATGAAAACGGGCTAAGCAACCATTAAAAAGGTTCAAACCCTGTATGACAGCTCTTTCTTTAATCCTCTTCGTGTATAAATAGGAAAATCTATATGATGGACAGATGGAGAATGTTAAGTATGCGTATTTGCATAGCCTGAATTTCAACGACTTGGCAATCAGCAGTTCATATTTGTTCGAAGCAATTCAAATTCCTATTGAACAGCACAATGTTTAAGAATTGAAATTTGTTATGAACTCTGAACTGTGCTTACAACGATCTGTTTATTTCAACAAAACTCAAAAGACTGAGGTTCGCTACAGCAGATAATAAACAATTTTACATAATCGATTAAAAATCACACCAAGGATTTACTTATTCGTTCCAAATTAGCACACTTGCAAATCCAAGAACTTTGATATCAATCCACTAGTATATCAGAGATTGAGGCCCAGAAGAAAAATAAAAAAATAAAAAAAATTATGAAATGCCAGTGAGCTAAGACCTTAGTCCATTTTCGCTTTTTCTTCAAAGATTATGTGGCCAACATAACTGTTTAAGGATTCCTTCAATCTTTTTCTAGACGTGATGCATAAGTTTAGCCCTCATCATTTCAAAACACTTCCGACATGCTATATATTCTTCTTCTTTACCTTTTTCTTTCTTCACCAGGTGCACATCATCAGCTAATTATCATTCAGAACTAAATCTTTTATATCCTTGAGGGGGATTGAGATCATGTGAATAAAAGGGAAAACCAAGAGTGAAAGATTAACTGTGTAAGGAAAAAAAAGTTAGAGAAGTTTCTAAGAGTCGAGAAAATTTGTTGAAGTTTGTTATCCCAGTCCTAAAGTCAAATAACTAAAGCACTAACAAATAGAGCAGCAATCCAACCTTGTTAATCCGAAGACACTTCACACCACAAAGTTTGACACATGACCACACTTCAGAACGATGCAGATCATTCACTTGCAGGTAGGCAACTCAGCTGAGCCAATCCATACACTATGCTGCTCAAGCTTGATCATTTATTAAAGTATTTAAGCTTCACATGTATACTGTAAAGTGAGCTCAAATGCTTTTTATACAACTAAGGTCAAGTAAATTAATACATTTCCTATAACAATAGCATTTAATCTTTATTGAGTACACAATAAGCTGAGATTGACAACTTAATGACACTCAAAACATGTACAACCATAGTGTTAGTTTATAGACAAATAAGAGTGAGCTCTTAAGATGCCAATATAGAATCACATTCTGTATAGCTATTTCTTGCTGTACAATTAATGTTGAACGGCAACTTTTCGCTTCTCGAATACCTAGCTCCTCAAATAGCAATAGATTAATCTAACTTGAAAGCTACGACCTAGAGTATGAGCAGCTCCAAATCTTGCCTCGTTCTTTGGCCTTTTGCTTTCCCCCTCAACCAGCCATAACATAAAAGGAAAAGTTTTAATTCCAGCAATGGAAAGATAGGGAATTCTGTCTACCATTCCGTTGTAAACAACAATCTTATCATAGATCCATCAGCGTCTCAAAGTTATATAATTTTTCCCCATGAACATTACAAAATTTGCTAAATTGATGGCCATCTAGTATCCTTTCAACTAAAGGAGAAAAATGTCAGATATGAACAACACAACTTTCTAAGCAGTTGACACTGATAAATATTGAACAGAGATAACTCAGCAGCAAAATCATCGAAGACTAAGCCATCAGAGAACTTGTAGCACTCAGATCTTTTTTGTTATTTTGGTTAAGAAAAAAAAATAATCACCTGAGAATTACCATCATCTTCTTCTTCATCATCAGCTTCACCAATAACCACTAACAATCACCAGAAACTTCATTAACTCAAATTTCCAAAGAGAACTGCCAAGAAAAGAAAAATGTCCAAGCAAGAACAAATTTGATGAAGCCACTTACTTTCATTTATTCCAGCCATGGACAGCAATCTAGCAGCCATTTCCCTTTCTTCCGCATCTTGCAATGCTCGAGCATAGGCTTCATCACTTGAATAAGCAGACGGATCAATTTCAACATTCTGGCTGTCATCCTCCTCTTCCTCATCCTGTGCATTAACATCAAATGCATCTTCTTCTTCTTCCTCATTTTCATCCTCTTCTACTTCACTGCCATCATATTCTTCTTCGCTGGGATCATCAAAATCATCATCCTCGTCATCTACATGCCCATAGCTCCCACCTTCCCAACTTCCATAATCACTTCCCTCACCAACATTCATTCTTAACATCATATAAGCTCTCTCCTGTAGCATAACCAGTAAGTTTGTTTGATAAACCCAAAACAGCAAAACCAATAAGCAACTAAAATATAAGATCAATGTCCCATGAGGAACATTTACTCTAAAGATTCAATGATGTTGATATCTGGTTTTAGAGGTAAAATATCTTGTTACTAACAAAAAAAAAAAGGAAACATTTCATTCATTTTAGTAATGAAAATGAAAGATTAATTTGACCTACAATATAAGGAAACGGTCAGAATGATCCGAATTGAAATAGAGCACACAGCACAAGCAGAAATGTATATTCTGTAACAATTCCTGCAAAATCTTTGCTCCCCGAACCCCCCAACAACAACAACAACCCAAAAAAATGTTGTACGATAGATTGATGAAACTTCATAAAAACTCGTGCTTCAAAGCAAAGCTCCACCTGACTTAAGTGCTAATAGTAGGGAAAGACACATTTGACATACTCTAATTGAAAGTCTGTTTTCCTATTTAGGACGATGACCTCACAGGCCATTTAAACACTAACAGTCTAATTGGATTTTAAATCCTTCCCGCTTCTTAAACAATTTAATTACAAAACATCTAAACTTGACAGCATCAATGCCCCACAGATTACTTCCCCAAAAGCATATTTCGTTATGCAAAAATAAACATTAAATATAGAAGCAATACGCAAACACCATAAAACCAATAAGCCCCGCCCAAACAAAAACGTACAGTAAAAATATCAAAAGTAACATATTCTCAAGAATTCTCACGAAACCAAAACATACAGAGACAAATATACCACCATTATAGCTCTATATTCCAAACTCATCTGACCAAAATGCCACCAACTCAAAGTGCAATTCAAATTTCAAATTGCCAGAACCCCCTTCCCCCCAACCCACCAATAAACCATAACAAAAAGAAACCCTAAATATCAACATTAAAAGCTAAAATAACTCATAAACCATGTAACCCAAACAGCTCTTCTAAAAGCAGTGCATATATTAAAAAAAATACCGGAATTCGCAAAATTGAACGTCAAATATATAAAGGCATAAATGTTCCAAGATAATTGCTTTTCTAATCAAAATCAATCACTGGTACCTGTTCTTGAAGAGTCCGGGCTAGGGCAAGATCGGCGTCTTCTTGACTGAGGTCGGTGAACGGCGTTCTCTGCCGGCGGCCATCGCCGCCTCGTTCTGTATCGTTATTGTTACTGTTACCAGCAGAATTATTAACTGGAATAGTGCTAGGGTTTTCTTCTTGGTTGATGGAATTATTTTCGGATTTACGATCCTCCATTATTATTGGAATGATAAATTCTTCAAATTAAACGAGAAGAATAAAGTTATTATCAATGATTGGGAAAAAATAGTAATTAGTTAATAAAAATAGTTTATATACAGAAAGCGTCTAATCTGAAAAGTGGGAAGGGATAAGATGGAAAAGGAAGAAATCGGAGACGTAGAAGAAAGGGATGCTTAGAGAGAGAAGGAAAAGCAACTGAGAGAAGCAAAAAATGAGAAAGACAAAAGCCCAAAGGATGTGTGGAGATTTGGTGTTTGATTCTTTTAGTGCGCTGCTGTTCAAATGCTTTAATTTGAAATTCTTCCTCTCTTGTACAAGAAGGCATAATAATTAGGATTTTTATCAGTTTACCCCCCTAAACTATATTTCAGCTATCAGTTTAGTCCTTAACGTTAACTTTTAGCCACTTAAATCCTTGGACTAACTGTCCTAAAAGTTAACAACTTAAATATCCTTGGACTGTTTGATTAGTCCAAGGATATTTAAGTTGTTATGTTTGATTCTTTTAGTGCACTGCTGTTCAAATGCTTTAATTTGAAATTCTTCCTCTCTTGTACAGAGAAGGCATAATAATTAGGATTTTTATCAGTTTACCGTCTTAAACTATACCCCAACTATTAGTTTAGTCCCTAACGTTAACTTTTAGTCACTTAAATCCTTGGACTAACTGTTTGACAGTTAGTCCAAGGATTTAAGTGACTAAAAGTTAACAACTTAAATCCTTGGACTAACTGTTTGACAGTTAGTCCAAGGATTTAAGTGACTAAAAGATAACGTTAGGGGCTAAACTAATAGTTGGAGTATAGTTTAAGGGGGTAAACTGATAAAAACCCCATTTTATAATTCACGTAAAAAAATATGTTTGATCCAACTTAATTATAAATGGACAAATATACCCATAAATTGCACTGCTAACTAACTAAAGTTTAGTGAAAAATTTTATGACAAAAATACCCTCTCCTTATGCTTTAAGTATAAAACAAGGATTAGAAAGCTTTTCTCTCCTCTATTTTCTTAAATTGTTTACAAAATTTTTTATTTTGTGCAATACCTTGTCAAGACATTGCAAATATGATGATATCGAAGTGTGGAATTTCATAACCTATTTGCACGTCATCAAGTAAAGACAATCTTGAAGGAAATTTTTATAGTTATTCCATTATAAGGTCTATTTTTTCTCAAGTGATATATTAGTAAAAAAAATTTCCCTACTGATCCTTTTCTTTTCATAATTTTCCAAATTATAAGAACATGCGAGTTTTTCCAAATTGAAGCAATTCTCACATATTAGCAGGGCAATTTATGGGTATATTTGTCCATTTATAATTAAGTTGGATCTAAACATGTCTTTTTACGTGAATTATAAAATGCCTTCTTATTTGACCGTTAGTCCAAGGACTTCAGTGACTAAAAGTTAATGTTAGGGACTAAACTGATAGTTGGGGTATAGTTTAATGGGGTAAACTGATAAAAACCCTAATAATTAACTAGTGCTCTGTGCACATTCACTACGTGTGCAATAAAAAATACATAATATTTATAGTTATATATTTTAAATAAAATTTTGATTATTGAAGCAAACTTTAATCTATTAAATATTTTTCATAAAATAATTTTATATCGTTAGTTAGTTATGTTTAAAACATATAATTAAATAGTTAAAATAAAAAATAGTCATGAATAGTTATAGGTAGTTAAAATAAAAGTAATTTTTATAAAGACAAAAATGATAATTCATAAAATGATAATAAATGTTAACACTAATGTTAATCCCAAACCCCTTCCTCAGACTTTATATATAGTATAGATTTCAAGGAAATTTCTACTCTAACAGCATACAACGTATACAATAGATATATATCTAGTTTCTGATTTTTTAGAGTTTATAAATTTGTGTCCATGCTAGCATATTTTAAGTTGTTTCTTTTGTATGTGAACTCATAAATTTCATAATCTCACATCTTTACAATAATAAATTCCGTGTAGGTATTAACACCAATTTGATGTTAACTTTGTGTGATTTCAAATTTACTTTTATCTCTATTTATACCATATATAAAGGGGTAAGGAATCTTTTGGTGTAAATAAAAAGTTGTTATCTTATGATATTCCTAAATTACCTTTAAATATGACTATCCACTGTCATATCTACCTTTGTCTCTCCTACCCACTGTCATATCTACCTTTGTTTCTCGTATCAACTATCATATCTACTT
Source organism: Coffea eugenioides (assembly GCF_003713205.1). Taxonomy (NCBI): domain Eukaryota; kingdom Viridiplantae; phylum Streptophyta; class Magnoliopsida; order Gentianales; family Rubiaceae; genus Coffea; species Coffea eugenioides. The sequence continues at coordinate 16,123,504 of NC_040045.1, forward strand.
CTGCTTCTCTTTTTATAACTACCCATTGTCACATAATAATTTATTTGAATATTTTATTTATGTAAATGTCAATTTTCCGTATGTTTTATAAAAATATAAAAATAAATCTCATAAAAAATCAACAAATATCTTTAAAATTTTTTTATATATTTATTTATTATTGTGCTAGCATCGAGTGTGCCTTAAGCACTAGTACGTAGACATGTATGTGGTAGTAGTGAAACTTTTAACAGTCACACATAAAAATTGAAATATATGAATATTAATACGAGTCTACTTGGTAAATGGGTTATTGCTGCATTATAAAAAAGACAATGTTTTTAAGACACAAACATGTCAAAAACACCTTAAAACATTCAAATTTTGTTCTTCTTTTATGCCACTTTGATAGTCTTCTTTTTTTTTTACATAATTTAAGAAAAATTAATTAACTTTTTTGGAAAAATAAATCTAACCTGCTGTTTTCCTAAAACATTCTTATGTTAATTACAACAATTATTGCAATAATTGTGTTAGAGTATTAGGAGTATTGTGACAACCCCACCTCACCCTAAGGCGAACCAAAGGGTTCAGCGGACCGCCTGCCCAACTCTCGCCAGGACTACGGAGTCGAACCACTCAATCCCTAGATAGGATGCGCGAGAACTCAACGAAAACGTACAATTGGAGATCACCCAGGGTTAAACAGAGCTTACCAAACTATACGGAAGTACGGGACGTCAATTAAATACTTATACATAGATTTACATCGGAGTCTTGAACCAATGAACCAACATACAAGCCAGAGTATTCACGCTATACAAAATACAATTAGGGTTTCAGTTACAGAAGAGCATAAACAAAAGAAGTCCTACAACTGGCTCAACTCTTTTCTTCCAAAATCTTGGTTTCAAAACATGGAACCCTGTAAGGAAAAACAAAGGTAACAGAAAGGGGTGAGTTTGCACTCAATGAGGTACCAACATAAAGCAGTAAAATCATGACATTTCACATTTAACAAATCAGGTACACATGTCAGATGTAAAGTAAAGTAGTTAGAACCAATGATTCAAATAGGAAGGATACAGGTGGCTCTCAGGAGCCAAATTCCCATTTGCTTCACCGAAACTTGATCGAAATAATAGTTGACACTCCGTCAACGCTAAAGGAGTAACCAATACCGTAGACTCCACTTTCTCCGATCCCTTCCACCTCACATACCCCTACCGGGCCCGAACTCCAATCAGTTCAGAAATGGTAATACTCGAGTATACCGGAATCAAGGGTCTCAATACCCAAAGATCCCAAAACAGACTACCGTGGTTCGTTATTTAATCAACCAGACCCTTGCCGACCCGACTCGAGTAACTAGCCACAGGTGTTGAGTTCAGAGGTCACAGAAAGGTCGTTGGATACAAGCTTCTAAACGACGTCAGAACAGATACAGATGCAGATACAGATACAGATAACAGATTCAGATTCACATCAAAAATTGGCATATGAACAGACAAGAGAACGAGTGTGATAAAGTACACCCTCGTCTCCAACAAAATAAATAGATAATTCAGTCGTTCATATCACAGATTGCATGTACAGAAATTGAGTTGAACAACAAATGAGGGGAGTGGTACACTCATCGGTTTCAGTACAGATATTTCAAAAGTTTTCACTTCAGATTGGCTTTAATCGCCAAGAAACCCTAAAATAATCAAAGTAAACCAATTGAAGGTTTCACATCCAAAATCGAGTAAACGGAATGCACAAGTGAGGCTCGACTACGTGTCGTACGCCTTTCCATGGTAAGTACTAGTACAAAAGAATAAATGGTTAATACTACTTTGTCCCCCCAAACTTTGGACGATTGCCCACTTCAGTCCCTAAACTTCAAAATGGTACACTTAAATCCCTAAACTTATAAATACCTCCCACTTAAGGAAAATTGCTAACAAATCCTGAATGCCGTTGGTGGTCAAAGTGTTCCATTTTATAAGGATTTAGGGATTTAATTGTCTCATTTTATAAGTTTAGGAACTTAAGTGGGAGGTATTTATAAGTTTAGGAACTTAAGTGTCCCATTTTGAAGTTTAGGGACTGAAGTGGGTAATCGTCCAAAGTTTGGAGAGACAAAGTGGAATTAACCCAAGAATAAAATATGACTTTCAAAAGGCAACTCAAACCTAAAGAGATTAAACGGCCTAGAAAATTGGACAGCATTTCCCCTAAATTTGCTTACTTTTCCAGCCGTCATGGCTTCATTATTTTTCTCAGCCAGTCCCAAAGTCATACGAAATATAAATTCATCACAACAGCCATTCAATAGGCTCAAAGTCATTCAAGTACAAAATTTAGCTAGGAAAATGACCGCAAATGAAAGTCAAGCCCTAAAATATTCAAATAAGCACAATAAGACTCGATTACAAGTCATAAACCAATTCCCAATACTATCAAAATAGGGCTCCATAAGAATACATAAGCACTAGAGTAAACCAGGAAAATCCGGAAATGGAATTAAGCTCTACCCCAAAAAACAGTTTTTGACATCATTTTATGGTTTTGGCACCATTGACACTACGATTATCGGATGGAGGTGTAAGATACACCGTTTCGAAGCTAAGAGATAGGTCTACAATGTTGAAGAAGGCTACTCTGTCCAGTTCGTAGCATAACTAGGTCAAATTTTAATATACTACACCAGAACCGCAAAAACAGGTTCACAAACCGCATTCTGGTTCAAACATCATAAGTCAGGCTACCTAAGTCCAAATCAAGTGATTCCAAAACCATCCGAAAGCTAAGACATCAGGCTAAATTTCTTCAGGATATCTAAACAACCAAATCAGAAGTATTCCCAACCAAATTAACCAATTACCAGAACTGATTACCAAGTTCGGGTAGAAACAGGGCAGCAGAGTTATTTCGGTCTTTTCACAAGCTACGGTTCTCCGATTGACGTGAAATTTTTAGCATATCTAAAATTTCATTCCCTACAACTTTCATGTTTTAACCTAAGGCCAATTCGGCCTTTAACTATGAGCTACAGTACCGGGCATAATGTAAGAACATGAAACCCTAACTTTCCAAATTTCTTCCAAAACAGAAATTTCCTGCAATTAACCACTTTTTCCACCTTCTAACTTCCTTAAATATCATTTCCAATCATCATACACGACCCCATAATAATAATCATATGAAAACATAAAAATCACCAATAATTATAAAACTTCACCAATTCAACCAAAATCAAGATATAATCCATAAAATTACATCTTAAACTACCACAAATCATGAATTAAACATCATAAGATAGAGGAGAGGGGTCTTTCACTACTCACCTTAGTAATACAAGAGAGAGAGCAACTAACTAATCACCTTAGCCTTCCAAACAACTCCACTAAACATCTCACAATCACTAAGTGAAGGGGTTTTATGGAACAAATGCAAGATCAAATGGTTGATTTGTTGAATTTGAGCAAGATAGAAGCAAGTATTTGAAGAGCTTTTCTCTTTCTTTTTGCTTGAAGTGGCCGGCCAAGAAGAGGAAGAAAAATGGTGAATTTTTGGTAATTTTTTGATTTATTTGGTCAAATGGTAAAAGGTGAATAGTGGTCATCAAGTACAACCAATCTCTAAGTGACACTTGTCACTTTATTAAATGCATAGCTATCACTTTGTTTCCTCTCACACCAATCCAAATAGCAACCTCTAATTATCTCTTAGCACCCGATAATTTAAACCCAGTATCCAAAACTTAATTTAGTTGGCCGAATTTTTCTGAACTTTTCGCCTTAGCGGGTCCCACGTCCGGTATACGCTCTTAATTTCTCAAAAACTAACCGATACTAGAAAAATCATTTTAAAACTATATTTACTCATAAAATTTAATTTTTTAAAATTTTCGAATACAGAAAATGTGGAAAAACGTGCAATTAAAAGAAATTAAAACCTAGAAATTAAGAAAATTACGGGTCCTCACAAGTATGATTAATTATTATATCTTTATATTAATTACAACAACAATATTAATAGAAAGGTGCACCATACCAATACGCTTTGGAAAAGTTAACAATATTAAATAAGATAGATAGCAAATTACATTAAATTAGGGTATTTTTTAGAAATTAAAAGTTAATTATATTCTTTAATTGGAAAGTAAACTATAATTTAAAATAGATAAAAAAACAAAACTATAAAAACATGATGGAGGAAGTATAAAAAGACCCAACAAAAATACATCCAAAAAAACATCCCATCATGTGACAGCCCCACCTTCCCCTAAGGCGAACCAAAGGAGTTAGCGGACTGCCTGCCCAACTCTCGCCAGGACTAACGCGACAATTCAATACGGTTTAAACGTTCCGGAACACACAAGCGCGCTTCAACAAGTCAAAATCACAAAATAAAAAAAAATGAAAACGGAGTCGGCCATGAATAGTAACCGACACGTCAAAATCCAACCACGTATCAATCAAACATATACATCTTGAAATTTAGCATTTACATACCAAAAGGGCATACCTAAGTTGTCCAACAAGTTTATACAAGTACGGTTTGTAAATTACAACTCAACATTTTTGGTTGGATCCAAAATGCACGTAGAGTTTTGCCCAAAAGGAGCTATTCAAAAGATAGTTACAACAAGCTCAACTCGGCAACCAACATTCATGAACTTTCCAAAAGTATTCAAATTCCTGTAAGGAAAACAAAAAGAATAGAGTGTGCTTACGTCCAGTGAGATACTATCACTCAAGCAACCAAGTTCATATAGGCATAAAACGTTCAATAATGAAGTACCAAGATCACACATTCACAACATGGTTAAAAGGATACGGTTGACTCTCAAGAGCCCCTTTCCTTGCTTGTATACTTGATCGGACTTCATTGACCCTCCGTCAATGTTTACAAGTAACCAACCGTAGGCTCCACTTTACTTCCATTCCTTCCACCCAACATCCCCCTACCGGATTCGAACTCCAAACAGTATAATGTGGTAATACTCGAGTATACCGGAATCGAGAGTCTCATACCACAAGATTCCATACAACAGTCCCCATGGCTCGTCGATTTTCACGACCAAACCCTCGCTGGCTCGATTCAATTGACTACCAATGGGGCTGAGCTCAGTAGTAACGGTAAAAGCCGTTGGATCCTCGTCCAAACGACACCAAATCCAGTTTTCCATGTACATTTCAAGTACCACAGTGAAACAGTAGACAGTCGTATATAATACAAAAGGGGTGAGGGCGATCAAGTACACCCTCACTTTAATCAATTTCAACAGTGCAAATAAGCTTTCAAGGCATCAAGTTCAATATAATAAAGCCACATTGTAAACAAACAAGTGAGTAGTATACTCACCAAGCAAGCAAATGATATTTCATAAACTTCCGCCCAAAGAGCGTCTTGGACCACCGTCACGTCCTAAAACATTCAAATAAGCACAATAAGACTCGATTACAGGTCATAAACCAATTCCAAATACCACCAAAATAGGGCTCCATAAGAATGTATAAGCACTAGAGTAAACCAGGGAAATCCGGAAATGGAATTAAGCTCTAAACCATAAAAATAGTTTTTGACATCATTTTACGGTTTTGGCACCATTGGCACTACGATTATCGGATGGAGGTGCAGGATACACCATTTCGAAGCTAAGAGGTAGGGTTACAATGTTGAAGAAGGCTACTCAGTCCAGTTTCTAGTGCAACCAGGTCAAAAATTCAATATACTAAACCAGAACCGTAAAAATAGGTGAACAAACTGCATTCTGGTTCAAACATCATAAGTCAGGCTACCTACGTCCAAATCAAGTGATTCCAAAGCCATCCGAAAGCTAAGACACCAGGATACATTTCATCAGAAGGCGTCAATAACCAAATCAGAAGCATTTTTAAAATCAAATTAACCAATTACCAAAGCTGCTTACCAAGTTCGGGTAGAAACAGGGCAGCAGGGGCATTTCTATCTTTTCATAAGTTACGCTACTCCGATTGACCTGAAATTTTGTAGGCATCTCTAGAATATCATTCCCTACAACTTTAATGTTTTAATCCAAGGCTAATTCGGCCTCTAACTATGATGAATAGTGCCAGGCAGAATGAGGGGGATTGAAACCCTAACTTTCACAATTTCCTTCCAAAACAGAAATTTCCTGCAATTAACCACAATTTACACCTTCTAACTTCATTCTAGATCAATTCCCATCATCATACAAAGCCACACCATATGAATCATATTAAATAAAAAAAATCATGATTAAATAGAAAATGTCATCAATCTCCACCAAAATCAAGAAATAACATCTAATCACATCCCTTAAGCTATCACAAGTCATGAATTAACCATCATTAGATAGAGGAGAGGGGTTCCTTCACTACTCACCTTAGTAACCAAAGAAAAGAGACCACTTAGCACCTTAAGCTTCCAAACAACTTCACCAATCACCTAAATACCCCTAAACTAATAGGTTTTATGGAGTAATTTGAAGATTAACCGGTTGGAATGAAAGATTGAGCAAGATTGAAGGTAAGAAAATTGAGTAGTTTTTCTTCTTTTTTCTTGAGAAAGAGCCGGCCAAGAAGCTTGGAAATAAGGGTGAATTTTGGTCAATTTTTGATTTAAATGGTAAAAGGATGAATAGTAGTCATAACTCAAGACTTATTCTCCATGTGACACTTGTCACTTCATTAAATGCATCTCTATCTCTTTGTTCCTCTCACACCAATTCACTTGGTAACCTCTAATTATCTCTTAACACCTGTTAAATTAAACCCAGTATCCAAAACTTAACCTAACTGGCCGAATTTTTCCGAACTTTTCGCCCTAGTAGGTCCCACGTCCGGTATACACTCTTAATTTCTTAAAAACTAACCGATACTAGAAAAATCACCTAAAAACTATATTTACTCATAAAAATTATCTAGAAATTTTCCTAATAATGAAAATGCAGAAAAACATGCCATTGAATATAATAAAACCTAGAAAATGAGAAAATTACGGGGTCTCACACTCTCTCCCCCTTAAAAGAATTTCACCCTCGAAATTTCTCACCTTAACTCACGAAAAGTTCAGGGTATTTCTTTCGCATTTCTTCTTCCACTTCCCAGGTAGCTTCCTCTACCCCCTGGTTTTTCCACAGTATCTTAACCAACGAAATCTTCTTGTTTCTCAGCTCTTTGATTTTCCGGTCAAGCACTTGGACAGGTTTCTTTCGTAAGCAAGCGATTCATCTATGTCGATTTCCTCTGGCTGTAAGATATGGGACGGGTCGGGATAGTACTTCTTAAGCATCGAAACGTGGAAAACGTCGTGAATTCGAGAGAGACTAGATGGCAGCTCTAACCGATACGCTACCGTACCTATTCTTTGGAGAATCTTATAAGGTCCGACGAACCTCGGTTGCAATTTCTTTCCTCTACCCGCCGTGACGCTCCGTAACGGTGTAACCTTGAGGAAAACACGGTCTCCAACTTCGAACTCCAACTCTTTCCTTCGATTGTCTGCGTAGCTCTTTTGTCGGTTTTGAGCGGTTTGGAGTCGTTGTCGTATCAACTTAACCTTTTCTCGAGCTTCCTCCATCCAGGGAATAGTTGCTGGATCTAATGCTTTTCTCTCGCCAACTTCATCCCAGTAGATCGGTGACCGGCATTTTCGTCCATATAGTGCTTCATATGGAGCCATTTGAATCGACGAATGGTAGCTGTTGTTGTACGCAAACTCTACTAAGGTCATGAGTTGACCCCAGTTGCCTCCAAAATCCAGAATGCAAGTCCGTAGCATGTCCTCGAGAGTTTGGATTGTTCGCTCCGATTGTCCATCCGTCTGAGGGTGATAGGTGGTGCTTAGATTGAGTTTAGTCCCTAGAGTTTCTTGGAATTTCTGCCAAAACCAAGATACGAACCGGGGATCTCTATTGGAGACGATACTCACAGGAACACCGTGTAACTTTACAATCTCGTCCATTTACAGTTGAGCCAACTTGTCCATGGAATACTTCATGTTTACCGGCAAGAAATGGGCCGACTTGGTTAATCGATCGACGATCACCCAAACGGCATCGTGTCTTCGTTGCGTTCGCGGCAAATCTGAAATGTAGTCCATGGTGATGTTTTCCCACTTCCACTCGGGTATCTCAAGGGATTGTAACAAACCCGATGGTTTTTTATGCTCCGCCTTAACCTGTTGGCAAACGAGACATTTTTGCACTTACAGAGCGATTTCCTTCTTCATATTGTCCCACCAATAGGTTCCTTTCAGATCCTGATACATCTTGCTACTACCCGGATGGATTGTATACTTGGACCGATGGGCTTCCTCTAGAATCTCCGTTTTCAACGCTTCATCCTTCGGCACCACTATTCGGTTTCGGTATGTTAAAATACCCTCAGGACTAAAATTGAAATCAGTTGTTTCTCCTTTTTCCACTTTCTCTCCTCACTTCCGTACAATCAAATCCTCCTTTTGCGCTTCTTTAATGCATTCCAGTAGAGTGGATGTCACTTTAACATTGGCAAAACTCACCTAATGACTCCCAAGGCAGGGTTTCCACTCACAAACGGATTCTAGCAAATCCCACTCTTTGATCATCAACCCTGCTATTTGAACCTTGCGACTCAAAGCATCGGCCACTACGTTCGCCTTTCCTGGATGGTAGTTGATGGTACAATCGTAATTCTCCAGAAATTCCATCCACCGTCGTTGCCTCATGTTCAATTACTTCTGTGAGAAGAGGTACCTAAGACTCTTATGGTCCGAGTAAACCTCAAAGGTAACCCCATATAGGTAGTGTCTCCATTTCTTCAGAGCAAAAACAACTGCGGCTAACTCCAGATCGTGGGTTGGGTAGTTCTGCTCGTGGGGTTTTAACTTTCTCGAGGCAAAAGATATCACATTTCGGTTCTGCATCAGCACACACCCTAGACCTTCCCGTGACGCATCGGTGTAAACGACAAACCCGTCAACTCCGTTAGGCAAGACTAGAACTGGAGTCATGGTCAATCTTTTCTTTAACTCTTGAAAACTTGTCTCACTTCGGGCATTCCAAATGAACCGACCATGTTTCTTCGTCAAGTCGGATAGGGGACCGGCCAGTTTGGAAAAGTTCTTGATGAAACACCGGTAATATCCAGCCAGCCCTAGAAAGCTGCGCACCTCGGTGGAATTTTCTGGCCTCTTCCAATTAGTCACAGCCTCTACTTTCGCCGGGTCAACTGAAATACCCTCTTGAGAAATTACGTGTCCCAGAAAAGAAATTTTCTCCAGCCAAAAGTCACACTTGCTGAACTTGGCGTACAGTTGATGGTCTCTTAGGGTTTGTAAGACAATCCTCAAGTGCTGCTCATTCTCTTCACGTGTCTTGGAATAAACCAGAATGTCGTCGATGAAGACTACGACAAATCGATCCAGGTAGGGCTTAAAAACCCTATGCATTAAATCCATGAAGGCGGCAGGGGCATTGGTTAGTCCAAAGGGCATAACTGCGAACTCGTAATGCCCATATCTCGAGTTGAAAGCGGTTTTCGGAATATCCTCCTTCCTGATTAATAACTGGTAATACCCTTGGCGGAGATCCAGTTTCGAGAAGACCACCGCTCCCTGCAACTGGTCAAACAACTCATCTATGTGGGGCAGTGGATACTTATTTTTAACCGTAATATTATTCAGGCCCCGATAGTTGATACACATCCTCAAACCACCGTCCTTTTCTTCACAAACAGTACAGGGGCTCCCCACTCTCTTGAATGAACCCCCGCTCTAAAAGGTCCTGTAATTGTAATTTCAGCTCCTTGAGCTCCGCAGGGGCCATTCGGTACGGGGTTTTTGAGATAGGTGAGGTTCCCGGTAGCAGGTTTATTTTGAATTCTATCTCTCTTTTCGGAGGTAGAGCTACTAACTCATCAGGGAATACATCCGAAAATTCCCTTACTATGTGCACATCCTCTATCTTCACTTTATCTGTGGGGGTGTTGATTAGAAAGGTTAAAAATCCTTGTGCCCCTCTATTTAACAAGTTTCGAGCCCGAATGCCCGAAATCATAGCAGATGAGGCTAATCTTCCTCTTATATCTAACCTCAGGGTCGCCTCCCCAGGAATACGAAACTCTACCACCTTCTGTTTACAATCTAGTTGGGCATTATACTTAGCTAGCCAATCCATGCCCAAAATCACATCATACCCCTTAATGGACAGGCTAATCAAGTCCCCTAACAATTTTCTCTCTCCTACCCAAACTTCGCAATCCTTGTAAACCAAACTAGTAACCAAACAATGATTCCCCGTAGGCGTACTAACTTCTAGGTCGTAAGGTAAACTAGCAGATTTTATGTCAATACCACACATAAAATTAGGGTTAACGAAGGAATGAGTGGCACCATGATCTACTAAAACTTTGGCAAAGCGGTGGAAAATAGGGATCATACCTTCTACGACCTCAGATGAATCTGGGACTTGCTGGGGCTCCAACGAATATACGCGAGCCGCGACCTTAGGTTTCGTCCCATCTCCCTTAACCGGTCCCGTATTGGTCTTTGGCGCGGGTTGAGCTCCCTTTCCGTCTTGCTTTAAAATTGGGCAGGTAGCAAGCTGGTGATCTACGTTTCCGCAACGCAGACATTTGCCCTCTTTCTTCCAGCAATTATCTTCGGAGTGATTCGGCTTTCTGCAGTACCCACAAGGCCCACGGTACGCCGATCCTGAACCCTTCTGGAAGTTTCCGCCTTGGCCTCTCCCGGCTGAGCCACCCCTGGACTGAGCCCCTCTGTCGAAACCCGTCTGTCGTCCACCTCCAGCTCCTCGTTCGAACTTGGAGGGGGTACCTTTATCCCCTTACTCGGAGTTGCTGCCAGGAAAACCCCGCTTCTTCGCCTGGAAGTTCCGTACTTGTACCCTGGCGCTCTCTACCCGTTGGGTCTTCTCAACAGCCTCGCTAAAAGCGTTAATCTGGGCCACCGCGAGGTCCTTTTGAATCTCCACGTTCAGGCCCTGGATAAAACGCCTGATCCGTCGTTGCTCTGTCATAATCAACTCAGGGGCAAACTTGGATAAGCGCGTGAACTGGCTTTCGTACTCCGCTTGTGAGAACCCGTAAAAACCCTATTTATTTTCCTATGGGTTTATTTCCCCTTAATTGGCATGTTTTCTGCATTTTCCTGGTGCTTCGAAATATTTTCTTAGTGGATTTTATGAGCAAGATGAATGAACTAGATGAATGGATTTTTATGGTTGACTAAAATGGAAACTAGATGAATGACTCTTTTGTATTGTATATAAAAAAGAAGAGGACCTAAATGTATCTTAGGGCACGTTTACTTTTGTTTTGGCAGAACCATATATGCTAGCGACTTTTGTATACACTTTTTAAATGTCATTTTTGGTTTGTAAAGGCTAAATGTTAGGGTGTTTCCTTGTAATTCGATGTTTGGTTGGGTTCGGACGAGTCGGTTACTATTCATGGCCGACTCCGGATTTTGTTTCTTTTATTTTGGGTTATTTTGCCCTTTTGCCTTATTTGCACGCGTTATAAGTTCCGGAACGTGAAAGATCGCTCTATACTGCACCGTTAGTCCTGGCGAGAGCTGGGCAGGCAGTCCGCTAACCTCTTTGGTTCGCCTTAGGGGAAGGTGGGGCTGTCACACCGCTACAGACTGAGCTCCTTGGCGGAGTCGAATAAACTCATCTTTCTTCCTCTCCTGAACTAGATGAGGGAAAAATTTCGCGTTGAATTCTCTCATAAAATTCACCCAAGTCCTGGGCGTTTGTTCCCGTTCCCATTTTTGCCGAATGACATTCCACCAGGAACGGGCCGCCCTTTCCAGCTGGAAAATGAAAAAAGTTACCTGCCGTTCTTCGGTATAGTGCTGGGCAGCGAAAATGTCTATCATTTTCTCAAACCACCTTTCGGCGACATGCCGGGTCGGGTCCCCCAATAAACTTCGGCGGGTGCGTAACTTCTGGAGAACCTTCAAGTGCCCTATCGTCGCTTTCGCGTGGTTGCCCAGCAGATTTTCAGGATTAGGGTTTGTTGGTTTTGGCCTTGGTTGCTGCACCACTTGTGCAGCAGGTTGGTCATTTGCTGCGAATAGCGGCCAGCTATCTGCACGTTGGGGTCAACCCTCAGTTCAGGATTAGGTCAAGAGGAGGTTTCCCCAGCACCCCGGTCTGGCGTAGGTTGCCTACTCCCCACGCCCACGTCCCCGATCACTACGTGTGCCTTCCATAAAATCTATTTGATCTAAACAAACGTACTAGAACAATACAATAACAATGCATGTAAGTAAAATCCCACAAGTTTTTACAATAACATATATATACATTCCAAACAAAGTCAAACAATGCACATATCAACAACCAGTCAAGCCAGGTACAGTTAAATCAAGTACAGTCAAGTCAAGGATAAACATAGAAAATCCACCAGGGAATAGCCTTATCAAAAGAATATACATGTAGCTAATCCAACGTACAAAACGGCTAACTAAGGCTCTTTCCCCATCCGTCCTATATACAGAAATAAAACTATCCCAAAAGATCCTAGGAGTCACAACCTAGTCCGTCGTCGGGCTAGTGGACCCACCCGACGGGATGGATTCACCCGACGTCCCGGCCCCGGTGCACGATGCCTCGTCGCTCACCTCCTCGAGCACGTCGGCACAGAGGTTCAGGATCGACGCGGCTCGAACCCTAACCTTCCGAGCTCGCTTAGTCTCACGCTCACGTATCTCCCTAAGTTGAGTGCAGAGGTCATCCACTCTATCCTCACACTCGAGCACATCGTACTCTAGATCCTTAATTCGCTTGGCTTGTTTCTCGTTGGCCGCCCTCAACTGATTCACCTCGGCCTCGAGCCTAGCATTATCTTTGGCCAGCTCCTTCCGTTCCTCGGCCACGGCCAACACTAAGGTGTTAGGGTAGGCGTAGGTGTGGCGACACTCACACCGTCGGAGGCGGTTAGCCGGGCTCCAACGCACGACGGCCCCACTTGGCCGTATCTGGCATGGGATCACTGGGAGCACTCCACGGGGTCGCTCACCAGGAGGGCTATCACTAGGCTCACCACGTCCGTCCATCCTACACCAAAAGAGTAAATACATGTAAATAACCTTAAGGAACATAATCAAAATAATCCTCAAGTCGAGTCTTTCTAACACGCCCAGGCAATTCAAACCTAGGCTCTGATACCACCTGTGACAGCCCCACCTTCCCCTAAGGCGAACCAAAGGGGTTAGCGGACTGCCTGTCCAGCTCTCGCTAGGACTAACGGGACAATTCAATACGATTTAAACGTTCCGGAACACACAAGTGCGCTTAGACAAGTCAAAATTACAAAATAAAAAAAAACGAAAATGGAGTCGGCCATGAATAGTAACCGACACGTCAAAATCCAACCACGCATCAATCAAACATATACATCTTGAAATTTAGCATTTACATACCAAAAGGGCATACCCAAGTTGTCCAACAAGTTTATACAAGTACGGTTTGCAAATTACAACTCAACATTTTTGGTTGGATCCAAAATGCACGTAGAGTTTTGCCCAAAAGGAGCTATTCAAAAGATAGTTACAACAAGCTCAACTCGGCAACCAACATTCATGAACTTTCCAAAAGTATTCAAATTCCTGTAAGTAAAACAAAAGGAATAGAGTGAGCTTACGCCCAGTGAGATACTATCACTCAAGCAACCAAGTTCATATAGGCATAAAACGTTCAATAATGAAGTACCAAGATCACACATTCACAACATGGTTAAAAGGATATGGACGGCTCTCAAGAGCCCCTTTCCTTGCTTGTATACTTGATCAGACTTCATTGACCCTCCGTTAATGTTTACAAGTAACCAACCGTAGGCTCCACTTTACTTCCATTCCTTCCACCCAACATCCCCCTACCGGATCCGAAGTCCAAACAGTATAAATGTGGTAATACTCGAGTATACCGGAATCGAGAGTCTCATACTACAAGATTCCATACAACAGTCCCCATGGCTCGTCGATTTTCACGACCAAACCCTCGCTGGCTCGATTCAATTGACTTCCAATGGGGCCGAGCTCAGTAGTAACGGTAAAAGCCGTTGGATCCTCGTCCAAACGACACCAAATCCAGTTTTCCATGTACATTTCAAGTACCACAGTGAAACAGTAGACAGTCGTATATAATACAAAAGGGGTAAGGGCGATCAAGTACACCCTCACTTTAATCAATTTCAACAGTGCAAATAAGCTTTCAAGGCATCAAGTTCAATATAATAAAGCCACATTGTAAACAAACAAGTGAGTAGTATACTCACCAAGCAAGCAAATGATATTTCATAAACTTCCGCCCAAAGAGCGTCTTGGACCACCGTCACGTCCTAAAACATTCAAATAAGCACAATAAGACTCGATTACAGGTCATAAACCAATTCCAAATACCACCAAAATAGGGCTCCATAAGAATGTATAAGCACTAGAGTAAACCAGGGAAATCCGGAAATGGAATTAAGCTCTAAACCATAAAAATAGTTTTTGACATCATTTTACGGTTTTGGCACCATTGGCACTACGATTATCGGATGGAGGTGCAGGATACACCATTTCGAAGCTAAGAGGTAGGGTTACAATGTTGAAGAAGGCTACTCAGTCCAGTTTCTAGTGCAACCAGGTCAAAAATTCAATATACTAAACCAGAACCGTAAAAATAGGTGAACAAACTGCATTCTGGTTCAAACATCATAAGTCAGGCTACCTACGTCCAAATCAAGTGATTCCAAAGCCATCCGAAAGCTAAGACACCAGGATACATTTCATCAGAAGGCGTCAATAACCAAATCAGAAGCATTTTTAAAATCAAATTAACCAATTACCAAAGCTGCTTACCAAGTTCGGGTAGAAACAGGGCAGCAGGGGCATTTCTATCTTTTCATAAGTTACGCTACTCCGATTGACCTGAAATTTTGTAGGCATCTCTAGAATATCATTCCCTACAACTTTAATGTTTTAATCCAAGGCTAATTCGGCCTCTAACTATGATGAATAGTGCCAGGCAGAATGAGGGGGATTGAAACCCTAACTTTCACAATTTCCTTCCAAAACAGAAATTTCCTGCAATTAACCACAATTTACACCTTCTAACTTCATTCTAGATCAATTCCCATCATCATACAAAGCCACACCATATGAATCATATTAAATAAAAAAAATCATGATTAAATAGAAAATGTCATCAATCTCCACCAAAATCAAGAAATAACATCTAATCACATCCCTTAAGCTATCACAAGTCATGAATTAACCATCATTAGATAGAGGAGAGGGGTTCCTTCACTACTCACCTTAGTAACCAAAGAAAAGAGACCACTTAGCACCTTAAGCTTCCAAACAACTTCACCAATCACCTAAATACCCCTAAACTAATAGGTTTTATGGAGTAATTTGAAGATTAACCGGTTGGAATGAAAGATTGAGCAAGATTGAAGGTAAGAAAATTGAGTAGTTTTTCTTCTTTTTTCTTGAGAAAGAGCCGGCCAAGAAGCTTGGAAATAAGGGTGAATTTTGGTCAATTTTTGATTTAAATGGTAAAAGGATGAATAGTAGTCATAACTCAAGACTTATTCTCCATGTGACACTTGTCACTTCATTAAATGCATCTCTATCTCTTTGTTCCTCTCACACCAATTCACTTGGTAACCTCTAATTATCTCTTAACACCTGTTAAATTAAACCCAGTATCCAAAACTTAACCTAACTGGCCGAATTTTTCCGAACTTTTCGCCCTAGTGGGTCCCACGTCCGGTATACACTCTTAATTTCTTAAAAACTAACCGATACTAGAAAAATCACCTAAAAACTATATTTATTCATAAAAATTATCTAGAAATTTTCCTAATAATGAAAATGCAGAAAAACATGCCATTGAATATAATAAAACCTAGAAAATGGGAAAATTACGGGGTCTCACACATCACCACCACCACTACCCTTCATACAACTACCACCACTCAGCCCCTAAAGATTGGTTACCGCCTTTCTCCTCCTTATTCTCTTTCTACCACCCAATCCTCCATTTCCAACTGCCTCCATCTTCCGCCTTTCCCTCTACCACCACCTCATCCCTTTTCCTGTCTTCTCTTTTCTCCCCATCTAGCCACACCTCCCTCCTTCCTTCCTCCTCTTGCCCTTCCTCCTATCTCACTCTCTCCATTTCCCCACTACTTCCTATCCCCAGATGAACCACTCCCTTCCACCTTCCTTTCTTTTTCTATCTCTTCAACACTCCCTCCTTCTCCATATCTTTCCTCCCTTTCTCACTACCACCTATCCTTGATCTAGACCAGATCTGATCCAAAATCAAACTAGTCAAGATCGGAGGTAGGAAAGGACAATGGGGAAGGAGGTAGTGGCAAAAAGGGAAGAAAAATGAAAGGTCTACATCAGGGGTAGGAGGGGGCAGCGGGGAATAGGGGAGAGAAAAGGAGAAAAGGGGAGATAGATGCATGATAGGGAGAGGAGTGGCGAGTGGGGGGAAGGGGAACACGGGGGTGGCAGGTGGAGGAAGTGGTGTGTGGTGGCAGTTGCTGGTGGAGTAAATGGTAGCGCTCAGTGGCATGGGTGATATGCGAAGGATGGCAAAGTTTTACAACTATCTTTCAAATATTCCAAACATATAAAACTTTTTGTAAAAATTCTATAGTAAGTTATAGTAAAACTTTAGACAAATACTTTAAAAACTTGTTTAACAAGCAAAGTATATATTTAAACTCCAACTGTTATTTGGTAAATCATATGTCTATGTTAGGTTTAGAATGATTTGAAATATATATTTCTTCTCATTTTATGTGATGAGCGTGGGGTATACATATAACAATTAGTTCATCCACAGTCAAGTTTTACATTTATAAGTTTCACCACGCGATTTTCTGCAAGTATACAAGTCGAAAGTTAAGTGTAGGGTATTAAGGGTCGAACTCACAAGAACGAATGTCAATCACCGATATTTTTCAAACTCTATTATTTAGACTATCATAAGTGCAAAATATTAAATCTACACTACAAACATGAAATAAAAGTAATAAAAATAACAATATAAAGCTCCTAGAGGTATGGAATTTGTGACGACTCCACCTCTCCCTAGGGCGTATCCAAGGGTTTAGCGGACTGTCTGCCCAACTCTCACGAGGACTCACTCACTAACGTTCTTGAAATAGCTGTTCAAGTCTCGAAATTAACATAAAAGTTCCATTTTCAACCAACAATTCAAACTTAATTTACAAGCCAAGAGTAAAACATAGGATTACATTTCTAAAGATTCCAAATACATTTCATCTACAAAAGTACAAGTGCGAGAGATTATATACACTAGTTCACTGCTACTTGCTATAGCCTCCACTCCTGTAAGGAAAGCAAACTAATGGGATGAGCTAAAAGCTCAGTGAAGTTCCCAAACAAGCAATCAAATAGGCATATACGGAAACATTTACATTTAGCACTTTGCACACTTGGCACAGTAATAAACAGTCATTCAAGAATCAATCATTCATTCATTGAAAGGATACATGCTCATTTGGAGCCATTCATTTATTCGCCAATCATTTTCCTTATCCCTCCGACATTAGAAAACATTTGCAAGTGAAACTCCTTCAGTGTTCATGTCATTCATTCATTGATTTCATTGCATTAAATTCACTGGCCAGTTCTCCACCAGATTTTGTGGTAATATTCGAGTATACCAAACATTATCCCAGGGTCACCAGTTGCCCGACCGAGTCCGCTTCTGGCTCGAGTCGACTGGCAATGAAGGGCAAGGGTTCAATTCAGGTTAAAGGCTTACATTTATGCACAAGTAGCATTCAATCATTGAAAATTCACTTTTACTTGGGTCGAATGCGACAAAGTACACGTTCGCCCATCGAAAATCCATTTAGTAATCATTGAAAGGCATTTAACATTCCTGCAACATTCACAACATTTCACGTAGTCATTTAAAGCATACACATGCAAGGAACACTCACCTTTTAAAGTAGATAAAAGCTAAACGTTCAACTCCTAGTCGTGCTCGTTTCTATCGTTAAACTCTAAAAGTAACCAAGACAAGATGTCATGGTCCGATCATTCAAAACTTAGATTAATAAGGTGCTCACTTTAGCCTTAATCATGAGCCATACGCCTATCTAAATTCGGCCCCTCAAAACACGAAACTCAAAGACAAACTTGAAAGCCAATCGAAGAATGTCCAAGTGTATTCTAGGGCGATGAAGTACACTTGTTTAAGGCCACAAAACCATCCAAAATCACACCAATTAAAGTTTAAGACCTAGAAAAGTTTTCTCAAAGTTTTTCAAGTTCCACTCAATTCATTTGACAAAATCTTCCAACTTTGGTGACATTCTTTGAAAAAGTATAATTTGAGTTCCGTAGGTCGAAAAGTCACAAAACCTCGAAGTACTAATAGACCTTGGAAGACATCTGCATGAAATTCAACTCATAGGTTAGTCAAATTTTCAGTTCAAAATCACTACTGTCTCATGTGCAAAACAGAACAGTCATGGTTTTTTAAGAAAGTTTGTAAATTTGCTGGTATTTATAGGAGTTGAACCAACCCCTGATTTTTACACAGTTAAAAGAGCTATGAGTCTAGTTTCAAATGCAATAAGCAGAACTCAATTTGGATTTTTCTACACCAAGATATAACAAATTTCCCAAGACTGCTCAAAATCTCCTACGGGAAAAATTTTCAGCAGCACTTCCCCTTATTTTCCCTAATTTCCAGCCATTTTCAAAGCTTCATTCTCACCACAAGACAGCCCCAAATCAGGTTCACAAGGTATAGGATACATAGAATACTTATTTCAGCCACAAAACTAGCTATAATCAACATATACCTAAGCGGGAAAATTCTCTACCAAGGCTGGAACTTTGCAACTAAGGCTGAAAATTCTTATTTGGAAACTAAAAAGTCATATTAAAGCTATAAATCTTCATACAAGTCCATATCAAGGCTAGATATTATTATATCATGGCTGAAAATATAATACAAAGCTGGAAATTAGCAACACAAGCTGGAAATGGCAGCCTACAACACAAAACCACAAAATCAGTCACAAAACCTACTATAAATAAGCCAAAACTCCAACCAAATGCAAGATTAAGGAGATAAAGTAACTTTTAACCAAGAATACCTTCAATGCTCAAGATGAGCAGCAAAATACAGCTTGCTTTCTCCCAAAATAACTCCACTCTAGCCCACATTTCTTCCTTGTAGCAACTTCCTATGAATTGGTTTTGGATTGGAGGTTGATTTCCTACAATTTTTGGCTAAGAATCAAAGTGAAAATGAAGAAAGTTTTCTCCCTTTTTTCTCTTCTCTCTCTCGGCCCTCTTGAATGGTATAAATCTGGTGAGCTTTGGTGAGAAATAAAGTATAAGTAAGGAAGAAAAGTTGGGTCAAAGATAGCTTGGATGATCAACACTTGTCACCTTCCATTCTTTTCCTTTTCTTTTCTTTTCTTTTCCTCTCCTTTTGGTCAAACTTTTCAGCCAACCCTAGGATAATATTAGGTCAAAGAAAATGAAAGAAAAATAAGAAGATTAAGGAAAGAAAGTATTGGTCAAGTAGTGTCCTCCACTGGTATCAAACGGCGCACGTCGGTTTAAGCCTATTTTCCTAACTCTCTTGTTTGTCTCTAATTCCCATTGTAGACACCAAATTTTTGGTTTCGAACTTTATTTATTTAATTAGTTTAATTTTAGATTTATTTGTTTCAATTTTAGGTTTATTTTATTTTATTCCTGTTTCATGTCTCTTATTTTATTTTAATTGATTTAAAAGCAATTTTTTTATTACACTAAATTTCAGAAAAAAAAGAAAAAAAAGGCAAGCTCACGCTTGCATGAGCCACACAGGATCCGAGCTCTTTCTTCATATTAAGCAGAGGCATGAAACGAACAGAGAATTACAGCTGCTCAAATCTATCATCTAAGGGCTCCAAAATCTTGGAGAAATCTCACTATCATCCTGACCTTAGGTGTGAGGGTTTTGGGATTTAGCTCCCTATATAAAAGGCATAAGATGAAGACGCAAGGCAGCGGGGAGGGGGAGAATAGGGAAAAACAGAAGAGGACGGCTGGACAGAAAAGAAGGAGTGACGGCTGGGAAGGGTTTTGAGAGGGAGGAGAAGGAGAACAACGTGAGAGAGCTAGGGAGGAGAGCCGAAAGAAAGGAAAAGAAAAAGGAAAAAGAGAGGAAAGGAAAAGTCAGGGGGGGCCTGATGAGAGGAAAAGAAGGAGGCATTCGGGATGACGGCTGAGAGAGGGAGCTAAGAGTTTTGAGGGCTAGGTTTTAGAAAAGAAAAGAGCTGAAGGGATAGAATGGGGTTGGCGGCCGTGGGTGGAAAGAAAAAAAAGAAAAGGCTACGGGGGTTTCTGGAAAAGGAATGGGCGGCTGAGTTTGAGAGAAACCAAGAGAGCTGAGGGTTTGGAATAGAAAGGGAGAGTTTTTTGTGCAGAGAGCAGAAGGAAAACTGAGAAAGGTGGGAGCTTGAAGCTGAGAAAGAAAAAAAACAAGCAGGGCAGTGCTGCGGTGTCACCTGTTTCCTCCTCTTCTGGGTGCCGACGTCTCATCTGGGATTCGATCAGCAGCAGCAGTGGCAGCAAAGGCTCCCGACAGTTGCCTCAACAGCCTAGGAAGTTCATGGATCTTGGCCAACAGCAACTCCCTTCCAGTGGCCGAGAGGAGGGTCAAAGGTGATGTATCCCGTCGTTTTTCATTTCAGTTGGATTTGGTATGGCATCAAGCTTGTTAAAATTTCTTGCTCAACTTGTTTTCTTCGTTTCCTCTTTTTCTGAAATTTTTGCCATTTATTTTTGCAACTCATTTGGTTGGGTTCTACTGGTTGATGAATGTTTTAAGTGTAGTTTATGGGTTTGAGTGTGGTGTCGTCCTTGAGTCCGAAGCTTTGCAAATGTGGGTTTCTCCCTTGCGTTTGAGAAACCCCAACAGATTGCAGTTTTTAGATTCGTATGTCCTTGGCCATCGTGTTTGGTTCCTATTAACAAGGATGAATTGATGTTCATGTGAGCGTTGAAGTTTTAGGGAATTTTGGGAATAAATTTGCTGGCTTGGTTTGAGATTTCATTGAGATTTCATCATATGCCTCGGTTGAGTATGCTGCAAAATTGCAGAAACCCACAAAGTTGCAGAAAGGCTTCTGCGAAGAAGAAAACTCGTAGGCTACATGAAATAATTTCCAGAAATTGCCTTTTAACGTTCTCCTTGTTATACTAAGACCCAGAAATTCTAGTGTAGGAAACCAGGTTTCTGCTAAAAGATGCATGAACTATCAACCCCTTTTGCCGCTGGTTTATTGAGCTTGTTCCATAGCTTTACCATGTTTACTCTTTGATGTCTCTTGCCATTGTTTTTTTTCCTTCTGTCCTGTGTATCTTGGGCATGAGTTTTGAAATAAAAGCATCGGCTGCATGATTCAGCTGGGATTCGTGCACGAAATCTGCTGCAACAAGCAACAGGCTCGAAGCTGCCGATTTGTTGCAGCGATTGGACAAAACTGATCTGTCTTTTGGTGTTTGAGGTTCTGGTTTGGCTTGAGTTTTCATTTGGGTCTGTTTGCTGTGTGTTAGTGATGTTGTGTATATGCTTGCTGCAATTTACAGCAGTAAGGTGTGATGTCCCAGCAGGCTGCAACGTGGCAAGCCCATTCGTTGCAGCCATAGATTAACTTTGCTGCATTTTATGTCTAGTTGCTGTGATTAGTTCTTTTTAGGGATAGATGATTGTTTTTGGGTGATGTTAATGGCAATGGGATGAAGTTATAGCATCTGGGGGTTTGATTCAATAGGCTTCGTTTGAGTTATTTCGCAATGATGTTTTATAGTTTCCTACAAAATTTCAGCCCAATCGGAGCAACGTAGCCTGTGAAAAGACCAAAATACCCTCACTGCCCTAGGATGCATTCCAGTGATCCGTTTTAGACAGTTCATCCGTTTGGCTATGTTTATTCACTATGATCCGTGCAGATTTAGCCATTTTCCAAAACATGAAAGTTTTAGTACTCTGTCTTAGCTTTTCAACGCCACCAAGAACGCCTTAAATGGACTTTGGTAGCCTGAGATATGGCCATTTAAATGTAGTATGGTTAATCAGCCGATTAGTTGGAATTTGGTTCTGTAAATTGGGAATTTGACTGGGTTACACTGGAAATTTGACTAAGTGATCTCATGGAAGTTGTAGCCTTCGGCTTAGCTTCGAAATGGTATAATTTACACCCCAATCCGATAAACGTAGCCTCAGATGTGTTCTTTCCGCAAAAACCCGTCAAATCTGTCTTTTGTAAACTTCATTTCCGCACTTGTTGTTAGCTTGATTTTGATCTTGTATTGTCTTGAGCCTATTGAACGGCTATTGAAATGGATTTGTGTTGTGTGTAACTTGGGTTTGAATGAGGAAAATAATGAAGCCATAAATGATTGGAAATAGGAAAATACAAAGGGCATGCTGCCCAAATTTACGCTCGAGGACTAGAGAAATATACTTGCGACTTGAGTAAGGGTTAAGAATGACTACTACTTGAATCATCTAGGATATTTGCGTCTTCTTTTACCGAGGTATATAAGTAAGGATTTGGCCAAACTTGTACCCTTGAGAAATACAACTATGACTACTAGGAATACGTTTTCCTTGTACTTTCGACTCAAATGGCATTTCCAAGTATAAATGTTACAAAGTTATATAGTTTCAAAAGCGAGCGAGTGTTTCACGAATATTCTCCAAGTGAATTTCCATTTCTTGATTCTTATTGAACGAAACGTCTAAGTTTCGAATCTTAGTCATGTTTCGAAGTTCTCAAATTGAGTTTTATCGCAGATTTGAACTCCGAACCCGGAGTATAACCCAGACGTGATTACTAGGGGCACTTCATTTTGGTGAGTGCTTCCAAATACGTGATTGAACTGGAAACTTGTTTCCAATACACTTGTTTCGAACCCGGAGTATAACCCAGACGTGATTACTAGGGGCACTTCATTTTGGTGAGTGCTTCCAAATACCTGATTGAACTGGACGCTTGTTTCCAATACTTGATCAATATGAGTAAATGATATATGATTGGCTTGATTGGGCAATAGTGTACTTTATCGCACTTGTCCTTATTTGATATATACTTGTTTATTGTTGAAATTGAATTGATATACTTGTTCATGTTGTGCGCACTTCCTGGAATTCCAGAAACCCTGTGGCAAGTTACTCGAGTCGAGCCGGCAAGGGCTTGGTCGATTGGGTAACGAACCCTGGGTCTCTTGATTGTCGAGTGGAGTGATATCTCCTCGACTAATTGGTATACTTGAGTATTACCACCCGTGTTTATTGAGGATTTTGGGGCCAGTAGGGGGTTTGAATGATGGACGAAGAGTAGTGTAAGTGGTGTTCTACTGGATTGGTTACTTACTTGAAAGTTGACGGAGTGTCAACTATTACGTGATCAAGCTCCTGATGATGAATGGAAGTTGGCTCCTGAGAGCCATCCGTATCCTTATGCTTTGGAATGATTATTGCTTATTGGATTATTGTTTATTTTGAAAAAAAACTTTTACACTCACTCATTTTGAGATTGCTACTTGACGTGTTATTGCTCACTTTTATGAACTCTTCATGCTCGTTACTTTGCTATATCAAAAACTTGTACTTATAAATAATGGTCAATTTGCTATTTGGAACCTCACTGGGCTTTTAGCTCATACCACGCCATTTGTTTTCCTTACAGGGGTACGAGCGAGGCGTGAGATATGTAAAGACTAGCGTAGACTAGTTGTTTTTGACTTTTGACTTGTACTTGCGCTATTACTCGAATAGAATATTTTGTATCTGGATTGTATACACTTTGAACCAGTTTGGGTATATTGAGGTTTTGTATCTTGATTGTGCATCAATGTAAATTATAAGTTTGAATTGCGATGTTATTTATGGTCTATGGATGTATGCATGTGATACGAGTGAGTGAGTCCTGGCGAGAGTTGGGCAGGCGGTCCGCCGAACCCTTTGGTACGGCTTAGGGGGAGGTGGGGTCGTCACATGACATGTATGGCTTCTTCTATAACAAGAGTCCAAGAAATAATATTTGGTACCCTTTAATTTTTTTGGTCCTTGAGAGTTAGTATCATGTCTAACTATCTACATGCATTTTATGCTTCTTCTCATGTTCTTCCTCACATAGCAATCACTTTTCATGTGACCTTTTTGACAACAAAAACTATACATAACCAAAGAGTTATTTACATTAAAACCTTTAATAGATCTTACTTCTCTACTCTTATGAATAGTAAATTTATTTGCACCAGAATTTAACTTTTTTTCATGAGTGCCTAGATGAGACTTTGATCCATTTTCTTGAAAACAGTTTTATTTTTTATGTTGGAGAAACTCATTTAGATTGTCCATTCTTTTTTTCAAATCACTTTGTTCCTCTTTGAACATTTCACAAAGTCCTGTTTTTCAGTCAAGCTCATTTTGTAGATCAATTTTACCCTTTTTCAAGTAATCATTTTCAGTTTTTAGCTTCTTATTTTCTTGAAAAAGACTTGCATTGTCTTGAAAAAGAAAACTAATTGTGTGTTTTAATTCTTTGTTTCTAGCATAAGATTCTTTCAAACTATCATGCAATTTTTTAATGAAGGATTCAAGATCATCATCAGTTTCATTGTCACTTTCAAGTTGAGGGTTACAAGTTGTTATCTCATTATCTCCAATGGCCATAAAAGCCATTTGAGTAGATTCTTCTTCCTCCTCAATTTCACCATCCGAATTGCATACATTCCATGTGATTTGAAAGTTGTTGAATCTTGGTTTTCTTTCAACTTTCCTTTCTTTCTTTTTCTTCATTGGACATTTACTCATGTAGTGTCCAAGTTGGCCGCATATATAGCATTTGTCACCTTATTTTTTGTTGGCCTCTTGCTTTCCTTTGTTTCTTACAACATTGAATTGATTGGAATTCGAATTGCTAGGTCCTCCTTTTCTGAACCTCCTTTTGTTGAGGATTCTCTTGAAACTTTTTGTGATGAGAGTTAGGTCATTGTCATCAACATCCATATCTTCTCCATCCAATGAAACTGAGTCATCTTTATCTTGAGATGCTTTTAGAGCAATACTCCTTTTTACTTTTGCATCTTCTTTTTCTTGTACATTGGTCTTAAGTTTCAACTCATAAGAAGTTAGAGAGTTTATAAGAGATTCAATAGACATTGAATTCAAATCTTTCGCCTCTTCAATAGCAGTTACTTTACTCTTCCAAACTTTAGACAAAACATTCAAGATTTATCTGTTTTTCTCTCCTAAGGAGTATTTCTTTTCCAGAACCTCTAAGTCCTTAATACGATAATTAAATCTACAATACATTTTATCAATATTTTCATGAGATTTCATCTTAAACGACTCATATTTAGTAACCAAGATAGACTTCTTTTGTTCTCTAACATTCTCACTGCCTTCATAAATTTCTCTCAATTTGTCCCAAATCTCTTTAGCTGACTTACATTTTTTGACCCTAATATATTCATTTGAGTCTAAAGCACTATATAACACATTCATAGTTTTTGTATTTAAGATGAGATGAGATCTATCCTCTACTGTTAATTCATTTCTTATTTTTGGCCTAGGTCTATGAGTGTTTTTGTAACAGCCCCACCTTCCCCTAAGGCGAACCAAAGGGGTTAGCGGACTGCCTGCCTAGCTCTCGCCAGGACTAACGAGCAGTTACACGCGATCTAAAACGTTTCGGGAAAGTAAAAGCGCGCTCGGACAAGCCACAAGTATCAAAATAACAAAATAAAAAAAACGAAAACGATGAATAGTGCCTGGAACAGGGGAATCCGGCCGGAATCTGGCCGGATTATCGGCCGGATTCTTGGCCGGATACTGTCCAGTGGCTAACTTCCGGATTCAAAATTTTCCCAAAGCAATCCGGCCGACAATCCGGCCAGTTTCTGGCCGGATTCCTGGCCGGATTCAGTCCAGTGCTCTTCGGTCAAAAATTTTTCTTTTGCCGTTTGAAAGCCGAATCGTTCCGAAGTCCAACCAAACATCAACCAAACATGAATACATTGAAATTCAACATTTACAACCACATTGGCATGTCAAAATCTATTCATCATGGATACACATGTTCGGTTTGCCAATCAAAAGATGAACCCAATACACATTAGGTAGGGTTTCATTCAAAGAGCCATACAAAAGACATTTACACTAGCTCTACTTGGCAATCGACTATCCAATCCCAAAAGTAATTACATTCCTGTAAGGAAAACAAATGGAACGGGGTGAGCTAAAGCTTAGTGAGCAACTATCACATAATCAACAAAGATCACTTAAGCATAACCGTTCATTTCAAGTATGCAAATAAGAAGCAAAACAAAATGGTAAAAGGATACGGACGGCTCTCAAGAGCCCATTTCCACGCTTATATTCTTGATCCAATCTCATTGACTCTCCGTCAACGTTTATGAGTACCAACCGTAGAACCCACTTCACTCCCATTCCTTCCACCAAACATACCCCAACCGGGCCCGCACTCCAATCAGTAGCTTTTGGTAATACTCGAGTTTACCGGAATCAAGAGTCTCATTACTACAAGATTCCCCAGTACAGTCCCCGTGGCATGTCAATTTTCACGACCAAGCCCTCGCCGGCTCGATTCAATTGACTACCAACGGGGTTGAGCTCAGTAGTACAGTAAGGCCGTTGGATACTCGTCCAAACGACACCAAATCAGTTTTTCATGAAGTGAATTCAATATCTCATATAGTAAGTGCAGTATATCAGTGAAACGGTAAACAGTCATTAACGGTATCACAAGGGGTGAGGGCGGTCAAATACACCCTCACCTCGATCAATTCCAATAGCCAAATAAGCCTTCAAGGCATCACAATCACATATAGCAAAGCCACATTGTAACATTCAAGTGAGTAGTATACTCACCACTCACGTAGGTGAGGTTTCATGCACCGTCGTCCAAAGTACGTCGTGCACTAACGTCACGCCCTAAAACACGTAAACAAATACCAGGAGACTCGATAACGAGTCATAAAGCCATGCCAATCACAACCCCAATAGGGTTTCATATGCATAAGCATAATAGCAAACCAGAAATTTCAGCAATGCACTAACTTGACCTCAACAAAAAAACAGTTTTCGTCCTCCTTTTGCGGTAATGGTACAAAATGATCTACGCTTATCGGATGAGGGTGTAAGACCCACCATCTCGAAGCTAAAATACAGGGCTACAACAATGTAGAAGGCCACTCAGGCCAAATCCTAGCACAACTAGGTCAAATATGCCAAATACCAAACCAGAACCGTAATTGCAGGTTTACAAATCACACTATGCTGTAATTAGTCCAACTCAGTCTATACAGGTCCAAATGCATTGATTCTAAAGGCATATGATAGCTAGGCCATCAAGATACATTTCATCAGAAGGCACCAACATCCAAATCCAAAGCAATTCCAGTCAAAACAGACGATTACAAGCGCAGTTTGCACATTCTGATCAACCCAGAACAGCAACAGTAAAATCGACATACCTCATTCTACACTACTCCAATTGCCCTGAAATTTTACAGGAACCTCAAACACATCAATACCTACAACTTTCATGTTTTAAGAAAAGGCCAATTCGGCCTCTAACCATATGATCCAAAACCGGACAGAAAGGGGGTTATGAAACCCTAACTTCCTCAAATTCCTTCCAAACCCAAAATTGGTTGCAATTTCCTATCATTTACATCCACTAGAGTCATAATCCCTCATTACCAACCATCATGAATAACCACAACATCATGATCACATTAAACCAGAAAATTCCTCAATAAAATAAAAACTTCACCATATCATTCAAAAGCAAGAAATAAATCACAAATTTCAACACTTTAGCCACCACTAGGCCCAAATTAAACATCATTAAGTATAGGAGGAAGTGTAATCACCACTTACCTAGAAAACAAGAGAGAGGGAGTTGTAGGACACCTTAGCTTCCTTAAAAACTTCACCAAACAACTTACTAGCACCTAATGGAAGGATTTTATGGAGTAGAAAATAGTTTAGGCAATTGTTTTTGGAAGATTTGAGCTAGTTGGAAGCTTGAAAATTGGAGAAGTTTTCTTCCTTCTTGAGCTTAAGAGAGTCGGCCAACATGGAGAAAGAAAGAGTGAATTTTAGTCAATTTTTGAGATATTTAATCCAAGGGTAAGAAAGGTCAAAACAATGAATAGTTGTCTTAGCCTTCCTCCAATGGAAGTGTGACACTTGTCACTCCATTAAATGCATTTCTATCCTTTTGTTTCCTCTCACATCAATCACATCTCATTCTCTACTTATCTCTTTACACCCGATAAATTTCAACCAGTATCCAAAACTTAACCTTATTGGCCGAATTTTTTCGAACTTTTTGCACTAGTGGGGCCCACGTCCATTATATATCCGTAATTTCTCAAAAACTCTCCAATATTAGAAAAATCATCTAAAAACTATAATTACTCATAAAATCCACCAAGAAAATTTTCCTAAGCCAGAAAATGCAGAAAACATGCCATTAAAGGAAATAAACCCTAGAAAAATTATTAAGAGGAATTTACGGGTTCTCACAGTTTTTATCTACTATTGAGGCATCATATGGACCTTCATTAATAATAAACCATAGTTCAATGTCAATCGATTGCAAGAAAATAACCATTCTCTCTTTTCAACTCACATAATTTGACCCATGAAACATTGGAGGTCTAGTTACAGATTGTCCTTCAAAAAATATGGCATTGTTGGTTGTCATCTTTACTCTTGAGCCATTTGAGCTTAATCTCTAGGAGACCAAGTTCTGATACCAATTGTTAGACCTGAAGACAACCTAAGAAGGGGATGAATTAGGTTGATTAAAAAACTAATCAGATTATGAGCACAATAAACCACTGTTCAATGTCAATCGATTGCAAGAAAGTAATCATTCTCTCTTTTTAACTCACATAATTTGACCCATTAAATATTGGATGTCTAGTTACAGATTGTCCTTCAAAAAATATGACATTGTTGGTTGTCATATTTGCTCCTAAGCCGTGTGAACTTAATCTCTAGAAGACCAAATTCTGATACCAATTGTTAGGCCCGAAGACAACCTAAGAGGTGGTGAATTAGGTAGATTAAAAAACTAATCAGGTTATGGGCACTTTTTGCTCAATACGAAATTTACTTTCTTTTCTAAGTGATCACAAAATGAATCAATCAATAAAGGAGCAATATCACTTAAGAGAAGTATAAAAGATATGCAATTTAAGATTCACAAGATGATAAATAAAAAGAGAAGAATTGCAAATCAATTGACTGTCAAGCTCCTCTTGAGTTCGAAGATCAATTCACAAAACAAACTTCTTCAAGTTGATGAAATACAACCAATCTTGTGTACAAAGGAAGTCTCACTTCCTCCTTACCCCAATATTCGCTCGGTCAAGTTATGAAGTTTTACAATCCCTCAGAATAACCCTCACAAAGCTACACTATTGAAATATTCTCTCACAAATGAAAAGCTTACAATCTTACACCATAAAGAGTACAAATATTCCTTAGAGAGTATTTTCTCACTAAAGCTACTCTTGATCTTTTGTATTCTCAGTGTACAAGTTATTTTGAAGTTTTTAACCATGCACTATTTATGGGAAACCAAGAAAGTACTTCATTAAAACTTCCAACAGATAGAAGGTAGTTGAAGAGTCAACTAGCCATTGGAAGTATCGGACGTCCGATACTTCCGATGCTTATGCCCAAAAGCGGACAGAGAGTTTGAAAAATCATTTCAATTCTTTCGGACCTCCGGTGATAATGTTCTTCGTTCGATATAATCGTCTGGTACCTGCCCTGTCTATCAGACATCCAATATTGTCATTGTGAGCGTCCGACAGCTTTCGACTTCCTTTTCTTCCTTCAATTGCTTTTTGAATCAAATTTCTTCAGAGCTGAAAAGCTTTCTCATTGAAAAAATATTAGTTTGAATTATCCAATTATTTTGTAAATATCAAAAAATCGGGATCAAAATCATCATAAGATAAAAATCATTACTCAACCATTAAATCAACCAAGAATTCAAGACAAGTAAGTTAAATTAAAAGATATGAAAATAACTTTCGAATCCTCACACATATTCTTCTTCAACTTCACCATCCAAATTGCAATAATTCCAAGTGATTTAAAACTTAAAAGTTGTTGAAATTTTGTCTTCTATTTCCTGTAGCTTTGGTGGTATTTGAAAATTGATTGTTGATTGGTCCACCTCTTCTAAATAATCTTTTCTTGTTGAAAAGTTTCTTGAAGGTTTTGTTCATAAGAGCAACATCATTTTTATCAAGCTTCACATTCTCATAATTAAATGAGAGTAAATCATCTTCTTCTTGAGAGACTTTGAGTGCAATGCTTCTCTTGAGTCTAACTTTTTTTTTATTTTGAACTTTTGATTTTAACTTCAACTCATAAGACATTAACAAATTGACAAGAGATTCAATAAGCATGGAATTCAGATTTTTTGCTTCTTCAATGGCCATGACCTTAGTTTCGCATTCCTTAGGTAAAGTTAGGGTTACAAACGAAGCAAGTTTTCAACTTATCGAGTCTAGCTCGACTTGTTGATGTGTGAGCTTGAATTTGACCTCAAACTCAATGATCCAAGAGCATGGAGATCAAACTCGACCCGACCAAGGGAAAGGCAAGCTCGAGAGCTAAAACTCGATTTCATGCTCGCAAGCAGCTTGAGCTGTTAGCTCGAGTTTCACTCGACTTTCTGGCTCGCTCAAAGTCAGCTTGACTTTCTAGAAATTCAAGCTACAAACAACATCTTTCTCCATCTGTTCTTAATCAAATTTGAGCATAATAATAGCTATGATTCATGCTACAATTTGTAACAGCCCCACCTCCCCCTAAGGCGAACCAGAGGGTTCGGCGGGCCGCCTGCCCGACTCTCGCCGGGACTCAGTCGTTCACTAAAGTCCTCAAACGAATTACAAGAATAAACCTCAAATATACATCACATGGTCCACAAATATACATCCAAGTCTCCAATAATTACATGTCACAATTGCAGCGGAAACAATTCCCAATTATACATAAAATGATTACAAATCAAAACTGTACAAAACATAGGCCATCCAATCACGTGCACAAGTACTACAAGCCTTCCTTCGCCTTGAGCCCTGTGGAGGGGAATAAAATATTTTTGGGGTGAGCTAGAAGCTCAGCGAGTAACCAGAAAAATCATTAAGCAAATATATTTCACAATGTGGCATTTCGATGATTTCGATGATGTCATGATTCAGAGATCAAATGTCCGTTTAGTGCTCTTGTGAGCCGGTGAAATCATAGCACTTGAACACCCAACGCTCAAATAGATCATAACACACGAACAGAGAGAGGAAGCCCCTTTTTGAGCTCCAGATAACCATGAACATGAACCACAAACAGAGTGGAGACGTTGGTGTCCAGCACAAGACTTTCCCAGAACTCATTGAAACCAAAATCATATCATGAATTCACATGCAAGCACGCATGAGATGCAATCGAATAAATAATGCAAGAAACATTTCACAAGTACTTTGGAAATAGTTTGAGGTCACTCACCTCCACGGCTCTGAAACCATCCATCATATAGCATTGCCTTGCTCAAATCCAAGTCTTAGATCACAAACCCAATGCAACAAGTCCCTTGAAAGTTCGGACAGCATTTCCCCATAAATTCATCCTTTCCATCCTACAATCAAACCCAACCACATAGCAATTAACCACAATTGCTCAAAACCAGAAAACAGTTTTGACGTCCTTTTGCGGTAATGGCACCAAAGGCGCTACGATTGTCGGATGAAGGTGCAAAACCCACCCTCTAGAATCATTATATACCATTTCCAATCATCATAAACAACCACACCATCATAATCCAATTAAACCAGAAAAATCATCATAAAATAGAAAACTTCACCAAATCACTCCAAACCAAGATAAAAACCAGAAATTTCAGCACTTGAATCACCAATAAGCATAACATAAGCATCATTAGGTGTAGTAGGGTGGTTCAACCCTCACTTACCAAGAAACAAGAGAGAGGAAGATGTTGGTCACCTTAGCTCTTCCAAAAAGCTTCACTAAACAACTTACTAACACTAATAGGAGATGTTTTATGGAGTAAGTTCAAGATTAAACGGTTAAGTTGTTGATTTGGGCAAGATTAGAGCAAGGAATTGAGAGAGGTTTTTCTTCTTTTGCTTGGAGAGAGAGTCGGCCAAGAGGGAGAAAAGAATGAGGAATTTTTGGTTATTTTTGGTGATTTATTTGGTCAAAATAGAAAAAGGTGAATAGTGGTCTTATGGTAAGATTAAATCTTATGGTGATACTTGTCACCTTTTATTAAATATCTACCTAACTTTTCTCTCTCATATCAATCCAAATTGCAACCTCTACTTATCTCTTAACACCCGGTAAATTTTACACAGTATCCGGAATTTAACCTAATTGGCCGAATTTTTCCGAACTTTTCGCACTAGTGGGTCCCACGTCCGATATACGTTCTAAATTTCTCAAAAACTAACTAATACTAAAAAAAACATCTAAAAACTCTATTTACTCAATAAAATTATCTGGGGAATTTTCTAATAAAGAAAATGTAGAAAGGCGGGCAAGTAAATAAAATAAACCCTAGAAAATTAGAAAATTTCCGGGTTCTCAAACTCATTTTTTTTCGGGGCATCACACAATTGACCATAGTTTTTGACATGTTCATAATCGAATTGAGGCCTACAAATTGTCCACTAATACAATCTTGAAATTAGAAATACATGAACACATAAAATTCCAAGTGTCCAACACTTCAAGTGTTCAACCACTGTCACACAATCAATCAAGTACACAAACAAGGTTCAAAGGGGAAATGCATTGTCAGTAGTGTCTTCAACACTTCTTGGTTGCCTCTAAACATAACCTCTTCAACATTCACTACATTAAGCAGCCAAAAACACTAGCAAGTGAGCTGTCCAAAAAAAGCCAAACACCAGCCAAGAAAAAATGTCAAAAAACCAGCCCATTTAGTGAGAAATTCAGCACAAAAACCAGCAAAAAAACAACTTTAAAAATAACTAAAAATTAGCCAAGCAAAAAGGACCAAAATGCAGCCTAAAAACTTCCATATCTGGCACAATGAAATAGTCACAAAAACAAACACATTTAACACCAGCATGCTCTCAAAATAGCCATAAGGTAAATCTATAAAATGTGATAGTCATATATTAGAATGAGCTCTTAATTCCATTAAGATAAACTAGCAAAACCAAAATTTCATTAAAAAGAAAAGGTAAACTAGCACACATCTAATTAAGGTAACAAGCATAAACTACAATTACATTAAGCTCTTAATTTCATGAACCACAATTAGAATGAAGCACAATTAGATTGAGCTCTAAACCAGCAAAATTACCATCTAAACCAATAGATTACCTCAAACAAGATGAGTTAAGAGAAATATGAAATTAAATGCAAATTACCTTGAACAAGATTAAGTCAAGAAATAGGCAATACAATCTCTTGTGCAGTATTCACTTTATGCAAAAAGAAAAATAAAAGAAAAGGAAGTCAAGAAATAGTAAGACATATTTTAGATATTATGTACAGTAATTTTTCTTTTTAGTCACCTTTTCCTTTTTCTTCACCCCGTGTAGCTTACGATGCCAAGCTCCAACACACATTAATATTTCTATAGTTTTTGGAGTCAAAAAAGCACCATATGAGTCAATAACACTAGTTCTAGCACTAAAAGTAGCTTATAAAGCTACAACGTTTATAGGAATGGCTAAAATATTAGTAGCCATCTTAGGCAGAATTTGTATTTTGTTGTGTCTTTCAACCATTTCAATGCATCCAAGTTCACAATATCCATCTTTGAATCCTCTATAGCAGTGTGGAAACCATCTTCAAAGTAGGTGTCCAACTCATTCTTGGGAGAGGGGTTGAACACTTTCCATGGTAGCAATATGCACTACAAGAAATTTGGTCATTAGTGATAACATTTCTCAGTGACAAAAGAAAAGCGTCACAGAATGGTGTCCTTTAACCACAATATAGCAAGTTGTCACAATTGAGTCAAGGGAGCCAACACATCAGTGACGACCTTGCATTGTTGTCATAATTCGATTCCCGCTAGGAGTCATGGAGAGAGCGGGAACTGCACTAGTGACGACTTTCTAAAAGTCGTCAGTATTAATAGCTCTTTCTTTGACAACTTTGCAATTGTTGTCATTGATAACACTGTGTAGCCGTTAGTGACAACCTAGTCTTGTCACTGTTTGATTTAAAATATTTATGGCTTTTTGCAACTATTATTCCTAATTTTTTGTAATCATTATGTGTTCTCTAATGATTTTTAATTGTTATATACTTATGAGCCTCCTTATTAGTTTAATTTTCTTGTACATGTAATAACTTCATTAGAATAAAAAATAATTAAAAAATAAAAATTCATTAGTGTAAATAAACTTGTGACTACTTAACTTAGAATGATTATTAGTTAATTTGATATGAATATAAATAAGAGTTTTCAAATTGAGCCAGTTATCGAAGTGGATAAATCCTAAACTCCATAGTTTACTAACTAATACACTTTTGTATTGGTTTAATTGTTCATTTTTCTTATTTGAAGATAATAGATTAATAATGAAGTTTTGTATTGGATGTTAATTGAATGTGCGCTATTTAAAATGTGCTTTGTTAATTGAATATGCTCTATTTAAAATCTACTAAAAATTAATGGCAACCTAGGTTTGTTTTGCAAATTAGTGGTTCAATAACTTCAAACAAAATTAACCAGTAACATACATGGCTTACCAATATAAAATAACTAAAGAGTTTACTTACAATAACTGATTTAAAAAAATACTATACAAACAGATAGACACAAATATATGGGAGCTCCTAAAAGTTAGGAGGTGAACCATCTTTCAGTTTATGTCGGTCATATAAGCCATGTGTTATTTAAAGTAGAAGACCTATGGTACTACTAGACTAAATTAAAAGAATGAAAGAGATGTAAGATGCAGTAATTTAGTTTTGCAAATTTGAGGAAGTGATATAAAGTTTTAACACCTGTATGAATTATTTGAAGTTATTTAACAAAAAAATATTTAAAATTATTACCAAAAAAATTGAACTATTTGACGTTGAACAAAAGTACCCCACACACTTGTACTTCTTGTTTGATCTAATAACATAAAGGTTTTTATTAAAAAAAAAACAAAAAAACAAAAAACAAAAGTACATTTACCACTTGTATTAATTTAACAAAAATTTGACTCCCATTATAAATGTTTTTCAAAAAAATGTTAAAAGGTATCAATTAATAATGTATTAATAAATTTATACTTCAACTAAAAAACTTGATTGAAATTTTGGGGAATTTAGTGAACTAATATTTCACTCAAACTAAATAAACAAAGTATGTGAAAAATATGTGGTGTGGGACAAATTAGAAAAACAAACATTTTGTAACCCAATAGAAAAGCTCTCCGCTTTACTCTCCGTTCGTCTCCCACTCTCTCACTTTACACCTCAATAGAAACTATTAACAAAAATAATTCTCCTCCTTCTCTCCATAGATCGATCATGTCTTTGTGATGTTGAACAGAAGAAATACTCCATCAACTCTTTGCAACAAAAGGTATCTCATGTCTCTCTTTCTTCTCCCCGATTTTTCCCCAATTTTTTTTGCCAGAAATGTGTGCCCATTTTTTTTGGATATTGTTTGAGTTATGGGTGAAATCATCTCCTCTAGAATTATTTTAGTTGTGAATACCATTACTTCATTTTTTTTATTGTACAAGATAAAGGGTTTCAGTGGGGTTGGTGGTGGATACGGGTTTGAGGTTGAGTTTGGGGACGAAGGTGAAGGTTTTAATTAGCTGTAGTGGTCGGAGTGGAAAAGAGTTAAGAGGTGATTATGATGTAGATATGGCGGTGAGTGGCTGCAAGTGAGAAAAATAGTGGGCTAAGTGGTGCTGGGTGGAGAGGGAATTGGGAAATTGGGAAATGGCAAGGTTTAGTGGAATTTTTTCTGATGTAAAAAATTCCCCTCTTTTCTTTTTTGTGTTGAAATTTGGTAAATTGTCATGGGAATTCAAGAGAAAATCTCATGTCCATTCTCTACACCATCACCGATCTTATGTCCGTTTTGTACTCTATCCAATAGAGATCAAGTCTTTGTAACTACGTCTAAAGTTAGGTAAGCGCTGAAAACCCTCGCCGTTTACCTCATATTAGTTTTGATTTAAATCAAGTGAATGAATTGTTGCACCTTAATTTTATTGATCAGAGATAACATACTGTACTTTTGCTTTTTCGTGATGCTTAGTGTGAAAGCTTGTAAGCTGTAATAATCCTAAATCTTGGTACATGAATGAAATAATTTATTATTTTTTACATTTTTTAATAGCAGGCTTTTCAGTTTTGGAAGTGAATGTGACGGCCCCACCTCCCCCTAGGGTGTACCCCAGGGTTCGGCAGGTCGCCTGCCCAACTCTCGCCAGGACTTACTCACTCATATCAAATAGAATAGGGTGCAACCTCAGTAATAAACGAAATAACAGTTCCCAAGTTTGGAACATACAAATACATTCATTTCTATCTCAACCATCCGTACAATCCCAAATATATCAAAAGATTTAAGTTCTCAATACATTCAACCCTAATCGAGCAACCAGTGTGAGTACAATTACAAAATTTCCAAAAATTAGACTACGCTAGCCTGTACCAGTCTCACGCCTCCCTCGTACCCCCTGTACGGAAAACAAATGGCGTGGAATGAGCTAAAAATCCAGTGAGGTTCCAAATAGCAAGTTGACCATTATTTAAAAGTGCAAGTATCACGTAGCAAAGTAATGAGCATGAAAAGTTCATAAAAGTGAGCAACAACACTTCAAGTAGCAAATCTCAAAATGAGCGAGTATAAAGTTTTTCTTTTAAAAATGAAACAATAACACGATAAGTACTAATCATTCGAAAGTAAAATGATACGGATGGCTCTCAGGAGCCAAATTCCCATTGCATCACCCGAGTTTGATCAAGTAATAGTTGACACTCCGTCAACTTTCAAGTAAAGTAACCAATCCAGTAGTACTTCGCTTAACACCAATCCGTTCACCATTCAACCCCTTACTGGGCCCGAACACCAACTAAACACTGGTGGTAATACTCGAGTATACCGATTAGTCGAGGAATTAACACTCTACTCGACAATACTAGATACCCATGGTTCGTTATCTAATCGACCAAGCCCTTGCCGGCTCGACTCGATTAACTAGCTAGTGGGGTTTGGGTCCCCAAGAATTCGATGAGATAACATCTCCAATCGAATGAATCAAGACAAAAAAATGGAGGCAGGAATGAGAGGCACCTCCCACTCACATTGAGTGTGGTACATGCTGCCGCTCAGTACTTACAAGTCAAGTACAAGTATATCACGTCAATTGCAACAATAAACAAGTATATATCCCATTAGGGCAAGTGCGATAAAGTACACCCTTGCCCGAGCAAACCAATCAAATATCAAGTATTTAAATCAAGTATCATGTTCAATCATGTACTTGGAAGCACTCACCAAAGGCCTAGTGCCTCTCAAAAGTCATGTTCAGGTCCAACTCCTTGGTTGGAGTCCAAATCTGCGATAAAATATCATTTACGAATGTAAAACTCTCTAGAGTTCGAAACAATAGGAGTTTCGCTTCAAGAAAATCAAGTAAATGCAACCTATTTAAGTAGTATTCAAGATACTTATCAAATCCCGAAAAATTCATGCTCGCTCATTTAGTTGTGACCAAGAAGTAGTTTCGACTTTAGAAGTTGCACTTGGTATCAAAGACCGGGAAAATCATATTTTGAAAGAGTCACTACGTTCACTTTTCAAGGGTACGAGTTCCGGCAACTTTCAGCTTATATATCTTGACCACAAAAATTCGAATACCATAGATGATCCAAGTCCCATTCGACCTCAATTCTTTGTTCAAGTCGCGAGTACGTAACCCTAACCCTCGAGTGAAAATTTGGGCAGCACGCCCTTTGTGTTTACCTATTTTTCAGCCATTTATGGCTTCATTATTTTTCTCAATTCAGCCCCAAAATCACACATAGGAAATGTTACCACAATAGCCCTTCAATTAGGCTCCAAAATCATCCAATTACAACACAAGTTTACTAATACAATCGGAAATCAAGTGTTGAAGTCAAAAGGCTAAATGGCAGATTCGACATCTCATAGCATTTCAGTCACAACTAGAGCTACATTCATCAGATTGGTGTGAACTTTATACCCTTTCGAAGCTAAGACAAAGGGTTACAACTTTCATGAAGATAACTCAACCCAGTTCATAGTTTATCTAGGTCGAATTTATGGATTTCAGAACCAGAATGTCCTTGTCAGTATGGTTGTCAGCACTGAATTCAAATGACAATAACTCAGGCTACACAATTCCGATTGAGGCGATTAAAGATGCTTTGGAAAGATAAAACATAGGGCTAAAAGTTTTGTGTTTTAGCCAAAGGCTTATTTGATACGGATCAAGGTGAAAAATGAGGCCAAATTTGTGAAATTTCAAAACTGTGCATGAAATGAGGCTTTTGGCAGTCAGGGGTATTCCGGTCATTTCACATGGTACAATGCTCAGAGTGAGTTGAAATTTTACAGGAAGCTATATAACATCATTTCCTACAACTTTCATGTTTTAACTTAAGCCTAATTCGGCCTCTAGTATGGACGAATGAAGCTGGTCAGAAGCAGGGCAGTTCATCATCAAAGCTGGAAATTTCACTACTAAAGCTGGAATTTTATAACTAAACCTTTAAATTCAACCAAAGCTGGAAAACCATATACCAAAGCTTAAAAGTTCACATCAAAGTTAAACCATCTCATATCAAAACTATCAAGTTCATCTCATGGCTGGAAAATGCATATCAAGGCTGGAATTTAAACATTAAAGCTGGAAAATGAAACCCTAGGCTGAAATTCCATCAATCTTCACCAATCTAGATTATCATCCATAAAACTTCTAAGATTCAAGTCATCTATCCAATAAAATGCAAGTTAAGAGAGAGAAGAAGAGTTTCTTAGATTAATACCTTCAAATCTCAAGGAAATACACAACATCAAGGCTGCCCAAGTAAAATTACTCCATCCAAAGCTTCCTTGTTACCTTGTTGCAAGTTTAATCGGTTCAGATTTGTGGTTCTTGTTGATTTCTCTCCAAATCAATCAAAACCCAAGATGAAATATGAAGTTTCTCCTCTCTTTTCTCTCTCTCTAGTTCGGCCAAGGGAGGAAGAAAATGAATAGCCTTTGAGGAGAGTTTCCAAGATAAAGACTAGAATGGTCTTTGGTCAAAGGTCTTAGTCAAGGCCTTGGATATTTTGTTTTTCCTCTTATTTCTGGTCAAAAATTTTGGCCATCTTAAGATAAAATTAACGAAAAGAAAAATAAAATAAAACAAGGAGATTGTGGTAAGAAAGTATTGGTCAAGTGCGGTATTCCACCGGTAACAAACGGTGCACGTCGGTTCAAGCCTATTTTCCTTAATTCTCTTGCACTTGTGTTTTAACTTATGATTCACTAACTTATTAGTAGCACTTCTAATCACACACTTTCTCTTACTTAATACTTCTTCTTATCCACCAAATTTAGTACACATACCTCATCAATTAATCCCATTATCAAAAGACGTA
The DNA here is from genome assembly GCF_003713205.1 of Coffea eugenioides. Lineage (NCBI taxonomy): Eukaryota > Viridiplantae > Streptophyta > Magnoliopsida > Gentianales > Rubiaceae > Coffea > Coffea eugenioides. The sequence goes on from NC_040045.1 coordinate 16,163,228, forward strand.
AAAATCCTAGTTTACCTTAACGATGAAAGTAAAGGGAAAACCCTTGGTTCTATGATTAATTGTAACTATTGAGGAAGTGAATGAGTAGTAAAGCTATTTTAAAATAATGGATTCCAAATAAAAGGGAATTTTTAAGAAAATATAAGGAATTTTACAAGTTATCACAATCACACTACCAAAATACACACAAAAACACACACCAAAACCCTAGTATGCACAAAAACCCTAACTTATGCCCTTCCTTTAGAAAAATCATAACTTGAGTTATAAATATCAAAAATTTATACAACTTGACTTGTTAAAAACTAGACTTCAAATACTAAGAATCTTTAGAAGACATCTCAAAGAGATTTAGTTCATAAGTTGGTCCAAATTGAGCCATAACCTACTACAACATTCCTATTGTTACTTGTGCAGGGCAGAATTTTCAGTCAACTTTGCCAATTTTCTGGAATTTACAGAGATTGAATCAAACTCTAAATTTTTCACCGTAGGAAGCCCTATGAGTCTAGTTTCAAACGCAACAAACGGAACTCAATTCCGACCTTTCTATACGAAGTTATAGCCATTTTCCCAAAGCTGCGCAAAGCCTCCTGCGAAAATTTTTAGATTTTCCAACAACTTGAGAATATGAAACTTTTCTTAACAAAATTCACTCTCTTGGCTCAAATTCAACCAATAAAGCAACCAAGAATCGCAGGTAAGTGAGTTCACATAAGGATTACAAAGACAAGTAAATTTTCGGGGTCTCACACTCTCTCCCCCTTAAAAGAATTTCGTCATCGAAATTCTAACGTTTGCTCTCACAAAACTTGATGCTATAGAATTTTCCTCCAACTCTCAAGTGACTTTCTCTTACTCATAGTACAACCACAACTTACCTAGAGCCACAGAAACCCTTGCGAGACATGCACGAAACCAATCCATGATGACACTTATTGATCCACTCTCCTCAATTAGTTCAATCTCAAGTCCTGGCGATGTCATTCTAGGTATGGATTGGCTAGCTCATTACCATGCTCGGGTAGATTGTAGAATGAAAGTGGTAGAGTTTTGCATACCAGGTGAGACAACTTTGAAGTTAGACGTGAGGGGTATGTTAGCTTCATCTACGCTTATTTCGGGAATAAGGACTAGGAAATTGCTTAGTCGTGGGGCGCACGGTTATCTAGCTTTTCTAATTAACACTCCGGGAGAGAAGATTAAGTTGGAGGACATGCCGGTAATTCGAGAATATCCGGACGTATTTCCGGAGGAGTTGGGGTCATTGCCACCTGAAAGGGAGATTGAATTTAAGGTTGATCTAGTACCCGAAACTACTCCCATTTCTAAAACCCCTTATCGAATGGCACCTGCTGAGCTTAAGGAGTTAAAGGTGCAATTACAAGACTTGCTAGAACGGGGATTCATACATGAGAGCGAGTGACCATGGGGAGCTCCAGTGCTATTTGTTAAAAAAAAGGACGAGAGTTTAAGGTTATGCATTGATTATCGAGGACTGAATGCAGTAACTGTTAAGAATAAATATCCTTTGCCCCACATCGATGAATTGTTTGATCAGTTACAAGGGGCGGTGGTGTTTTCTAAATTGGATCTGCGACAAGGGTACTATCAGTTGAGAATCAGAAAGGAGAATGTGCCAAAAACAGCTTTTAACACTCGATATGGGCATTTTGAGTTTGCGGTAATGCCTTTTGGCTTAACCAATGCCCCAGCAGCGTTCATGGATTTAATGCATCGAGTGTTTAAACCTTACTTGGATAGGTTTGTAGTGGTGTTTATTGATGATATCCTAGTATATTCGAAGTCAAGGGAGGAGCATGAGCAACACTTACGAATAGTGCTGCAAACCGTAAGAGAGCACCAATTGTTCGCTAAGTTCAGCAAGTGTGAATTTTGGCTGGAAAAAGTGGCGTTCCTAGGTCATATAATTTCAAAAGATGGGCTTGTTGTAGACCCGGTGAAAGTGGAAGCTATAGCCAAATGGAAGCGACAAGAGAATCCCACAGAGGTGCGAAGTTTTCTAGGTTTAGCAGGGTACTACCGCCGATTTATAAAGAACTTCTCGAGAATTGCGGGACTCTTAACTAACTTGACAAAGAAACAAGGAAAGTACATCTGGGATGTTAAGTGTGCGAGTAGTTTCCAAGAACTTAAGAAGCAATTGACTATGGCTCCAGTTTTAGCTTTGCCCAATGGGAACGATAGTTACACGGTTTACACCGATGCTTCGAGAGAGGGGCTAGGGTGCATGTTGATGCAAAATAGGAATGTGATTGCCTATGCGTCTCGAAAGTTAAAACCTCATGAGCAGAACTATCCAACCCATGACTTGGAGCTTGCAGCTGTTGTGTTTACCTTGAAAAAATGGCGACATTATCTATACGGTGTGACTTTCGAGGTATATACGGATCACAAGAGCCTTAAGTATCTGTTTTCTCAGAAGGAGCTAAATCTAAGACAACGTCGGTGGGTGGAGTTCTTAGAAGATTATGATTGTACGATTAACTATCATCCCGGAAAGGCCAACGTTGTAGCAGATGCTTTAAGCCGAAAGGCTCAACTAGCAAGTTCCATGGTGAGATAGTGGAGCTTGTTGGAAGATGTAGGTGAGTGGAAACCTCATCTGGAACCGAAGAAGGTGATTTTTGGAAATATGAAGGTGATTTTTGGAAATATTGAGGTGAAGTCGACAATGTTGGATCGGATCAAAGAGGGCCAAGTGAAGGACCCAATGGTGCAAAAGTGGGTGGAAAAGGTGAAGAAAAGGGAGTTGCCTAACTTTAACCTAGGTCCTGATGGAATCTTAAAGTTCCGAAATCGTGTCGTTGTACCTAGGGAGGAGAAGTTAAAGAGGGAGATTTTGGTGGAATCACACCGCTCTAGGTATACGGTGCACCCAGGGAATAATAAGATATACCAAGATCTCAAAAGTCTGTATTGGTGGGAGAATATGAAGGCGGAGATTGCCCAATTTGTACAAAGGTGTCTTACGTGCCAACAAGTGAAAACTGAGCATCAAAAACCGTCAGGTCTGTTACAGCCTTTAGAGATCCCTAAATGGAAATAGGAGCACATAACGATGGATTTTGTATCAGGGTTGCCACGAACACAAAAGGGGCATGATGCGATTTGGGTAATAGTGGATCGATTAACTAAGACCGCACATTTCCTACCAGTAAATATGAAATATTCGTTGGAGAAACTTGCCAAACTTTATATGGATGAAGTGGTAAGACTACACGGGGTACCAGTAAGCATTGTATCCGATAGAGACCCTAGGTTTGTATCCCGATTTTGGCAGAAATTGCAAGAGACTCTAGGAACTAAGTTGAATTATAGTACATCATATCACCCACAAACTGATGGACAATCTGAGAGAACCATTCAAACTCTTGAGGATATGCTGAGAGCCTGTATTGTGGACTTTGGAGGAAGTTGGAGCCGATACTTAACCTTGGTTGAATTTGCATATAACAATAGTTATCATTCCTCTATTCAAATGGCCCCATATGAAGCCTTGTATGGACGACGATGTCGATCCCCAATCCATTGGGATGAAGTAGGAGAGAGAAAGATTATAGATCTGTCTACAATACCATGGATTGAGGAAGCCTACGAACGGGTAAAGGTGATCCGCCAAAGACTTCAAACAGCCCAAAGCCGACAGAAAAGTTATGCTGATCATCGGAGGAAGGATTTGGAGTTCGAGATAGGAGATAAGGTGTTTCTTCAAATTACCCCGTTGAAAGTAAAGATTAGAGCAGGAAAAGGGAAAAAGTTGCAACCACGGTACATAGGACCTTTCAATATACTCCAGCGAAAAGGAAATATGGCTTATCGACTTGAATTACCAGCTAGTTTGTCTCGGATCCATGACGTTTTCCATGTTTCTTTACTTAAGAAATACCATCCGGATCCGACTCACATTTTATCACCAGAAGATATTGAACTCGACGAGTCCTTAACCTATGAAGAACGACCCATTCAAATATTGGATCGGAAGGTGAAGGACCTGAGAAACAAGCAGATTCCATTAGTAAAGGTTCTATGGAAGCATCATGAAGTGGAAGAAGCAACCTGGGAACTACAAAAGGACATGCAAGAGAAATATCCCGACCTGTTCACGACGAAAGGTATGAATTTCGAGGTCGAAATTCTCTGAAGGGGGAGAGAGTGTGAGAAATTGTAAATTCCTTATATATTTCTTGAAAAATTCCCTTGAAAATTCCCTTTTATTTGAAAATTATTTGGCAATTATTATTCTACACTATCCTACTACTCAATCACCCTAGAAAAGTGCCAATGATCATATGAAATTAGGGTTTTCCTTTCCGATTTCAATTCGAAGTGAAATAGAATTTTTCGTGTATCCGTAATGTAATTATCCAGTATGGAGTAAGTATCAAATTTGGTGCTTAAGAGTGACTTTTAGGTGAGAAATAATATGTGATTAGAAGCAATGATAAAAAGTTAGTGAATAGGAAGTAAAAACCCTAGTACGTGTGTTCTAACGAAAAACGGTGCGAACCGACGTGTACCGTGCACTACCGATTGAACACCCCACTTGACTACCATTTCCTTACCAGCACATAACCTTGATATTGGTGGAAAATATCCCCCCTCATATCTATCCTCTTGGCCGAAATATTGGACTCAAAATGCAAGGAAAGAAAAAAAAATTTTGGATGGTTTTGGTAGTGCCAAGTGTTGGCAATTTGTGGCTTTGACTAAACTTAATTTTCTTACCTTCTTATCTTGCAAATTAGCTCATTCTTCCTCATTTTTTTTCTGGTTTGGCCGAGACAAAAGAGAGAGAAAGAGAGAGCAAGAGAAACAACATTCTTTCATCTTGATTTGCACCATTTGAGTGAAAGAAACAAGATTCTAAACCGATTAACTTGTGAGTTGTGAACTTGGGGAGCTAAGGGAATCAAAAATTTCAAGAGGAGGTGAAGTATTACTCTTGCAAGCCTTTTTATTGAGGTATAAGGTCTGACCCATGGCTTTGGTTCTTTTATTTTTGTTTAAGATATTATATAACTCATGTTTTGGTTAGATTAGTAGCTATACAAGTTGTTGTGATGATTTTGAGGTGATGTATGTAAGCTAGGGTTTGACTGATTTCCTTCTTATACTTATTGTAGGAGTGGTATATGATGTATATAGGCTTGTATAAGAGGTTGTGGTAGTGATTGAATCAAGAAAATGAAGAGATTGCCCTTGAAATCCCAAAATTCCAGATTTCTGGAATTGTATGCTTCAGTTCTGTCCGGTTTCAGTGCCCTATGTTAGAGGCCGAATTAGGCTTGGCACAAAACATGAAAGTTGTAGAGAATGATGTTTTATAGTTTTTTACAAAATTTCAACTAAATCGGAGCAATGTATCCTGTGAAAAGACCAAAATACCCTCACTGCCCTAGGATGTATCCAGTGATCCGTTTTAGACAGTTCATCTAGTTGACCGTGTCTATTCACTATGATCTGTGCTGATTTAGCCATTTAACGCCTCAAAGAATACCTTAAACAGACTTTGGTAGCCTGAGATATTCCTATTTAAATGTAGTACGGTTAACTAGCCGGTTAGTTGGAAGTTAGTTCTGTGAATTGGGAATTTGACTGGGTTACACTAGAAATTTGACTAAGTGATCTTCATTAAAGTTGTAGGCCTTCGTCTTAGCTTCGAAATGGTATAAGTTTCACCCCAATCCGATAAGCATAGCTTTGGTTGTGTCCGTTACGCAAAACTCTATCAAATCTGTCTCTTGTTAAACTTTATTTCCGCACTTGTTGTTAGCTTGATTTTGTCCTTGTATTGTCTTGAGCCTATTGAATGGCTATTGAAATTAGATTGTTGTGTGTGTACCTTTGGGTTTGAATGAGGAAAATAATGAAGTCATAAATGGCTGGAAATAGGAAAATACAAAGGGCATTCTGCCCAAATTTACGCTCGAGGACTAGAGAATTACACTTGCGACTTGGGTAAAGTTGATAAATGAATATCACTTGAACCATCTAGGACTTTTGCTACTTTGGTTATCGAGGGTTATACGTTAGAACCTCGCCGAACTTGTACCCTTAGGAAAAGCGGTAATAATCACTATAAATCCGTTTTCCTTGCACTTTCGACTCAAAAGTTATTTCCAAGTATACATCTTACAAAATTTTTCAGTTTGAAAAGCGAGCAACCGTTTCACGACTATTCTCCAAGTGAATTTCAATTTCTTGATTCTTATTGAACGAAACGTCTAAGTTTCGAACCTTAGTTGATTTTCAAAGTTCTTAAATCAAGTTTTATCGCAGATTTGGACTCCAAACCCGGAGTACCACCCAGACGCGAACATTAGAGGCACTACTTTTGGTGAGTGCTTCCAAATATCTGATTAAACTTGATATTTGTGATTTATCATTGACCAATGTGATTACATGATATATAAGTGATTTGATCGGGCAAAGGTGTACTTTATCACACTTGCGCTAACGAGAATTGTTCTTGTTTATCGATTTCACTTGACTTGCTCTACATGCATATGAATTGTATCTTGTTTGGAATTCCAGAAACCCTGTGGCTAGTTAATCGAGTCGAGCCGGCAAGGGCCTGATCGATTAGATAACGAACCCTGGGTAACTAGTAATGTCAAGTGGAGTGTTATCTCCTCGGCTAATCGGTATACTCGAGTATTACCTCCCGTGTTTCGTGTGGCGTGCGGGCCCGGATAAAGGGGTTGATCGGTGGACGGAGACTGGCGTGAAGTGGGGTTTTCTTTCTGGACTAGTTATTACTTGAAAGTTGACGGAGTGTCAACTACCAATCGATCAAGTTGGGATGGAGTCGAGACATGAGCCACTGTATCCTTATATATGAATATGGTCCACATATTCTTGATTACCTGAAGTATTATCTCTTTGATTGGACTTGTTTGCTCGCTATTTCACTATTACACTGTAATTACTTTGTTTGATGGCCAATTTGATATTTGGAACTTCACTGAGTTTTGGCTCACTCCGTTAGTTTTATTTTCCTTACAGGGGTACGAGCGAGGCGTGAGACGTGTAAAGACTAGCGTTGTCTAGTTGTTTTGACTTTTGACTTGTACTCGAATAGAATATTTTGTATCTGGATTGTATATACTTTGAACCAGTTTGGGTATATTGAGGTTTTGTATCTTGATTATGCATCAATGTAAATTATAAGCTTGAATTGCGATGTTATTTATGGTCCTCAGATGTATGCACGTGATATGAGTGAGTGAGTCCTGGCGAGAGTTGGGCAGGCGGTCCGCCGAACCCTTTGGTACGCCTTAGGGAAAGGTGAGGTCGTCACAATGTTACCACAATAGCTCTTCAATTAGGCTCCAAAATCATCAAATTACAACACAAGTTTACTAATACAATCGGAAATCAAGTGTTGAAGTCAAAAGGCTAAATTGCAGATTCGACATCTCACAGCATTTCGGTCACAACTAGAGCTACGTTTATCGGATTTGTAAGGCCGAAAGACAACCTAAGAGGGGGGTGAATTAGGTTGATTAAAAATACTTTATTGAGTTTATACACTTTTTCTTTAATAAAAATTTACCTTCTTTTCTAGTAGTGATCAGCCAAGTAAATTTAAAGAAGAGAGCAATGTTGATCAGAAATAAGAGTGTATATAAGCAATGAGAATTTTATTAAACAAAAGGAATAAGATAGAGTATCAAACCGATTGTCTACCAAGCTTTCCTCAAACTTGAAGACCAATCACAAAGATGAGCACCTTCTCTTTGATGAAAAATAATCAACTCAATGTACAATGGAGGGATCACTTCCTCCTTGCCCCAAGCCTCACTTAGTCAAGCTAGGAAGTTTTACTATCACACAGATAACCCTCAACAAAGCTACACTATTGAAAATTTCAAACACAAGAGAAGTGCTTACAAGAATTTCACACTACGTGGAGAACAAATCTTGCTTAGGAAACTATTTTCTAGCTAAAATATCTCTTGAGATCTTGTAAACGAAGTGTGCAAAAGTCACTCCCTGGTTCAGAATCGTTTCTATTTAAAGTGGACCAAAAATGGGTTTCATTAATGCTTCCAACGGATAGAAGGCAGATGAAGAGTCAGCTAGCTGTTGGGGATGTCGGACGTCCGACAGTTTAATCATCGTCCGATCCTATCGTCCGAAAATCAGCCAAGTTGTCGTTCGGACGTCCGATGACATTTTATCATCCGACAGCTTCTGTGTCCGAACGTCGTCAGAGAGTCATCAAAACTTTGCAAAATTTTTCGGACGTCCAACGCGATCGATATGCGTCCGAAGCGTGCGTTCGATCCTCACGGACGTCCGATGCTTCCTCACGAGCGTCCGACAGAGTTTCCTTCTTGATGTTCTTCATCCTTTCGGACGTCCGACAGTTTCATTTCGAACGTCCGACATGAGTGCCCTGTTTTTGCTTATTCTTTTGGTTGATTTTCTTTCCTTGACACCTTTGTACCTGATTCTCTAAAAAGCAAAACACTTATATTTGAAGAGAATTAGATAAACATTTCAAAGTGCTTTGTGATCATCAAAATCAAGAATAACATTCTCCCCTTTTTGATGATGACAAAACAATGGTTTGAAATGAAATTTGATGATTACAAATAGGCTCCCCCTCTCTCATTTGACAAAAGCTCCCCCTTACTTAGTCAATCGTAGAACAAAAATTTAAAAACTCCCCCTCACTTGACTAATTCACAGATTTATTCAATCATCCAAAAACAGTTAAGCAACCGACATTTTACCAACTGTCCAGCCAATTCAACGCATCCCGCACATATCCATATTCATATCTTCATATCTCTTCCCCTTTTTGTCATCACAAAAGTCAAAAGGCAAAGAGACATTACAAGAACCAGTAACATGAAAAAGAACTAAACATTCATAACAAAATAGCTTACGAGCATCACAAACATTACATCCACATATCCAGTTTTGAACATTACAAGCACCAGAATCAAAGAAACAAAAAAAGTCCGAGGCAGCCATCTAACATCCAGCAAATAGAAAACAGTCAAACAGAATGCAAATGATCCTAATAAGTCTAGTGATCCTAAATGGTAAACTAAGTGGACCCAGGCGTCCTTCGAGTAAACAGATACTGAGAGAGATCCTCCTCCTCAGTGTCTTCATCATTTTCAGCATCTTCACCAACTGGTTTCTTGCCTTTGTCAGATGTGGAAGGATCATGAGGTGCCACGGGAGTAGAGGTGAGGTTGATGGAAGCAGGACTCATAGAGCAAATAGGAGCTGATGAACTGGGATCAGTAGAGTGTGGCTCTTTGCCATGAGGAACTTCCTCAACCACAGGTGGGGGAAAGAGAAGATTCTTTTTATCCAGGAAGTCTACTTGTTGCTCGGATGACATGGTGAGCATGAGACCATGTTCAAGAAGTAGAACATGTTGTTTAAGGTCTCGAAGGATCTCAACCACTTCAGAATTTGAAGAAGAGGATGCCTTAGTGGCAGTCTTCCTAGGATGAATAGAAGTCAGTGCAATAGAGGATAGAGTGTGAATGGGATCATGTGCAGTCTTAGATCTAGGTTCATTAGGCGTGGCCCCCTTATAAGCCCACATATTATCCCTAAAGACAAGATTCTTGCGCTCAAAATAAGCCTTAGTAAAGGCAGAAGAAAACGTTTCTTTGGGACAAACACCAAGGATGGGTACTTTGTAAAACTCAAAAATCTTCTGAAGAAATTTTCCATAAGACAGTTTTCTACGAGAATCAGTGATAAAGCGAAGTAAAAACTTGCACATGACAAAGCCAAAGTCAATGCGAATTTTTTCTCGAAAACAATAAAAAAGATACAGCTCCATTTTATTGGCATCTGTCCTATGACCATCGGTAGGCGCAAGCAAATTTGAAATGATGGAGAAAGCAATGAGATTCACAGGAGTAAGGTCATTTAGTTTTGCATCAGCAGGGGCAGAAAACTTCTTTTAAAAATAAGACAACATCTTAGTACTATCAAAGTGATTATCAGCAGTGGGATGCTCTTCATAAGAAAAGAAATTGGCAATTTTACTTTTGCATCCTGGTTCAATAGCAGTATTTAAAACAGCATTCACAATCTCAGGATCAAACACTAAATCTACCCCATTTACCCTGGACAAAATTTCAGTGTGGTCAGTGCCTTTCCTAAGATTGGCAAAGCATTGATATAGCATTTCATGGTAATAAACGTTAGGCATGGAAATGATATGTGACCATTTCTGGAATTCAAAGAGACGCAGAATGGACTCTAAACCTATCTTGCGAAATTCAGAGGGATTTATGGTACGTTGAGGAATGAAACCTTTTTGGGATATCCAGGAGTGTTTTTCTTTGGCAGCATCATCAAAGAATGGGGAGACTGTGGTTGATTGGGAGGGCGGTTGAGATGTAGTCCCTTGTCCGGATTGAGGCTGAGCAGAAGGTTGTGAAGTTTGAGCCTTTACTGCTCCCTTTTTGACACGTTTGGAGGATCTTTTGGCCCTAGGAGAATCAGCATCCTCATCCCTGAGAGTGTGTTTGCATCCGGCAGGCACTTTTCCTCCTCTTAGATTCACCATTGTGTGAAATGCGTGAGATGTATGATGCTAATGATGCACACAGTAGTATGACAGTGAATCACACAAGAATTTTGGGGTAAACGAGCCTTGAAGATGATTGAACAAAATGGCTATGGGAAAATAGGATTTTGAGGGAAATTTGGGAACTGTCGAAATGTGATGAGATTTGGTGAAAAGATCAGGAAGGTGAACTCGCAATGATCAGGAAAAGTTTTTGGTTGAGTCAATTTTGGAATAAGTGCTTCAGAATAGCATGAATTGAGAGTGAAAGGGAGAGACAGTTTTCGTCCGAGAGAGAGGAGAAGAAGAAGGGTCTGAAGCAAATGAGGAGGGAAGTTACTTTAAAAAGTGTACCATTGCACTGTCGGACGGCCGAACGAAGTCGTGCGTCCGACAGTTTCGTCCGAACAGGTGCTTTCTGGGAAAATGGCTGAAGAACATTATCGGACGTCCGTTCATCTGCTTTCGGACGTCCGAAAGCTTAGAACAGAAAAATTTTTAAGATGATTTTTCGATTATCCCTAATTTTGATCTTAGATGAATGAATTGATCCAATGGCAAAGCTTTTGTAAAAATATCAGCAATTTGATCTTTAGAACAAACATAATTCACACAAACTTCACCTTTTTGAACAAGATCGCGAATAAAGTGGTGCTTTATATCTATATGTTTTGTCCTAGAATGCTGAATTGGATTTTTGGTCAAATTGATAGCACTAGTATTATCACAGAATATAGACATGCAGTCATATAACAATCCAAAATCATTCAAGGTATGCTTCATGCATAAAAGTTGAGCACAACATGTAACGCCCCTGACCAATATTGTCCCACAGTTAACCACCCCATTGGGCCGTGGGTTTTGTTCCTGGAGGTGGGGTTATACCCACAACAAGTGAAGAGCCCAATCCCGCAGGTCAAGAAGCCCAGCACCCCTCCAAAAGGCCTCGGTCAGATGGGAGAGACCACTACAGGCTATTAAAGCAGCCCCAGGACTTCCTCCCTAGCCGATGTGGGATCATTACAATCCACCCCCCTTAGGAGACCCAGCGTCCTCGCTGGCACACCGGGGTCGGGAGTCGGCTCTGATACCACTGTGACGCCCCACCTCACCCTAAGGCGAACCAAAGGGTTCGGCGGGCCGCCTGCCCAGCTCTCGCCGGGACTCAGTCGTTCACTACAGTCCTCAAATGAATTACAATATAAATCTCAAATATACATCCAAGTCTCCAATAATTACATATCAAAAGCGAAACGTCCACGCTTCCGCTGCGCCACTCTGATCCTTGATACCAACTATGATACAGGAGGAATTTCAAAATTTAAAGTACACATAAGATAATCCATCCGATCACAGGAATAAGTACTACAAGCCCTTCCTTCGCCACGAGCCCTGTGGAGGGGAATAAAATAGTTTTGGGGTGAGTTAGAAGCTCAGTGAGTAACCAGTAAAATCAGTAAGCAGATATATTTCACAACAACATATTTTGATGATGTCATGATTCAGAGATCAAATGTACGTTTATTGCTCTCGTGAGCCAGTGAAATCGTTGCACTTAAACACCCAACGCTGAAATAGATCCAGTAACAGTGAAACAGTAAGAGGGAGCCCCTTTTTGAGCTCCGGAGCCATTTGCTCCAAATAAACAGAGGTGGAGACGTTGGTGTCCAGCACAAGACTCCCCAAGAACTCATTGAAGCCAAAATCATATCATGAATTCACATGCAAGCACGCATGAGATGCAGTCGAGCAAATAATGCAAGAAACAGTTCATAAGTAGCTTTGGAAACAGTTTGAGGTCACTCACCTCCACGGCTCAGGGACCATCCATCATATATCATTGCCTTGCCCAAATCCAAGCCCTTTAACTCAAACTCAAAGAAATCAAATGCTTTCAAGGATCCGACAGCATATCCCATTAATTTCCTTACTTTTCCAGCCGTCATGGCTTCATTATTTCCTCAGCCAGTCCCAAAGTCATACGAAATATAAATTCATCACAACAGCCGTTCAATAGGCTCAATGTGACGGCCCACCTCACCCTAAGGCGAACCAAAGGGTTCGGCGGGCCGCCTGCCCAGCTCTCGCCTGGACTCAGTCGTTCACTACAGTCCTCAAATGAATTACAATATAAATCTCAAATATACATCCAAGTCTCCAATAATTACATATCAAAAGCGAAACGTCCACGCTTCCGCTGCGCCACTCTGATCCTTGATACCAACTATGATACAGGAGGAATTTCAAAATTTAAAGTACACATAAGATAATCCATCCGATCACAGGAATAAGTACTACAAGCCCTTCCTTCGCCACGAGCCCTGTGGAGGGGAATAAAATAGTTTTGGGGTGAGTTAGAAGCTCAGTGAGTAACCAGTAAAATCAGTAAGCAGATATATTTCACAACAACATATTTCGATGATGTCATGATTCAGAGATCAAATGTACGTTTATTGCTCTCGTGAGCCAGTGAAATTGTTGCACTTAAACACCCAACGCTGAAATAGATCCAGTAACAGTGAAACAGTAAGAGGGAGCCCCTTTTTGAGCTGCGGAGCCATTTGCTCCAAATAAACAGAGGTGGAGACGTTGGTGTCCAGCACAAGACTCCCCAAGAACTCATTGAAGCCAAAATCATATCATGAATTCACATGCAAGCACGCATGAGATGCAGTCGAGCAAATAATGCAAGAAACAGTTCATAAGTAGCTTTGGAAACAGTTTGAGGTCACTCACCTCCACGGCTCAGGAACCATCCATCATATATCATTGCCTTGCCCAAATCCAAGCCCTTTAACTCAAACTCAAAGCAATCAAATGCTTTCAAGGATCGGACAGCATATCCCCTTAATTTTCTTACTTTTCCAGCCGTCATGGCTTCATTATTTCCTCAGCCAGTCCCAAAGTCATACGAAATATAAATTCATCACAACAGCCGTTCAATAGGCTCAAAGTCATTCAAATACAAGATTTAGCTAGGAAATGACCGGAAATGAAAGTTAAGCTCTAACTCGGAAAATAGTTTTTGGCATCGTTTAGCGGTTTTGGTCCCACTGGCAATACGATTATCGGATGGAGGTGTAAGATACACCGTTTCGAAGCTAAGAGATAGGGCTACAATGTTACAGCAGGACACTCAGCCCAGTTTCAAGTGTAACTAGGTAAAAAATGCAATATACTACACCAGAACTGCAAAAACGGATTCACAAATCGCATTCTGGTGCAAACATCATAAATCAGGCTACCTAAGTCCAAATCCAGTGATTCCAAATCCATCCGAAAGCTAAGATACAAGGCTACATTTCATCATCAGACCATAACAATCAATTCTGAAGCATTCCCAAACAAATTAACCAATTATAGACGCAACTATCAAATTCGGGTAAAACCAGGGCAGCAAGGGTAATTCCATCTTTTCTCAAGTTACGTTGCTCCGATTGACCTAAAATTTTGTAGGAATATCTAAAATATCATTCCCTACAACTTTCATGTTTTATCCCAAGACCAATTCGGCCTCTAACATGCTAAAAAAAAATCAGACAGAACAGGGTCATTCAAAACCCTATCCTGGAATTCATGCATTCAAGTGCTAATCTCCACAAAACAACATCTAAAACCACTGAAAACCACTAATAAGCAATTAATTGAAGTAAGGAGGATGTTCTAGGCAAAATACCTTAAAACCACAAGAAAAGTAGTAGCTTAGGGGTTTTTCTTCCAAAACAACTCCACCAAGACCTTCAAACTCCCTTAGCAAGTCACTTTTGTGGACTAATTCAAGGTTTAATCGGTTGGATTTCAAGATTTGTGCAAGAATGGAAGATGAAAGGTTGAAGCTTTCTTTTCTTTTCTCTCAAGAGAGAGTCAGCCAAGAGAGGTGAAATGAAGGTGATTTTTGGGTCAAATTGAGGTTTTAGTAAAGGTAAGAAATAATGGTCAAAGTCCAAGCTCGAATGAAAAAGTGACACGTGGCACCTTGTAAGTTTAACACTTATCCTTTTGTCTCTCCACTACTAATCCATATAGGTAATTTCTAATTATCTCTTAGCACCTTGTATAATAATATCACTTAATACAAAACTCCAACAAGTTGTCAAAAATATATCGCATTTACCGCACTAGCGGGTCCCACTGTAACAGCCCCACTTTCCCCTAAGGCGAACCAAAGGGGTTAGCGGGCTGCCTGCCCAGCTCTCGCCAGGACTAACGATGCAGACTAGAACTATCTATTGCGATCCGGAACTTACAAAGGAGCGTAAACAAGTCAAAATGGAAAAGTAACCCAAAATAAGAAAAAATGAAATCCGGAGTCGGCCATGATAGTAACCGACCCGTCAGAACCCAACCGAAAGAGCACGCAAACATTCATATCTGAACTTTAGCAATTACAATCCAAAATTTCAATCCAAAATGACATACAAAAGTTTTCAAAAGTTAATACATATACACGGTTTGCCAAATCAAAAGAGAAAACGCCCCAAAAGTACACTTAGGGTTTTAATACATGAGCTATACAAAAGATATGTTCAACTAGCTCAATTTGGCAGCCATTTGTCAAATCCAGACCAAAAGGGTTTATTTTCCTGTAAGGAAAACAAAAAGGAACAGAAAGGGGTGAGCTTGCACTCAATGAGGTACCAAACATATAGCAGAAAATCATGGCATTTCACATTTAACAAATCAGATACACATGCCAGATGTAAAGCAAAGGAACCAATGATTCAAATCAGAAGGATACGGGTGGCTCTCAGGAGCCAAATTTCCAGCGCAGTACTTGATCCAAACCGGTTGACTCTCCGTCAACGTATATAGAACCAAAACGTCTGTAGACCCCTCTTTACACCGAATTCCGTCCACCAAACACCCCTTTACCGGGCCCGCTCACCGTAACCGAACAGAAATGGTAATACTCGAGTATACCGGAATCAAGGGTCTCAATACCTAAAAATCCCCGAACAGACTACCGTGGTTCGTTATCTAATCGTCCAGGCCCTTGCCGGCCCGACTCGAATAACTTAGCCACAGGATTGAGCTCATAGGTCATAGAAATCCGAACAGATGCAGACACAGATAACGGATTCAGATACAGATACAAAATAGCAGATTCAGATAGCATATTCAGACGGCAGATTCAGATAGGCACTCAAAATTGGCATATGAACAGATAGAAGAACGAGTGTGATAAAGTACACCCTCGTCTCAAACAAATTTAACAGATTGCAGAGCAGAAATCAAGTTAGACAGCAATGGAGGGGAGTGGTACACTCACCGGCTCAACTTCAAAAGTTTTTACTTCAGATTGGCCTTAATCGCCAAGAAACCCTAAAATAACCAAAATAAACCAATTGAAGGTTTCACATCCGTAATCGAGTAAACACAATGCACATGAGGCTCGACTACTAGTCGTATGCCTCGCCAAATAATTACTAATGCAAGGGTACAAAACATGATTTTTGGGAACAAAAAGATAGCATAAAGACCTAGGTTCAATAACCCAAAAGCCCTTTTATTTCTACCAAAAGGCAAATCCAACTTAAAAGAACCAAACGGCCTAGAAAATCGGGCAGCACTTCCCCTAAATTTCTTACTTTTCCAGCCATTAAGGCTTCATTATTTCCTCGAATCAGTCCCAACATCTCACACAAAATTCACCTCATTTCCAAAAGCCATTCACTAGGCCCAAAGTAAAAGTTAACTAGGAAATGACCGGAATAAAAGTAAGCCTTAAAACACACAAACAAGTACAATGAGACTCGATAACGCGTCATAAAGCCATGCCAACCACAACCCCAATAAGGTTTCATATGCATATATAAGCATTATAGCAAGCCAGAAAATCAGGAAATGTAGCCATCTTGGCCATAACAACAAAAACAGTTTTGCCTTCATTATGCGGTAATGGTACAAATTGCACTACGCTTATCGGATGAGGGTGTAAGACCCACCATCTCGAAGCTAAAAGACAGGGCTACAACAATGTAGAAGGCCACTCAGTCCAAATCCTAGCACAACTAAGTCAAATATGCAGAATACCAAACCAGAACCGAAATTGCAGGTTTACAAATCACACTATGCTGTAATCAGTACAACTCAGTCTATACAGGTCCAAATGCAGAAATTCCAAAGGAATATGATAGCTAGGAGATCAAGATACATTTCATCAGAAGACACCAACAACAAAATCCAAAACAATCCCAGCCAAACCAACCCATTTCAGACGCAGTTCTAACATCCTGATGAACCCAGAACAGCAACAGTAAATTCGGCTTATCTCATTCTACACTACTCCAATTGACCTGAAATTTTACAGGCACCCTTAAAACATCAATACCTACAACTTTCATGTTTTGAGCCAAGGCCAATTCGGCCTCTATCTATGACCTAAAAATTCGGACAGAATGTTCATCACAAAACCCTCACTTTTCAATTTTTGGTCCAAAACAGAAATTGATTGCAATTACCTATCATTCACACCTACTAGAGTCATTATAGGCCATTGCCAATCATCATACAAGGCCACAACATCATGATCATATGAAACCAGAAAAAACACCAATAAATTGTAAACTTCACCATTTCATCCAAAAACAAGAATTAAATCACAAAATTCAACACTTTAGCTTCCACTAAGCACAACTCTAGCTTCATTAAGTGTAGGGAAAAGTTCATAAACCACTCACCTAGTAAACAAGAGAGGGAGAGTTGTAGGACACCTTAGCTTTTCCAAAAAACTTCACCAAATCACTCACTAGCACCAAATGGAGGGATTTTATGGAGTAGAAACTAGATCAAGCAAGTGTTTTGGAGGATTTGAGCTAGATAATTGCCAAAATTTGAAGAGGTTTTTCTTCCTTCTTTGCTAGAGAGAGAATCGGCCAAGAGGTTGAAGACAAGAATGAATTTTGTGTGATTTTTTTTTGAGATATTAAGCAATTGGTCAAAAGTCAAGAAAATGAATAGTAAGTCATAAGCTATTTCCAATACAATGGTGACACTTGTCCCCTCCATTAATGCAATCCTATCTTTTCTTTTTCCTCTCACATCAATCACTTCACATCCTCTACTTATCTCTTAACACCCGATAAATTTCACACAGTATCCGGAATTTAACCTAATTGGCCGAATTTTCCCGAACTTTTCGCACTAGTGGGTCCCACGTCCGGTATACACTCTTAATTTTTCAAAAACTATTCGATACTAGAAAAATCATCTAAAAACTATATTTACTCATAAAATTTATCTAGAAAATTTTCCGGATACAGAAAGTGCAGAAAACAAGCCATGAAAAATGCGGAAACCGAGAAAATGCAAATTACGGGTTCTCACACCCACCTCCAGTATACACTCCTTATTTCTCAAAAACTACCCGATACTAGAAAAATAATCTTAAAACTATATTTGCTCATAAACTTTATCTGGGGAATTTTTCTAATAAAGAAAATGTAAAAAAGGCGGGCGATTAAATAAAATAAACCCTAGAAAATTAGAAAATTTCCGGGTTCTCACACTCATTCTTTCGGGGCGTCACACAACATGCACAAGCGGCAATATATTCCGCTTCGGTTGTAGACAAAGAGATTGCATTTTGTTTTTTGCTAAACCAAGAAACTAAGCAATTACCAAGAAAGTGACAAGTTCCACTAGTACTT
Source organism: Coffea eugenioides (assembly GCF_003713205.1). Lineage (NCBI taxonomy): Eukaryota > Viridiplantae > Streptophyta > Magnoliopsida > Gentianales > Rubiaceae > Coffea > Coffea eugenioides. The sequence continues at coordinate 16,181,453 of NC_040045.1, forward strand.
TTTCTGTCCACACGACAACCACCAAAATCTGCATCCGAATATCCATATAGAGCAAATTAACAAGATCTAGCATACCAAAGACCATAGTCTAATGTACCTTTCAAATACCTAAAAATCCTTTTAACAGCGTTCAAATGTGATTCTTTTGGACAAGATTGAAATCTAGCACACAAGCAAACAGCAAACATAATATCGGGTCTACTTGCGATTAAATAGAGTAGGCTTCCAATCATACCTCTATAGTGTGACGCCCCGAAAGAATGAGTGTGAGAACCCGGAAATTTTCTAATTTTCTACGGTTTATTTTTTTTTAATCGCCCGCCTTTTCTACATTTTCTTTATTAGAAAAATTCCCCAGATAAAGTTTATGAGCAAAGATAGTTTTAAAATGATTTTTCTAGTATCGGTTAGTTTTTGAGAAATTAAAAGCGTATTTTGAACGTGGGACCCGCAAGAGCGGTAAATGCATTATATTTTTGACAACTTGTTGGAAAGTGATATTATTTTACAAGGTGTTAAGATATTTGTATTGGAGAGACAAAAAGATAAGTTTTAAACCAAAAGGTGACATGTGTCACCTTCCTATTCAACCTTGACTTTGACCATTATTTCTTACCTTTACTAATACTCAATTTTGACCCAAAAAGCACCTAAATTTCTGCAAGCTTGGCTGAATGTTCTTGTTCAAGAAAGAAAGAAAAGCTCTCAATTTCTTCCTTCTATTTCTTGCTCAATCTTCAAATCCAACCAATAAAACTCCAAATCATTCCATAAAATCTCTTTGCTAAGTGGTCTTGAGGTGTTTTGTGGAGTTGTTTGGAAAGCTAAGGTGATTTGTTGCTCTATCTCTTGTATGGCTAAGGTGAGTTGTGAAGAACCACTCTCCTCCTTTAATTGATACTTAAATCATGATTGGTGGTGGTATAAGATGCACTTTTATGGATTATATCTTGGTTTTGATTGAATTGGTGAAGTTTTATAATTATTGGGGATTTTTCTGTTTTCATATGAATATGATTATGGGGTCATGTATGATGATTGGAAATGATGTTTAATGACTCTAGGAGGTGGAAAAAGTGATTAATTGCAACCAATTTCTGTTTTGCACCAAAAATTGAAAAGTGAGGGTTTTGTGATGAACATTCTGTCCGAATTTTTAGGTCATAGATAGAGGCCGAATTGGCCTTGGCTCAAAACATGAAAGTTGTAGGTATTGATGTTTTAAGGGTGCCTGAAAACTTTCAGGTCAATTTGAGTAGTGTAGAATGAGATAAGCCGAATTTACTGTTGCTGTTCTGGGTTCATCAGGATGTAAGAACTGCGCCTGTAATGGGTTGTTTTGACTCGAATTGTTTTGGATTTGGGTGTTGAGGTCTTCTGATGAAATGTAGCTTGATGTCCTAGCTACCATATGCCTTTGGAATTTCTGCATTTAGACCTGTTTAGACTGAGTTGTACTGATTACAGCATAGGGTAATTTGTAAACCTGCAATTACGGTTCTGGTTTGTTATTTGGCATATTTGACTTAGTTGTGCTGGGATTTGGACTGAGTGACCTTCTACATTGTTGTAGCCCTGGTTCTTAGCTTCGAAACGGTGGGTCTTGGACCTCCATCCGACAAGCGTAGCGCCTTTGATACCATTACCGCAAAATGACGTCAAAACTGTTTTTCTGGTTTTGAGCTTAACTTTCATTTCCGGACTTTTCCCTAGCTTGACTTGTACTAGCTACTTGGAGCTTGCTGAATGGCTATTGGATGAACTTGTTGTTGTGTGTGTACCTTTGGGACTGGCTGAGGATATAATGAAGCCGTGATGGCTGGAAAAGTTAGCAAATTTAGGGGAAGTGCTGTCCGAACTTTGAAGGGACTTGTTGCATTGGGTTTGTGATCTAAGACTTGGATTTGAGCAAGGCAATGCTATATGATGGATGGTTTCAGAGCCGTGGAGGTGAGTGACCCCAAACTATTGTTAAAGCTTCTTATGAAATGTTTCTTGCATTATTTACTCGACTGCATATCATGCGTGCTTGCATGTGAGTTCATGACATGTTTTGGCTTGAAATGAGTACTTGGGGAGTCTTGTGCTGAACACCAACGTCTCCTCCGTTTGTTTATGTTCATGCTTATCTGGAGCTCAAAAAGGGGCTCCCTCTTCATGTTAATGTTAATGTTAAATGATCTATTTGAGCGTTGGGTGTTCAAGTACTATGATTTCACTGGCTCACGAGAGCACTAAACGAACATTTGATCTCTGAATCATGACATCATCGAAATGATCGAAATGCAACATTGTGAAATATATTTGATTTCTGATTTTACTGGTTACTCGCTGAGCTTCTAGCTCACCCCAAAAACTATTTTATTCCCCTCCACAGGGCTCAAAGCGAAGGAAGGTCTTGTTGTGCTTATTCACATGTCTGGATGGCTTATTTGGAATTGTTTCCGCTTCGCTTATGACATGTAATTTTTTTTTGGAGAATTTGATGTATATTTGAGATTTATATTGTAATTCATTTGAGGATTGTAGTGAACGACTGAGTCCCGGCGAGAGCTGGGCAGGCGGCCCGCCGAACCCTCTGGTTCGCCTTAGGGGGAGGTGGGGCTGTCACAGTTGGTATCAAAGCTTAGGCTTCAGATCTCTGTAGTGTATCCTAGGCTTGAAGTTTAGGATGCCGGACTGTGGGTTTGGTTTGCAATATTAGTGATTCTTGCGGGATGTCTCGACTTGATTGGTACAAGATGGAATGTCGAGGACGACATTCTTTTAAGGAGGGGAGTTTGTGACGCCCCGAAAGAATGAGTGTGAGAACCCGGAAATTTTCTAATTTTCTACGGTTTATTTTTTTTTAATCGCCCGCCTTTTCTACATTTTCTTTATTAGAAAAATTCCCCAGATAATGTTTATGAGCAAAGATAGTTTTAAAATGATTTTTCTAGTATCGGTTAGTTTTTGAGAAATTAAAAGCATATTTTGAACGTGGGACCCGTAAGAGCGGTAAATGCATTATATTTTTGACAACTTGTTGGAAAGTGATATTATTTTACAAGGTGTTAAGATATTTGTATTGGAGACACAAAAAGATAAGTTTTAAACCAAAAGGTGACATGTGTCACCTTCCTATTCAACCTTGACTTTGACCATTATTTCTTACCTTTACTAATACTCAATTTTGACCCAAAAAGCACCTAAATTTCTGCAAGCTTGGCTGAATGTTCTTGTTCAAGAAAGAAAGAAAAGCTCTCAATTTCTTCCTTCTATTTCTTGCTCAATCTTCAAATCCAACCAATAAAACTCCAAATCATTCCATAAAATCTCTTTGCTAAGTGGTCTTGAGGTGTTTTGTGGAGTTGTTTGGAAAGCTAAGGTGATTTGTTGCTCTATCTCTTGTATGGCTAAGGTGAGTTGTGAAGAACCACTCTCCTCCTTTAATTGATACTTAAATCATGATTGGTGGTGGTATAAGATGCACTTTTATGGATTATATCTTGGTTTTGATTGAATTGGTGAAGTTTTATAATTATTGGGGATTTTTCTGTTTTCATATGAATATGATTATGGGGTCATGTATGATGATTGGAAATGATGTTTAATGACTCTAGGAGGTGGAAAAAGTGATTAATTGCAACCAATTTCTGTTTTGCACCAAAAATTGAAAAGTGAGGGTTTTGTGATGAACATTCTGTCCGAATTTTTAGGTCATAGATAGAGGCCGAATTGGCCTTGGCTCAAAACATGAAAGTTGTAGGTATTGATATTTTAAGGGTGCCTGAAAACTTTCAGGTCAATTTGAGTAGTGTAGAATGAGATAAGCCGAATTTACTGTTGCTGTTCTGGGTTCATCAGGATGTAAGAACTGCGCCTGTAATGGGTTGTTTTGACTGGAATTGTTTTGGATTTGGGTGTTGAGGTCTTCTGATGAAATGTAGCTTGATGTCCTAGCTACCATATGCCTTTGGAATTTCTGCATTTGGACCTGTTTAGACTGAGTTGTACTGATTACAGCATAGGGTAATTTGTAAACCTGCAATTACGGTTCTGGTTTGTTATTTGGCATATTTGACTTAGTTGTGCTGGGATTTGGACTGAGTGACCTTATACATTGTTGTAGCCCTGGTTCTTAGCTTCGAAACGGTGGGTCTTGGACCTCCATCCGACAAGCGTAGCGCCTTTGATACCATTACCGGAAAATGACGTCAAAACTGTGCCTGCCCGAGTTGTGAATTATCCTATTTTGGGATTCTTGTGCCCGACTACTAAGTAGACAAGAGCTTATGTTAGAAATGACTTGGGCGGACTAGAAATTCGATTCTATGGAACGTCAAGTGATGTGTTAGGGTTTCATTACGGATGATTAACCATGCCTAAGATATAAATTGTATTATTTTCGTAGGTTGTGCCCGAAACCCTAGAGAGGACAATTTTTAGTTGGTTGCTCTTGTACCAGTGGCTTAGTTAGTATCACGAAGGATGTTTCCTTTTGCTTGTATCTAATTGACTGCTACTGTGTGATCTGCTTGTGTTAGATGTGTTATATGTATATTTCCTATTTTTATCCCTTGCACCTGCATACTTTGGTTTTAATACCGTATTCGTGGTCCAACCCTAGACTAGTTAAGCCATATGGAAGGCACCCGTTAGTGGACGTGGTCGTGGTTGCGGAATTAGGCAACCACGACTGAAGGGGACATTAGGGAACTACGTCTGAACCATAACCCTGAACCTAGGTTGTTATCCGAACGTACAAGTGGCCGCAGCCATTCCAACGAATGACTGACCTGTTGGCTCATGTAGTAGAACATCAAGGTCAAAATCCTAATCATCAACCGGAAATCCGGTAATCATGCCGAGGGTGAGGATAAAGCTCTTGAACGATTTCAGAAGTTTTCACCACCGAAATTCCTGGGAGGACCAGACCCCGATGTGGCCGAGAGGTGGTTAGAGAAGATGATTGATATCTTTGCCGCGCTACACTACACTGTGGAGCGACAGGTGACATTTGCCGTCTTCCAACTGGAGGGAGCGGCCCGATCTTGGTGGAACATCATAAGGATGAAATGGGAAAGAGAACAAACCCCAAGGACGTGGGTGAATTTCATGAGAGAGTTCAATACGAAGTATTTCCCACCTTTGATCCAGGAAAAGAAGGAAGATGAGTTCATTAGGCTCCGCCAGGGAACTCAAACCGTCGCTGAATATGAGAGCCAGTTCACCAGATTATCCAAGTTCGCTCCCGAGTTAATCGTGACTGAGCAAAGGAGGATAAGGCGTTTTGTCCAAGGATTAAACGTTGAGATTCAGAAGGACCTAGCTGTAGCCCAACTCAATACCTTTAGTGATGCGGTGGAGAAAGCGCAACGAGTGGAAAGCACAAGATTTCAAGTTAGAAACTTTCAAGAAAAGAAAAGGGGATTTCTTAGAAGTAGCTCAGAACAAGAGGATAAGGGTACGCCTCCTAAAATTGGAAGGGGAAACGGGGGAGTACAATTACCGAGAATGTCAAGTGGTGCCTCACAGAGAGGCTCAGTCTCCGCTTCCTGTAGTCCCTGCGGGTACTGTGGGAAGCCAAACCACACGGAGGATGTCTGCTGGAAGAAAGGAAGAAAATGTCAGCGTTGTGGGAGCGCAGATCATCAAATCGCAAATTGCCCAAGCCGATCGTGAGAAGGGAGTAGGAACCAACAGCCAACCACGACCAACCCCGACAATCGAAGGGGGAAAAGAATGGACCAAAGGTGTCGGCTCGGGCATATGCACTAAGAGCAACATCAAGCCCCTGACTCATTTGAAGATAGGGAAGGTAAGATTCTAGTATTCCACTGTCTGACCCCTAGAATGGTGTATGAGACGTTCAATTTGCAAAGAAAAAAAAAAGTAGTATACGAAAGAATTCAATGAGCTTGGCTGGTGAAGGGACACTGATTGGTTAGCTAGGTGCGATGCTCAATTTGAGTGTGAGAAGGAAGCAGGAAACTTTTTGGTTTTCCGAAGAAGGCAATGATAAGGAATTTCGAGGACGGAATTCTTTTAAGGGTGAGAGAGTGTGAGAACCCATAAATTTTCTGATTTTCTAGGCTTTATTTTATTTCATTGTACGCCTTTTATGCATTTTCTTTATTAGGAAAATTTTCTAAATAATTTTTATGAGTAAATATAGTTTTTTGATGATTTTTCTAGTATCGGTTGGTTTTTGAGAAATTAAGAGCATATACCGGACGTGGGACCCGCTAGTGCGGAAAGTTCGAAAAAATTTGGCCAGTTAGGTTAAGTTTTGGATACCGGGTTTATTTTACCAGGTGCTAACAGATAATTAGAGGTTGTTATATGGATGAGAGTGGAGAGACAAAAGGATAACCATGTATTAATTGAAGTGACAAGTGTCACTTGTTGATTACTTCTTACATTTTGACCATACGACCATCTTATCACCTTTACCAAATAAATACCAAAAATTGACTAAAAATCCTCTTATTTTTCCCTCTCTTGGCCGAATTTCTTGGAGAGCAAAAGAAAGAAAAGCTATCAATTTCTTCTACTCAATCTTGCTCAATCTTTCATTACAACCGGTTAATCTTCAAATTACTCCATAAAACCTCTTAGTTTAGTGGTATTAAGGTTGGTTGTGAAGTGGTTTGGAAGGCTAAGGTACCAAGTTGCTTCTTTTCTTGGGTTTGCAAGGTAAGTGACCAAGGAACCTTTCCTTTAATCTTGTTAATGTTCAATTGATGGCTTATGAGAATTAAATAGATGGGTTTAGGTGTTGTTTCATGTCTTGTGATGGAAATTGGTGAATTTCCATATTTATTCATGATTTTCTGTTTTCATATGATTAATATTGTGTGGCCATGGATGATGGTCTAGCATGGGTAAGAATGAAGCTTTGGTATGATAATTGTAATGATTAGTGGAAAATTTCTGGTTTGAAGAAAAAATTTCCAGATTAGGGTTTCCATTTTTTTCCCCTTCTGCCCGGTCCTATTACCCATAGTTAGAGGACGAATTAGTCTTAGATTAAAACATAAAAGTTGTATCGAATGATGTTTTGTAGTTACCTGCAAAATTTCAGCTTAATCGGAGTAACGTATCCTATGAAAAGACCGAAATACCCCTGCTGCCCTGTTTCTATCCGAACATGCTAATCAGCTTCTGTAATTGGTTGTTGTGACCAGGAATACTACTGATTTGGTTGTTGATGTCTTCTTAAGACTTAAAGCCTTTTATCTTAGCTTTCAAATGGCTTTGGAATCACTTGAATTGGAGTTGTATATGCTGAGATATGACTGAATGAATCAATACTGCCACAGTAAACTTTGAATGGTTATATACATTGCACACTGGACTGAGTGGCCTTCTTCAACATTGTAGCCCTTTCTCTTAGCTTCGAAATGGTGTAAATTACACCTCAATCCGACAAGGATAGCTTCAGTTGCGTTAATTCCGCTAAGCAACGGCAAATCTGCCTTTTGTTTTCCAACCCAAACTTCGTTTCCGCATATGTCCTAGTTTGATTTTCACTTATACGTTCCATATGATTTTACTCTAGTGATATGTGGATTTGGTTCCTGACTCGTATTCGAGCCTTATGGTGGCTCTAATTAAAGGTGTTTGATAGCTTGTGATTTGTGGGTGTTGAGGTTTGGTTGGAAAGTAGAGAAAGACAAGGGAAATGCTGTCAAAATTTTCGCGGAGCTTCTGCACAGCCTCGGGAAACATGCTATATCTTGATGTAGGAATGTCGGAATTGAGTTCCGTTTATTGCGCTTTAAACTAGATTCATAGGGCTATAAACCGTGTAAATTTCAGACCCTGTTTCTGTCTGTGTAATTTATGGGGATTCTTCAAAGTTGACTGAAATATTGTACCTGTTCTGTCTTTCACTGGTTGAAGCAGCAACTTAAAGCTCGAATTGGACTGCCTTGTGTTTTGAATCTTACAATGGTCTTTTCTGGAAAGTTATAGCCCTTTGAATGTATTTTCCAAAGGTATAACTTTTACTAATTTTGGACTTACAAAACTTGAGATATGATTTTTCATATAGGGTTGCGCGAAACTGAAAAATCCTGTTTTCCTAGTATCGACTTTACTTTCATTTTCTATTTCAAATTTGGAGTTGGTCAGTCATTGTAGGTAGGGCTTTGAGGTTGTTCATGCCATTAAAACTAATTGTTACCTTTTCATTCCGAGGTCACCTCTTCGCTTTGCATTAATGGCTCTTTTGACTAGGCATATGGCTCGTAACCGAGTCTCACTTGCAAATTCCATACTAGGTCTTGGAGTCGAGTTTTAAATGTTTGCCTTGATTGTTCTAGGAGGTGCCGTCGATTAAAGCCACACTTGGGAAGGAAACTTTTGAAATTATCCTTATTTGAACTGGTGAGTGTACCGCGTCCCTGAATTATTGCTAAACAGGTTTCCTGTACTTGCAAATTGCTAGTTGAATGTCTTTCCTGACTGTTTATCTTGTATGAGACGAGGGTGTACTTTATCACACTCGTTCTCTTGCCTGTACTGAACAAACTGGAATCTATTACTTGTACTTATTATGTACTTGAACTTGTTACTTGCACTTATTATGATGTCGTTTGGAAGAGTATCCAACGACCTTCCTGTTAAACCTGAGCTCAACCTCATGGGGAGTTAATTAAATCGAGCCAGCGAGGGCTTGGTCGAGATAATTGACAATCTATGGGTGCCTGTTCCTAGGGAAATCTTTGGGTATTGAGACTCTTGATTCCGGTAACTCGAATATTACCATTCCTGTTCCTATTTGGCGTTCGGACCCGGTAAGGGGTATGTTTGGTGAACGGGATTTTGGCGTTAAAGTGGTGATCTACTGGACTAGTTCCTTTATTTGAACGTGGACGGAGGGTCAACAAGGCTGGATCAAGTATTGCAACGGGGATTTGGCTCCTGAGAGCCACCTGTATCCTTGAAATTGTGATGTTCGTTCATTTCTTTTACTTGATAAGGATATGTGTCCTATAAATGTTTTCTTATGATTTCTACTGTTATATTTTTGGTACCTCATTGAGCTTCTAGCTCACCCCGTTTCGTTATCCTTGTTTCCCTTACAGGAAATCACCTTTTGAAGATTATGATGTTTGAAGCATGAGTTGAGCTAGTTTTAGTATTTTTTTGTATAGCTCCTCGATGGTTGGAAAACCTTAAATGTATTTTAACCAAACAATTCCCTTTTGAATTGTAAATTTGCAACCACGTGTATATAAAAGTGTTTAACCATGTTCCTAAGTTGATTTGGTTTGGAAATGTTCTTTTCTAGGGTTATCTAAAGTTGTTGTACTTGTTCGGGTTTCGGACGGTGAATGTTATCTTCTCGAAGTTCTTTTGAGCGGTTGGTAGGGTTTACGCTCGTTCCGGATCCGTAGTCCCGGCGAGAGCTGGGCAGGCGGTCATTTGTACAAAAATTGAAATCGAGTGCCGTTTGTGACATTTGAAACTAGACATTCTTAGCTTTAAAACGGTATAAAAATCACTATCTAGTTCATTTTGTGGGTGTCATTTCTCCTAGTTGGATTGGACTTGATAGGGGAGCAGGTTGACTAGATGAAATGCTTCAAATAAATCCAGTATGAAATCAATCAAACATTACTGGATGCTGAAGTTAGTTGATCATGGAAATAGAAGATGTGTTGGGCAGTTTGCTGCATGAGAATGGCGCCGCTTGTCTTTCCTCGACCAGTGGGAGCCGCACACGAACAGTGCCAATCACATTTATACATGTAAGGTTCCCAACTTACAACCCAAAAGATAGTGTTAAAACAAAATACATTTAGGTTTTCCAACCATCAAGGAGCTATACAAAAGTGTATTAAACTAGCTCAACTCGGCTTCAAAATCACAGTTCCAAAAAGGTGTTCACATCCCTGTAAGGAAAACAAAGGCAACAGAAAGGGGTGAGCTTACGCTCAATGAGGTACCAAACATATAGGGGTAAAATTATGGCCTTTCATGTTTAATCGATCAGATACATATACTAGATATAAAGGAAAGCATTTAGACACAGTGATTCAAAGGGAAAGGATACAAGTGGCTCTCAGGAGCCAGATTTCCATTTGCAGTACTTGATCCGAACCCGTTGACTCTCCGTCAATGTAAATAGAACCAACATATCCGTAGACCCCACTTTACACCAATTTCTGTCCACCAAACATACCCCTACCGGGCCCGAACACCATTCAGGAATAGTAATGGTAATACTTGAGTATACCGGAATCAAGAGTCTCAATACCCAAAGATTCCCAAAACAGACTACCGTGGTTCGTTATCTAATCGACCAGGCCCTTGCCGGCCCGACTTGAGTAACTAGCCACAGGTGTTGAGCTCAGAGGACACAGAAAGGTCGTTGGATACCAGCCTCCAAACGACGTCCGAACAGACTCAGATACAGTTAACAGATTATACACAGTAAATAGGCATATGGACAGACAAGAGAACGAGTGTGATAAAGTACACCCTCGTTTCAAACAGAATAAACAGATAGTGCAGTTATTTAAATCGCAAATTGTAGGGGCAGAAACCAAGTTAAACAGCAAATGAGGGGAGTGGTACACTCACCGGTTCAAGTACAGATGCTTCAAAAGTTTTCACTTCAAACTGGCTTTAATCGCCAAGAAACCCTAAAATCATCAAAGTAAACCAATTGAAAGTTTCACATCCAAAATCGAGTAAACGGAATGCACAAGTGAGACTCGACTACATGTCGTACGTCTTTCCAGGTTAAGTACTAGTACAAATGAATAAAATATGACTTTTGAGCAAAAACATAACAATTGGTCCTAGGGTTACAAACAACCCCCAAAACCCTTCATTTGTACTAAGATCAACTCAATTGAAGGAATCGCGTAGCCCTAAAATTTTGGGCAGCATGCCCTCTGTATTTACCTATTTTTCCAACCACTTATGGTTTCATTATTTTCCTCAATCAATCCCAAAGTCATATGAAATATAAATTCATCACAACAGCCGTTCAATAGGCTCAAAGTCATTCAAGTACAAGATTTAGCTAGGAAAATGACCGGAAATGAGCTTTAAGCTAAGGAACCAAAAAATAGATTCACCGCTACATAGCGTATCGGACATAACCGAAACTACGCTTATTGGATTGAAGTAAAAGTTATACCGTTTCGAAGCTAAGACATAGGGTTATATCTTTGATGAAGACTACTTAGTCTAGTTCTCATCCTAACTAGGTCAAATTTACCAAAACAACCCCAGGTTTTCCAGTTCGGAGCTCACTGTGAAATTCAACTAGCAGTCCTGATTCATTCAATCATATCTCAGCACACACAACTCCGATTCAGGTAATTCCAAATCCATTTGAAAGATAAGATACAAGGATATAATTATTAAGAAGACATTGACAACCAAATCAATAGTATTCCTGGTCAAACTAACCAATTACAGAAGCTGATTATCAGTTTCGGATAGAAACAGGGCAGCAGGGGTATCTCGGTCTTTTCACAGGCTACGTTGCTCCGATTGGGCTGAAATTTTGTAGGCAACTATAAAACATCATTATTTACAACTTTCATGTTTTAATCCAAGGCTAATTCGGCCTCTAACTAGGATAAACAGTACTGGGCAGAATGGGGTTAATTGAAACCCTAAACCTGGAATTTTCCGCACAAAGTGGAATTTTTCCGCAATTAGCTCCAATTTACGCACTATGGCTTCATTGATACGAAATATGGGCCGCTTATGGGCCATGTTTTGGGCTGCAAGAGATTGAATCTTTTAGTAATAGTTAGTAGTTTATTTTCTAGATTTCTATTTTATTTGCTAGGAATAAATTCGGTCCAAGACCTCATGTTGAGTTGGATCCGATTTATAGAGTCTAGACTCACTATAACTTAAGTTGGTTAATTAGCTTTTATTGGGTTATGTTGGGCCAGCTTAAAGCCTTCATTGGATCAATTATAAGCTGACCATTAGATAGTGGATTTGAGTAGTGGAATCGGGCCAAAGGCCTAGCCTAGCCGAGTTAGGGGTTTTGTCTTGTAAGGCTATATATAGCCTAGGTTTTCATTCAATAAAAAGAATTCAGATTTTATAAAATATATGTGAGTTATTTCACTCTCTCTTGCCTCAAGAGAATTTCCTTTGAATACTTGAGAATTAATCTCAAGTTGTTCATCGAACTTATCAATCAAGTAGTCTCCTTGATTGTGGCGTTCTTCTATCCATACTTTTGGTTCACTAAATTTGCTAGTCGTGGGTTAAGGAATCTCCTTAGTTCGTGGCTCGTGATTATAGAAGGGTCAAAGTTCCGCCAATCATCCCAACTTGGTGTTCGTCTAGATCCGTCTCACATCAGTTGGTAATCAGAGCTAGTCGACAACCACCAGGTTATATCCTTCTTTTCTTTTGTGTTTCGAGTCACATACTCTTGTTTCAAATCAGTTTGTGTGTCAATTCAAAAAAAAAAAAAAAGTACTGTAGCATCGTACTGTTCATCGCTACAGTAGCGGTACTGTTCACCCGGTACTGTTCACCCCAACACTGTTCACCGACACTGTTCATCGTTACTGTTCACCGAATACAAATCTGTCCAGCCTTGTTGTTTGTGTTATCCAACTTGTTTACTTGATTTTCAAATCTGAATTTTGGCAAAACTTGTTGGAATTTTGTGAATCTTGAAGAGAACTTACAATAATCTTGAGCTTCTTGCATTCTTGATCACAATCTTGAAATTTCTGAAGTTCCTGACAACTTCCTTGAAATTTCTTGAAAGATCTTGGAGTTCTTGGTAGTTATTATTTGTGGACTTCCTTGTTTTGTGTCGTGGTCGATAGTTGTAGTCAAGAAAAAAAAACAGAAAACAAAAACGAAAAGAAAAAGAAAGAAAAGAGGAATCGGTTGGCAAGAAAAAAAAAAGGAAAGGAAAGAAAGTGGCAACCGAATTGTTTTGAATAGGAAACCAAATCTGATTTGTGCAATCGTTCTTGGAGTAGAATTTGGAAGTTACCAAAAGTTGTTTCAAGAAAATTACCAAAAGTTGTTTCAAGAAGATTACCAAAAGTTGTTTCAAGAAGGTTACCAAAAGTTGTTCAAGAGGAAAAAGGATTTTTCAAAGGGTTTCCAAAAAACTAACTTGTTTCCAAAATCAATTAGGAAACTAAGTAAAGCACTTGGATAACTCTTTGTACTCACTTGGACACTCTCTCTCCTACATTTTTTAGGAAACTTTCCTAAATTCTCTCATCCATTTTTTTTCGGAAATTTTCCTACATTCTCTCATCCATTTTTTTGGAAACTTTCCTAAATTCTCTCAACCATTTTTTAGGAAACTCTCCTAAAATTCTCTCATCCATTTTTAGGACCTTTCCTATATTCTCTCATCCACTTTAGGAAACTCTCCTATATTCTCTTCCTAGATTCTAGGAACACTTTCCTACATTTTCTCCTACATTCTTGTGATTACACTTGTGGAAAGGTTGGTAACGGTTGTTGGACTTGAGCAGCATTTCTCAACTACCTAACCCAACAGGTAAAGGTATTTGGTAAGTCCATTAGAGTGACATCCATATACACGAGTGCGAGTGGAAACACGTAAGGGAGCGAGTGAGGACTGTTCTACTAATTTTTGTTGAGTTTTGCAGGTAATAAAAGTATGAGACAAACGAATGCTCAACTGGAGCTTCACCATCTTGTGCCTAAAGGAGTAAATACTGTGGCCTTGCGTGAGATAACTGAGCAATTGGAAATCATCAAAGCTCAAAAAAATGATTGGTTTTATACACGTTGCCATATCAAGGAGAAAGTTTGCAGCTTAGCCATTGATAAGGGTTGTGAAGTTAATCTCGCAAGTACTGTCTTGGTTGAGAAATTGAATCTTCCAACCATTGATCATCTTCGACCTTACAAGTTGCAAAGTGATAGTGGTGATATTTGGATTACTAAGCACACACTTGTTCCTTTTCGTATTGGTCAATACGTGGATGAGGTGTTGTGTGATGTGGTTCCCATTCAAGTGACGCATGTGCTGTTGGGACAATGGTGGATGTTTAATCGAGAAGTCAAATATGATGGATATACTAATAAGTATTCCTTCACATTTAATGGCCGTCGTACCAGGCTTGTGTCGCTTAACTCTAAGCAACTTTGTATTGATCTAGCATACATGAAGAGTGAGCATGAGCGTTATAGTATGAAGAAAGAGCTGGAGGAGAGAATTGTGACTGAAGAGGTAAAATTCGAGGGAGTTGAAAAGGAGAAAGAGGTTGAGAATAATGAGGGGAAAAAGTCAGCTACTGAGCATGAACAAGAGATTAAAAATTCTAAGAGTAAGCTGATTGTGAGAAAGGATGTGAGACCATATGTTTTTTCTAACGATCTTGACTCTACTTTGTTTAGTGTTTCTACTTTTATGCAGGTTAAGCAAGGAAAAATTGAGTTGATCTTGGCATGTTCTATGCCTAAATCCATTGGTGAATATCAAACTTTTCATGGAGTTTGCACCTTAAGTGTTGTCTCTCTTTATCATCCACTGATGTTCAACGTCAACCATGAGCCTGATTTGCTTGTTGGGAGGAATAATGAAGTTTCAAAGGGAGTTTCTACACTTGAAACTTGTTATACATTTCCTTCTTATTTTGTTGGTGACAATCCTTTCCTCATTGGTCCAAATTCTGATTCCTTTCAACCTGGTTTTATTCTTCAATTTGAGGGTTCAAAAGCTACCTATCTCGATCTTGTTCCATTTGTGCAAGATAGGCCATACCCACAACAACTTGCAATGAATTTTGTAACTTTGCACAATCATGTCCGAGACTTTCCTAGCCTGATTGAGCATCACTATGAAGATCCTTATCTTGTGAATGTGAATGGTAAGCTGTCAAGTGATTTTATACCTACAAATCCTAATCGTGTGATTTATTGTGTAGGTCCAAATTCGACCATTCATGACACAATGCTGATTAGAGAGCTTTGGAGTGGTTGGAGCAAAGCCTTGAGTTTTCCATGGCGGATTGTGAGCATTTTCAAGCTAACCAAGAGACATGTGCACCGAATTACAATAATCATGACGTATGCAAGTATCATCCATTCTAAGAGAGCCAATATGTGGAGATTTGAAGTTTCATACTGCCAACTCTTGTAGTACCATTCATTTCCAAACACGATTTGAGGACAAATCTTTTTTAAGAGGAGGGGAATGATACGAAATATGGGCCGCTTATGGGCCATGTTTTGGGCTGCAAGAGATTGAATCTTTTAGTAATAGTTAGTAGTTTATTTTCTAGATTTCTATTTTATTTGCTAGGAATAAATTCGGTCCAAGACCTCATGTTGAGTTGGATCCGATTTATAGAGTCTAGACTCACTATAACTTAAGTTGGTTAATTAGCTTTTATTGGGTTATGTTGGGCCAGCTTAAAGCCTTCATTGGATCAATTATAAGCTGACCATTAGATAGTGGATTTGAGTAGTGGAATCGGGCCAAAGGCCTAGCCTAGCCGAGTTAGGGTTTTGTCTTGTAAGGCTATATATAGCCTAGGTTTTCATTCAATAAAGAAGAGTTCAGATTTTATAAAATATATGTGAGTTATTTCACTCTCTCTTGCCTCAAGAGAATTTCCTTTGAATACTTGAGAATTAATCTCAAGCTGTTCATTGAACTTATCAATCAAGTAGTCTCCTTGATTGTGGCGTTCGTCTATCCATACTTTTGGTTCACTAAATTTGCTAGTCGTGGGTTAAGGAATCTCCTTAGTTCGTGGCTCGTGATTCTAGAAGGGTCAAAGTTCCGCAAAACATCCAAACTTGGTGTTTGTCTAGATCCGTCTCACATCATTCATTCTAGGCTATCCCAAGCCATCATCCATGGCCACACAATATTAAACATATAAAAACAGAAAATTCAAGAATAAATATAAAATTCATCATTCTTCACCAATAGTCATGATATTGTCCACAAATTCACCTCTTTGACTAACACAAGCTACTAATTTAACATTAAGACGACCAAAGAATGAACTCCTTAGCTACTCACCTTGCAACTCAAGAGAAGAGCCAACCAAGCACTACTTTCTTCCAACCCACTTCACCAACAACCTTAATTCTACCTTGCAATTGATTTTTATGGAGAAATTTGGAGTTTTATCGGTTAACTTGTAAGATTGAGCAAGATTGGAATGAAGAAAGTTGAAGGGTTTTCTTTCTTTTCTCTCCAAGGAGTTCGTCCAAGAGGATGCAAAATGTGATGAATTTTTTATCAATTTTTGGTTAATTGGTAAAGGTAAGTAAGATGGTCAAAGTCAAGAACCAACCGTAGCGCGACACCTAGCATCTTTAAGGTTTAAACTTATCCTTTGGTCTCTCCAATGATAATCCATCTAGGTAACCTCTAATTATCTCTTAACACCTGATAAATTAAACCCGGTATACACAACTTAACCTAACTGGCCGAATTTTACCGAACTTACCGCACTAGTGGGTCCTACATCTGGTATACGCTCTTAATTTCTCAAAAACTAACCGATACTAGGAAAATCATTTAAAAACCATATTTACTCATAACAATTATTTAGAAAATTTTCCTCATAAAGAAAATGCAGAAAAGCACGCAATTAGAAAGAATAAAACCTAGAAAATAAGAAAATTACGGGTTCTCACACACTTCATGTGGAGAATCTATCAATGTAAAGCAATCGTTTACGACTCTCATTTTGCACCTGAGATCCAAGATAATTGTTATAGACATCAACAAGTTACATTCACCCCAATACTTGTCAAATTTCACCTTTATCCTTTGCATCATTGGCCGAACCAAGTAACCTTCATCATCAGCCTTATATCTAGTAGTATTTTTATCTGACAAACTTCATTTAGATATAAATTTGTTGTTGGATCTTAATAATAGTTTGGTTCTTGGAAAAACTTCTTGAAACTTAATACACAAGCCAACATCTCATAGGTAGAATTCCACATTTTCTTATAGTTATAAATTAGCATTTTCCTAGTCAATTGTAGTTGCTGTACAATTTCAGCAAAAAGCAAGTGCCTTTCATCTATTTTGTTTACAAACTCCACATTGACTCTGATCATGTCAACTATTTCTTTGATTTCACTAAAGTCATCTTGAACCATCAAATTGAGTATTGAGCACAACATCTCACATGAAATAACTATCTTTTTGCTAATAGGCACTTGTTTTTAGAGAAGTTATTCTTCAAAGATCTCAATGTAATATCATTATTTGAGGCATTATCCAATGAGACTATATAAACCTTTCTTTTCAATTCCCCAGTCCTTTAAACATTTGAAGATGGCATCTACAATTTGGATGTCCTGACGTGGAGGAGGGACATGTACAAAGTTGAGGACCCGTTTCCAGTGACTATCAATCCAATGCTTAGTTATAACCATGTACTCAATTTTTTTGGTTCTTTGATATTCAAAGATTTGTAGTCAAGGTGATTTTCTTAACTTTCTTGAATTGGTTCTTCAATTTGGTCTTCTCTCTTTCATATACTGACATGCAATCTTTTCTATTCATAGTCGGACTGATTCTTTGCCATTTGAGCATCTCTCTTTTTTGCATCAAATTGAAACCCTCTTTCTCCACAATTGAAAATGGATGCTTATACATAAGCACCTATTTAGCTGCAGCTTCTCTTATGGCAGCCATATCAAACTTCCTAGTGTGAATGTAGGAATGAGAAGATGCAGCCATAGGTTTTACTCCTCTTCAATGAGAAATCTCATAAATCCAAGAACTTTTTCTATACCTATACATATTCAAAGTATTTTTCTACACAAAAATCACTCTTGAAAGCTTGTATTTCTTGTAGGCAAAAGTTTTTAACTATTTTAGACTTTATAATATAATATAATATAATATAATATATATATATATATAAGGAGTGAAAAGTGAGTACAATAAGCTCTCTAATGGTCAAAAAATTGCATCAGGAAAAACTAGCCATTACTCAATAAATCTGTCCGACAGACGTTCGCATGTCATCCATATAGCATCTACATCTTGTTTGCACTTCATCCATATCTTGTCCGCATAGTCTCTAGTTGCCTTCCAAAATACATTTTCCAGCATCCCTTGCCTGCATTGTGTCCGCATGGCATTCTTATTGAGTTGTATCAAGGTCAAAAGGGTTAGTATTTCACTTTCCAAACATGCGGACATTCACATTGTGAGAACTCGAAAAATTATTTTATAATTTCTCTTATTTTTGAAAAAATTTAATTTATATTTTCTTTTATTTTACTTTGCTTGCCTTAATTTCATGGTGATTTTATTGGTTGAGCCAAGATTTTTATCATTCCCCTTTTATATTTTAGTGCATGTTAATTTCTATGGTATATTAAGGTAGTGTGACCAACTAGTGAGGTGAGTGATAAATTTGGTGAATTAGAAGGAGTTTTGCGCAAAAAGAATTAAATGATATGAGGTGTTAAGAGTAAGTGGAGAAACCCTAGATATCTTGGAGATTAGAGACAAACAAGAAAGAAAAAAAAAAGATAGGCTTGAATCAACTCGCGCCACTTGTCACCGGTCAAAGCTATTACTTGACCAAGACTTTTCTTTCTTACTTTTTCCATTTTTTTTTCCTTTATCATTATTTCTTACTTGCCTCAAAGGGCTGGACGAAATTGGAAAGAAAAGGAGAGGAAAAGACAAAAAAAAAAGAGAGAGAGAGAAAGGGACAAGTGTTGGCAATCAAGGCCAACTTTGACCAAGACTACCTTAACACTTATCTTCCATTTTCACCCAACAAACCCCTCATTTTTCCTCCTTGTTGGCCGAATTTCTAAGGGAAGAAAAGAGAGAAAATTTCTTCAAGTTTCATCTTGATTCTTAGCAAGATTTTGTGTAAAAATCAACCTCAAACCCTAAATCCATCCATAGAAGGCTGCAACGAGGAAGGAAGGAGGTTGGTGTGGAGTTATTTTGGGGACAAGAAAGCTGTGATTTGCTACTCTTCTTAGGGATTGAAGGTACTCTTGGCAAGGAACTACTTTTTCACTTTAATCTTGTATTTTAGTGGATATATTACTTGAATATGGAAGATTTCATTGTTTTGCTTACTAGCTAGCAATTTTCAGCTTTGAAATGTATTGGACAGTTTTGATATGAATGGTTTAGCTTTGATATGAGGTTGGATATGAAATTTTAGCTTTGGAATGAGGTTATCTAGCTCCTATATTCTAATTTCCAGCTTTAGTGTTAATTTCCAGCTTTGATTGATATTTTCCAGCCTTGAGTTGAGAGTTTCCAGCTTTGATATGAACTTGTGTAGCTGTGATATTAAGATTTCTTGTTGGATATGCATATTTAGCTTGGTTGTCTGATTTTCTAGCTCTAGTAGTTAATTTCCAGCTTTGCTATACTAATTTGCACCCTTGGAATGCCAATTTCAGCTTTACTAGTAGATGTTCAAGTTTTGGTATGCAATTTTAGTTTTGATATGAATACTTCCAGCTTTGGTTTGAAATTCCAACTTTGAGATGAAAAAGTTTCAGCTTTGGTGTAAGTGATTTGGAGCTTGTTATATATGTTCAAAGTTGATAGTTTTGTGGCCTTGATTGAGGTTTATTTACTATGAAACTAAGATTTGAATTGGATGATTAACTTGAACTGATATGGAGACATATTGCTGGCTTTTCTCCTTGTTGGCCAAGTGAGGGTTAAGGTGTGAATTTAGGGTATTTTGTTTTCCGCTTGCATATGATTTTACTCAAAACAATTTTTACAATCTATTTCTTTGCATGTGTGTTAGTTTTGAGCCAAAACAAAGAGGTTTGAGAAGGGAAAAACCTAGTTTTCCAAACTAATTGCTTGCTGGAAAATTTTCGTAGGAAGCCCTGCGCAGCTTTGGGAAATTGGCTGTAATTTCGTATAGGAAAGTCAGAATTGAGTTCTGTTTATCGTGTTTGAAACTAAACTCATAGGAATTTAAATGGTATAAAATTCAAGGTTTGGTTAAACTTCTATAAATACCAGAAAATTTGTAAAATTTCTTGAAAATCATGACTATTTTGTTTTTGCACATGAGACAGCAGTGAGTTTTGAACTGAAATTTGACTAAACTATGAGCTGAATTTCATGAAGATGTCTTCTAAAGCCTGTTAGTGCTTCGAATCATTTCTAATGGTGTAAGTTTTGTGATTTTTTTACCTACGAAATTCAAGTTATACTTTTTCAAAGAATGTCACCAAAGTTGGGAATTTTGTCAAATGAATTGAGTGGGACTTGGAAAACTTTGGAAAAACTTTTCTAGGTCTTAAACCTTAATTTGGTATGATTTTTGATGCTTAAATTGCTCTCCTCACTTTTAAAATACTTGTGTTGGATTTTATCCTATAGTCTCAAGCTCAAACTGAGAAGCATATGGAATACCTCGGAATACTAGATGTGTATGTTTTGGCTAGTTGAATCTACTAAGTTTAAATCTATTGTGATTGTGAATCTTGCTTCAGGGTTTGGTAGCGATCAAGGTTATCATCCAAAGAGTTGACGTTTAATATACTGATATCGGTGAGTGTTCCTTGCATGTTGTGCTTCCAATGACTATGTGGAATGTTGTGAATGTTAAACGCTTTTCAATGATTGTTAAATGGATTTTCAATGGGCGAATGTGTACTTTATTGCACTCGACCTAAGTGAATGTGAATTTTCAATGATCAAATGATTGAATGTTACTTGTGCTTGAATGTAAGCCTTTGGCTGAACTAGGCCCTTGCCTTTCGTTGCCAGTCGACTCGAGTCAGAAGCAGACTCGGTCGGGCGGCTGGTGACCCTGGGACAGTGTTTTGGTATACTCAAGTATAAACACGAAGTCGGGTGGAGTACTGGCCAGTGAATGCAATGCAATGATTGAAATGAATGACTTAATGAATGAATGAAATGAACACTGAAGGAGTTTTCATGTTTTAAATATTTTCAAATGTCGGAGGAATAAGGGAAATGGTCGGTGACTGAATGGCTCCAAGTGAGCACGTATCCTTCCAATGATTAAATGTTTGTTTCTTGAATGATTGTTTATTACTGTGCAAAGTGTGCAAATTGTTAAATATAATACTTCCATGATTTATCTATCTGACTGCTTGTTTGGGAACCTCACTGGGTTTTTAGCTCATTCCTTTAGATTTGTTTTCCTTACAGGAATGGAGGCTGGAGCAAGTAAGCGTGAAATAGTGTGTATAATCTTCATGTGCTTATACTTTTGTAGATGAAATGTATTTGGGATCTTTGGAAATGTACCACTATGTTTCACTTTTGGATTGTAAATTGAGTTGGAATTCTTGGATGAATGAAACTTTTTATGTTAATCTAAAGGCGTGAAAGACTATTTCAAGAATGTTAGTGAGTGGGTCCTGGTGAGAGTTGGGCAGACGGTCCGCCAAACCCTTGGGTACGCCCTAAGGGGAGACTTTTTTTTCATAAACCGTTTCTTTCATAAACACTCAATCCTACCATTAAATCATCATCATTTGTCTGTTATCATCAAAAATAGGAATTTTAAGATGGAATACTTAACAAAATGATGTAAAGATGCCCATAGTTCGATACAAGTACTTTCATTGGATAGAATTCTAGATTGAGACTTTTTTTTAATAGTGACTACTGAAGTTATGTTTAACTTGACAGCCATTTTCTCAAAAAATATTTTGATATTAACATTTCAAATGCTTTCAAATTAAAGTTTAAAATAATCAGTATTGCCCAAGTGGGAGAATGTTAGAATTATTTTCTAAATTTGGGCTTCTACTAATTATATTTGTTTTGTCAATTATGGGTTAAGTGAAGTCTAGTAAAATTCACTACAGTATGATCTGCTACAGTTTGAGTCTAGATATGTCTAAGTCATTTATTTGGTGTGACATGCAAAATGTAGAGTTTGATTCAAATTAGAGTTACCTTAATAGGAGGTCTCACTACAATTATAAAAGGCTCCTATTGGTTGGTGGCTTGCCCCATGGATAGCCACCACACAGAATTCGGAGAGGAACGGGGAATCACCTATGCTAGACACATAAACCACAACATGTCGATCAAGATTATCAAGCATCTCTCAATCCCTCAATCTATCTTCGGAGAATGATATTCGTTTATCTTACAATTGTATTCAAATATATGATATTGGGATCTAGTAAATCCTATACTGGAATCTACCATCAAAACTTAGCAATTTATATTTTCACTATTTTGAAAATTACATGACCATCTAGTGTTGCTTCAGGCTAATAACTATATGTTCTGTGATATCCCCACCTCTCCTCAGGGCGAATCCTAAGGATTAGCGGACTACCTGCCCAGCTCTCGCCGGGACTCAGTCGACTAATGAACTAGAAAACCAAGAAAACTAATGAAATATCTTCAAAACCAAAGGGTACTTGTCTTTACAACCCTTTATAGAAATATAAGTCACCACACCTGTAAGACCCTGAAATTTTACTTGTCTTTATTACCCTTATATGAACTCACTTACCTTAGATTCTTGGTTGTTTTAATGGTTGACTTTGACCCAAGGGAGTGAATTTTGTTAAGAAAAGTTTCATAATCTCAAGTTGTTAGAAAATCTAGAAATTTTCTCAAGAGGCTCTGCGCAACTTTGGAAAATTGGATATAACTTCGTATAGGAAAGTCGGAATTGAGTTCCGTTTGTTGCGTTTGAAACTAGACTCATAGGGCTTCCTACGGTGTAAAATTCAGAGTTTGATTCAATATCTATAAATTCTAGAAAATTGGCAAAATTGACTGAAAATTCTGCCCTGCACAAGTAAACATAGGAATATTGTAGTAGCTTATGGCTCAATTTGGACCAACTTATGAACTAAATCTCTTTGAGGCGTCTTCTAAAGATTCTTAGTATTTGAAGTCTAGTTTTTAACAAGCCAAGTTATATAAATTTTTTATATTTATAACTCAAGTTATAATTTTTTCTAAAGGAAGGGCATAAATTAGGGTTTTTGTGCATACTAGGGTTTTGGTGTGTGTTTTTGTGTGCATTTTGGTAGTGTGATTGTGAGGACTTGTAAAATCCCTCATATTTTCTTAAAAATTCCCTTTTATTTGGAATCCATTATTTTATAATACCTTTACTACTCATTCACTTCCTCAATAGTTACAATTAATCATAGAACCAAGGGTTTTCCCTTTACTTTCATTGTTAAGGTAAACTAGGGTTTTTACGTCTTTTGGTAGTGTGATTAATCGGTGTGGAATGTGTACTCACTTTGGTGATTAATAGTGAGTTTTAGATAAGAAAAAGTGTGCGATTAGAAGTGATAATAATAAGTTAGTGAATCATAAGTTAAAACCCTAGTACGTGCGAAATAAGGAAAATTGGGTTGAACCGATGTGTACCGTTCGTTAACGATTGAGTGCACCACTTGACCACTACTTTATTACCTTAACCTTGTTATTAATTGAACAAAATCAGCTCCAAATATCTTCTCAATGCAGCCGAAATTGTGGACAAAAAACCAAGCAAGAAAAGAAAATTTTGACTTCCAATCAAAGTGTGACACTTGTCCAACTTTGACCCAAATCAATTCCTATCTTCTTATCTTTCTTGGAGCTCATTTCAGCCTTCATTTCTGCACCTTTCAGCCATGAGTTGAGCAGAGAAAAGAGAGGAAGGCAAGCTAGCAACTTTACCTTGAATCCATCTTAGTTTGAGTGAAAATCCAAAATCCAAACCGATTAAACTTTCATTTTAGTGCTTAGATAGTTGTGTGTGGTAAAAGTTTGGGAAGAAAGTGTTTGGTTTCACACCTACAAGGAGTTTCTAGAAGGTACCATGGCTGTCTTTCTTATTTCTCTTCCTTAATCATGTTTAAGTTTGGATAGAAACTCCTATTCTTGGCTAATGATGGTTATTTAAGTAGTTTAGATTGATATGGTGGATGTTTAGCTAGGGTTTATATTTTCAGCCTTGATTATGGTTATTTATCTAGTAATGGATGTTATAGATATAGTAATTGTTGGTTTTGATGATTGAATGCTTATTAGATATGAAATTCTAGAGGAAAAGTTCAAATTTCAGAAATTGAAACTAACATGTTTAGCTTTTGACCTGTTTAATTATTCCATGCTAGAGGCCTAATTAGGCTTAGATCAAAACATGAAAGTTGTAGGAAATGATGTTATATAGTCGTCTACAAAATTTCAGTTCAATCTGAGCACTGTAGCATATGAAATGACAAAAATACCCTTGACTGCCAAATGTATAGTTTTGCGGACAGTTTCTGTTTTCCTCTGAGATGTCACATTTTGACCTTGAAAATTGATGAATTGGCTGTTTATATCTTCATATGATTTGTCATTCTCTGTCTTAGCTTTGAAATGGTATAAAGTGTACACCAATCCGATAAATGTAGCTCTAGTTGTGACTAAAATGCTATAAGATATCAAATCTGTTGTTTAGCTTTGGTCCTCAAAAACTGATTTTTGGTTGTTTTATTAGACTTATGTTGTAACTGGATGATTTTGGAGCCTAATTGAAGGGCTATGTTGGTAACATTGTTTGTGTGTGTTTTGGGGCTGAATTGAGAAAAATAATGAATCCATAAATGGCTAGAAAATAGGTAAACACAAAGGGCGTGCTGCCCAAATTTACACTCGAGGGTTAGGTAGAGGTACTCGCGACTTGAGTACGAATTCGGGAACAAATCTCACTTGAATCGTCTAGGGTATTCAAGTTTTCTTTCATAGAGGTATATAAGTTAGAATTCGGCCAAAACTTGTACTCTTGGAAAATGAAAGTAACGACTAATAGAAAGACATTTTTCTCCTCACTTCGACTCAAACGGAGATTTCAAAGGTTAATCACTTCAAAGTTTCAGTGTCTTAAGAGCGAGCATGAGTTTACAAATATTCTCCAAATAAGTTTCAATTACGTGATTCTCGTTAAACGAAACGTTTAAGTTTCGAACTTTGATCAATTTTCAAAGCTCTTGAATGATGTTTTATCGCAAATTTGGACTCCAAACCAGGAGTACAACCTGAGCATGTTCTGTAAAAGCACTACATTTTGGTGAGTACTTCCAAATACCTGATTGAACTGGACACTTGTTTTCAATACTTGACCAATGTGATCGAATGATATTTGATTGGTATGGTCGGGCAAAGGTGTACTTTATCGCACTTGCCCTAATGTGATATGAACTCTTTTATTGTTGCAATTGGCTTGATATACTTGTGCTTGATTTGTAAGTGTTGAGCGGCAGTATGTATCACATTCTATTCGAGTGGGAGGTGCCTCTCATTCCCGTCTCCATACTTTTATCTTGTTTCAGTCGATTTGAGATGTTATCTCATCGACTTCTTGGGAACCCAAACCCCATTGCTAATTAATCGAGTCGAACCGGCAAGGGCTTGGTTAATTAGATAACGAGCCATGGGTATCTAGTGTTGTCGAGTGGAGTGTTATCTCCTCGACTAATCGGTATGCTCGAGTATTACCACCAGTGTTTGTCGTGGAGTTCGGGCCCGGTAAGGGGTTTGGTTGGTGGACGGAGATTGGAGTTAAGTAGTGTACTACTGGACTAGTTACCTTACTTGAAAGTTGACGGAGCGTCAACTACCTCTCGATCAAGCTACGGTGGAGCTAATTTACAAGAGCAACTATATCCTTTTACGTGAAATGCTGAATATTTATTGTTTGGCCATATGAAGTGTTATTGCTCACTTTCTTGACTTGTTATGCTCGCTATTTCACTATTATGATACATTCACTATTAATTAATGGTCAATTTGCTATTTGGAACATCACTAAACTTTAGTTCACTCCGTTAGTTTTGTTTTCCTTACAGGGGGTACGAGCGAGGCGTGAGACGTGTACAGACTAGCATAGTCTAGTTGTTTTGAATTTTACGATTGTACTCACGCTAATGCTTGGATAGGGTTGAATGTATTGGGAAATTAGAACCTTTGTCTTATTTGGGATTGTATTACTATTTGAGATACAAATGTATGTAAGTATACGTTCTAAGCTTAGGAACTGTTATTTCGTTTATTATTGAGGTTGCATCCTATTTTATTTGATGTGAGTGAGTGAGTCCTGGTGAGAGTTGGGCAGGCGGTCCGTTAAACCCTAGGGTACGCCCCAAGGGGAGATGGGGTCGTCACAACACCACTTTCCAAAACTTAGAATATAGAGCTAAGTATCAAACTCCCAACTCCACACTTAATTTACATAATATGCGTCGAACATACAATTCACGCTTACAAGAGTCAAAAGTAATGTCTTCTAAACAAAAGGTTACAATCCAAAGTACAAGTTCAAGACAAAAGTAAAGCTATAAAAGTTCTCGACCACAGTTCCATCCCCGATCTGTTAAGGAAAACAAAAGGAGTGGGTGAGCTAAAACTCAGTGAGGTTCCAAATAAACATGTAAGCACATAGCCAAATAAAGATGTAATATAGACAAGTAAACATCGTATTCTACTATAACAATTTAATCATAGTTCAAATCAAGGATACGAGTGGCTTTCAAAAGCCAAATCCACTTGAGTTTGATCATAACAAGAATCCATTGACTCTCCATCAACGTTTGTGTTTAAAGAATATAATGTCTGTAGAACACCACTTACTCAAATTTTCGTCCACCAGTCAACCCCCTTACTAGGCCCGAACACCACAACTAGTAATTAGGTAATACTTGAGTACACCCAAACAAGAACAAGTATGGTCGATGAGATAACTCTCCAATCGACTGAATCAAGATAGAGGTACTGAGACGGGAATGAGAAGTACCTCTCACTCGAATTGAGTGTGGTACATGCTGCCGCTCAGCACTAGCGTCGATGAGATAACTCTCCAATTGACATAATCAAGATAAAAGTATTGAGACGGGAATGAGAGGTACCTCCCACTTGAATTGAGTGTGGTACATACTGCCACTCAGCACTAGCGTCGATGAGATAACTCTCAAATTGACATAATCAAGATAAAAGTATTGAGACGGGAATGAGAGGTACCTCCCACTTGAATTGAGTGTGGTACATGCTGCCGCTCAACACTTACAAGTCAAGTACAAACACAAACACAAGTACAGGTCAATCAAGTACAAGATCATTCAAGAAAGGGAGGACGAGTGTGATAAAGTACACGCTTGCCTCAACTTTGTCAAAATAATTGTTTAGTTCAACCAGTCACATATCAAGTATTCAGATATTTCACATAGACAATTAACAGGCAATGGAACACTCACCTGTCAAGCAAAGCAGAGTTCAAACGTCAAGTTCCTTGGTTACGTTCACCTCCGTTTCCCAATCCTAGGGCAACGAGTGAAATCGTTAACAATCTAGGTTCATTTCCAACCCAAATGTGAGCTCATTAGGTGACCAAGTGAGTAGTTAAATTTACTCAATTCACCATGCAAGTTAGGCCCAAAATATAGTAAAAGGTCATAAGAAAACAAGTTTGACAAGTGCAAGAAAGTTGAGCAAAAGAAAATTTTCATTCAAGTTCAAAGTGGTCTTCGCGGGTAAAACAGTCGCGCCCTCGCAGTCTCGAGAAAATGGCCATATTTCACTGTAGGAAAGTCAGAATCATGTGCTGTTAGTGGCTCTAGAAACTAAACTCAAAGGGCTTTCTAACGGTACCAAATATGACTTCTAGTTCCTCTCCTATCAATACCAGTAGTTTGGGCAAGTTGGCTGATTTTTTTATTTTGATCAGCTCAAAACCCTAACAAAAATTACTCTATTTCCTCTTGCCAACTTCACTTGTTTTGGCTGAAATTCACCCAATTCAATCTCCTAGTGTTCATATACAGGGGATCAAGTTATCTAGCACCATTGGAGCTCAAAATGCAACACACATAATAATCAAGTGAACCAAAACAGTCTAACCAACAAAAAAACCCAAAACAGTCCACTACTTGCCCAAAAACCACCACTTTACTTGCTTCATTTCCATCTCAACTCACACATAAACTTAACCAATGTTTAGCCAAGATTTCTAGGCTTAATTAAGGTGCAATTGAGTCATAAAATCAAGGAGAAACCTCCCACTTCAAAGCCGGTCAACCAAGAGAAAGGAAAACAGTCCACAAGTTCACATGCATCACCAACTTCCATCCTTTAATTAGCTAACTTAAACAATCATTCCAAGACATATCCTTAACTTTAAAAGGATCCAAATCATGCTAATACATCAAGAAAACCATAAACAAAGCTTAAACAATCAATCAAACACATGGCATGCTAACCAACCAACCCTACTACCACTTGTTTAGTTCAAGAAATTTAACCACAAGCATCATCCATACAACTCCTAGTTTGCCATCAAAACTTTAAATACTTGATATAACACCATAAAACCAAGAGTTAAGGATCATATACCTCTCTTATATGAAGCTCGAATCACCCAAAACAACCACCAAACCAAAAGCTCCAAGCTTGAAATCACACACTAGAGTTGAAGGTTGTTCGCTCCACTAGCTCAAGTCCTTCACTTTTGATTTTTGCTCAAGATCAAGCTAGGGTTAGAAAGCAAGAAGAATGGAGTTTTCTCTCTTCCCTTGGAAGCTTTAAGGAGTTCGGCCAAGCTAGGGAAATAATGGAGCCAAAATTGGTTTAAAATCCTCTAACTTCTTTGGTCAAAAAGGTTGAATGCCTAGGGTTTTGCCACTTGTCTCAATCTTGGTCATTCTCTCTCTAATCTTTGCCAAATCATGTTTCTATCCTCCAAATGATTCCAATGTCTAACTAACACCCCCAAACTATCATATAAAGTCCCAACCACAGTAAAAAGGATATTTGATCATTGTATGTGTGGTGAAATAAAATAATACCAAGTCAAGGAAATGTTTTAATTCAAGTAAAAGATAATGAAATGCAATGTAAGGGATATGTTATAATGCATGTAGATTGCAATGCAAGGACATGTTATAAGCAATTTAGTCTTAGAGTAATGCAAGTAGCTTAGGAGAAATTATATTTTTAAGTGAGGTTCTCACATGTCCACCAAAGTATCTATTTCAATTCAAATTGATAATAATTATTCACCAAATTTTATCCAAACTAGTTACCTACCCTCCTCCTAAATGAGAGGCAAAGAGGAGAGGAAAGGAAAGGACAATAAAAGAGAAGAACTCAAAAACTGATCTTTTGGTGCTATTGACTAAAACCATCTTTTGTATATGCAAAAACATAATAAACAGAAAACTAATAGAGATCACATTAATTTCTGGTTTTAAAACAATTGCTTCAGTACAATGGACTAAAGAATATGTTCTCACAAGCATGAAACAGATCCCAATTTTATTGTTCAATTTCCTTGTCAAGATTATTCTTATTGGTGCAAACATTAATAAAATAGGGTGTTGAGTTTGTCTTTATATTCCATATTAGGAATTTATGAAGAAATCTCTCCTCTTGATAATTACAAATACAGTAGGTTTAAGTGAGTTTCAACATATCAAGTGTACTAACTCATGTGCTGTAGGCACCAGTCCAAGAAAGTTGTGGGGTGTCCACATTCCAATCCAAGAGATTTTTGTTAGGTATCAAACCAGAAGAGCAAATTAATGGGCTTTTGGCCATTAAGCATTTTTTCCTATTTAGACTCTTTCGTGTTTTCGTGTTTTGTATTCTCTTGCTTATAGTAATATTATGTTTCTCATCCACGCATGGACATAGGCCAATTCAACTGAACCATGTAAGTTTGATGTCTCTATGTTTGATTTATTTGCTTAATTATAACCTTTATTGAGTTGTCAAGAGTTATATTGTTCTCGTTGATCAATTTCTTGGGACCAAACTTAACAAATTGGTATTAGAGTTTTAGACTTTGGGTTCTGCGATAATGATGATAAAAATAGATTATCAGTATTAATTCTGAGATGTTGAATTAATGCTATAGAGAGTAGATAAAAAGCCCATCGGAGCTTAGTTGGGTTTTTGTGAAGAAGAACTATTTGGTCCATTGAAACTCATTGAGTGTTTTGTAGAGAAGGTGGATCAAGATTATTATGTTTGTAATTGTAACACATTGGGATATGTTGAAACTTTTGCGAATTTTGGCCTATTGGGACCCGTTGAACCTTCTATAACTTGGTTCGTTGGGGTCTGTAGCGACCTTTGTGGCTTGTTAGAATCTGTTAGGATTTTTATGAAGAAGATAGAACATGTTTACTATTTGTCTTCCATTTGTCAATATTGAATACACTCTAAGGTAGACATTTGCTGATTTTATTTTTATATCCCATATCAAAAATTTTACCAAAAAAAAAATCTCTCCATTTGGTAATTATAAATATAGTGAATTTTAGTGTACCAAGGATAGCAGCCTATGTGCCATAGGCATCAGCTCAAAAAGAGTTTTGGGGCATCCATATCTCGGTCTAAGAGATGCTTTAGTTGGGTAT
Source organism: Coffea eugenioides (assembly GCF_003713205.1). Lineage (NCBI taxonomy): Eukaryota > Viridiplantae > Streptophyta > Magnoliopsida > Gentianales > Rubiaceae > Coffea > Coffea eugenioides. Next base: position 16,211,810 of record NC_040045.1, read on the forward strand.
CAAGGCAAAAGAGCAAGTTAGTGGGGTTTTGGATCGTTAATTATTTTGTGCTATTTAAACTCTTTTGTACTCTTAATTTTAGATACTTTTGGGTTTTGAAATTATTTCCTAGGGTTTTGTAGTCTCCTGTTCATAGTGATATTATGTTCCTCCTTCACTCATAGATGTAGGTCAATTCAAATGAATCACGTAAATTTTGGTATCCATCTTTTTTATTTATTTGCTTATTTATTGTCTTTATTGGGTTGCTACGGGCCCTATTTTTCTGATTGATCAATTTCCTAGGACTCCTAACATCGGGAACCTTTTTCTGAGACAAAAAAGGTTGAGTTTTACATCCTCCAGACAATGCTACTAGGTGAACGATAAAGATTACGTGCTAAATGTTTCCCAGGATAATACGTTTCAAAGGTAGTTTCCTATCCAGCTACATTGGCTCTAGCCAATGGTTAAGTAACAGCAGCACAGGGAAGGCACAGAGAAAGAGAGAGAGAGTCTGTGTGTGTGTGACGACCCCACCTCTCCCTAGGCGTACCCTAGGGTTTAGCGGACTGCTTGCCTAACTCTCGTCAGGACTCGTTCACATAAGTTAAAAGACGAATTATAACTTCAAAAGTAAGAGTTGCAATAGTTTTCAAACTTAAAAAATATATATACACACTTGGTTCTCTCAAAACCATACATACCCAACATGTAGCAAAAGATTCAAGTTCTAGTTGAAAACTTAACCCTAGACAAGCACTAGCGCTATTACAATTACAAAAGCCAAAAAGTCTAGCCAAAAGCTAGCATGTCCCAGTTACACGCCCATGCTCGCATCCCCTATGGGGAAAACAAAACTAATGAGATGAGCCATAGCTCAGTGAGGTTCCAAAACAATTCATGCAAACAAAGAATCAATCTCAAAGCAAGTAAGAAGGAGGTAACTAAGCAAATCAATAACATGTAATCAAGAACAAGTAGCACATTCAAGTAAAAGGATAAATTTTCCTCACATTGGCCGCTTAACTTGTAACCGTTGACACTCCGTCAACCGTGGAATACACTATCAAGTCTAGTAGATCACCACTTCACCCATCTTCAACCACCGATCATCCCTCTTACCCGGGCCCGCACGCCAATCAAGTACAAGTAGGGTAATACTCAAGTATTCCAAGGCCAATAACAAGTTACAAGTCCCATGGTTCATTAGTCACCTCAACCAAGCCCTTGCTTGCCCGATTTGACCAACTGGCTGATGGGGATAGGATCCTAAAGCAAGTATAGATGGTGAGATGACAACTCCAACCGGCTTTCAAGTCATGCACAGATATATCAGTTCACAAATAAACAAGTCAATTTAAAAATAAACAGGTCGACAAGAATTCGAGCAAATTAGGTCGAGTGCGATAAAGTACATACTCATCTTTTAAATAACAAGGCAAGATATCTAGTAACAAGTCACATAGTCCAAGTCATGCAAGTGAAACACTCACCAATGATTATTGTTTATCAAAATCAAGTTCAGGCCTAACTCCCTGGCCGGATTCAAAATCTGCGATCAAATGTAGTATAACAAAATGTAATCAAATAGGATTTCAAAATATACAACCCTCGCTTGTTAATATCAAAGGAAGATCATGTAAATGAACCTTATAATGTTTACCAAACCATATGCAAGATACATGCATGCTCCTCTTTGTTTTTAGAAAGAAAACGATTAAAATCTTTAAGTTTAAAACTTGACTTATGCAACTAGAAATCATGCTTAAAATGGCCATTACATTCTCCTTGCAAAATATATAGTTTTTAGCAAACTTTCAGCTTATGTATCACTACCAAGGGAAACTCAAGCAACCCTAAGCAAACCAAGTCCGAATCAACCAAAAATCATCCTTCTACTCTCACTTTCACTCAGTTATACTACAAGAAAAGAAACGGGGGGTTTCTCCCCTATTTTTCCTTCAATTTTGCTCCAACTTCCAAAGCTAAGTTTCATGGCAGAACAACCCAAATCAAATCCACAAGTTATAAGGTAAAAGTCTTAAACTAGGCCACCAAACTAACTAAATTAAGCATATACATAGCATAGCATATATCTATCATATACTCAAGTTGGAATATTAAACCCTAGGTTGGAAATTTACAAACTAAATCTGAAAAATTCTATTTTGAAGCTAAAAATTCATACTAAAGTTAGAAATTCCCATGTTAAAACTAAAAAGGTATATCAAAGCTAAAAATAACATCCCAAAGCTGCAAATTGTCTAGCAAAGCTAGAAAATAACAAACTACCACAGAAAACTACAAAATCTTCCATAAAACCTACTACAAACAAGCCATAATCTCATTCAATTGCAAGGTTAAAGAAAAAAAGTAGTTCCAAATCACTCCACTACAAGTCTTCTTGTTCCCTTATCACAACTTCCTTCGATTTAGATTTAGCTTTCTTGTTGGTTTCCTCACTTAATGAAGCCAAAAGCAATGTGAAATTTGAAGTTTCTCCCTCTCTTTTTTTCTCTTTTGGTCAGCCAAGAAGGTAAGAAAGTGAAGGAAATTTTGGTGAAATGAAAGATAAAGATGGAAGAAAGGTCTTGGTCAAAGATGACCTTGATTACCAACACTTGGCACCCAACTATTTTTTCTCTTTTTTTTTCTTCTTTTCCTCTCTTTTTTTCCTCCAAAATTTCGGCCAACACCTTAAAAAATAGGGAAGGGAAAATAAAAAAAAATAAGAAGATTAAGGAAAGAAAAGTCTTAGTCAAGGGGTGTCTTGAACCGATGACAAGTGGCGCGAGTTGGTTCAAACCTATTTCTTTGTCTCTCTTGCATTTTTAACTTATGCTTCACTAATTCACTATTAGCACTTTTTTTTTAAGTTAAATTTTTTTTTTATTTTATTAGATCAAATAGGAAAGACAACCGTGTGGAGCATTACATTTTGGCAGTAGCACCTGTGACCCTAAACCTGCGAAAGGACGAAAAACCAAGCTTATCCAATCGGTATTCACCCCTAGCCATTCTAGGCAAATCCGCAATCCATTCATACACATAAAACCCATGTTGAGGATGTGTCGACCCAACATTCGCCAATACATCCGCGACCTTATTTGCTTCCCTGTAACAGTGTAAGATTTGACAGCCCCTCCTGGCCACTAGTTCAATCTGCCCCACCTCTGCACTGATGGACCATGGACACTGGTACCTCTTTAGAAGAATGTGTTACAACATCAACGAATCTGTCTCTACTACCAAATTACCACCGAGGCCCCGTTGCGCACACAGCTGCAGCCCGAGTAATAATGCCTTGCCCTCTGCTCGCAAACTGGTACAGCTTCCAAAATAACCGAAAAATGCAAAAACCAAAGATCCCGTAGAACTCCTAAGGATTGCCCCACCTCACCTCACCCCTGGGTTACCCATTGAACACCCATCATATTGAGCTTGACGCCGCCCAGCCCTGGAGGAAACCACCGAATCGTACGCACGAGAAATGCATCTGGCCTGCCCTCGACCAACTCCAAGAACGTAGGCCAATCTACCGCCCTATGTATCTCACCGAACTTGAGCCCTGTGTTCCTAGCCTTCCAAATATGCTAACAAATGAGATTAGGTTAGATTCGGAAGACAAACCGAAGCTTCTCCGAACTCACCGGCTTGAGCCACCAACCAAACAACCACACCCGGATATGACTGATATTCAGATCCAACCCAGCTACCGAACCAAAAAACTGCTACACCGCCGTTGCCAGCTCCCCCTCCACGAACAAGTGACAAAGGGATTCAGTATTCGATACCAGACAACATGAGCACTTAGATGGAAGATGAATCCCACGTGCCGCCAACACGTCATCCATGGGAAGTCGATTGGACAGCAACCAAAGCATAAAGAAAGACACCTTCAGGGGGACACTCGCATGCCATATCTGGCGAAAGAGGAAGGACGATGGCCTCATCTCACGAACCTCTCTATAGGCAGACGATAACGAAAACTAACCCGAGTTTGACGCTAACCATATCATTCTATCAGAAGAGGCCCCATCCGGCCCAGCCACCGCCAATACCTGCTACACCATGTCGCCAGGCAGGACCTCCGCAATCCTCCATGCGACCCATGCCCTATCCTCCATAAAGGCTAGACATGAGACGTCCTCCCGTACCCCCATCCTCAGTTATAAAGCCCCGTGGCCAGTTCAATTAGCATACCAGAAACTACATCGGCCCTCATGCATGCTCCACCCAATAAACAACTCTGCCAATCTCCGAACATCTAACATTCTCTTCCAGGTTGCCGAGCCTAAGGTAGACATGGAAATTTGGCACGGGTGAAGCCCCTTGCAATACTTAGCGCTCAAGAATCTCGCCCACAAGGAGAGCCCACACAGAAAATTCCACCATAATTTACATGAAAAGGCCTTATACATGTCAATGAGCGATCGAAACCCAGCCCCACCTTCATCCGGGGGATAACATAAGTCCTGCCAACGGATCCAGTGGCATTTCTTCTTCTCATCCCCCTCCTCCCAAAGAAAATCAGCACACACCCTCTCAATCATCCGAAAAGTGCTTTTTGGAATGAACCCCACCACCATTAAATGAATCGAGATACTGGACAATTGTGAGAACCCGTAATTTTCATTTTCTAGGTTTCTCGTATTTTTCATGGCTTGTTTTCTGCATTTTCGTGATTAGAAATGATTTTAAGGAGCAAATATAATTTTTAGATGATTTTTCTAGTATCGAATGGATTTTGAGGAATTAAGAGCGTATACCGGACGTGGGACCCACTAGTGCGAAAAGTTCGGAAAAATTCGGCCAACTAGATTAAGTTTTGAATACTGGAATTAATTTACCGGGTGCTAAGAGATAAGTGGAGGGTGCAATTTGGATTGATATGAGAGAGACAAGTTAGGTAGAGAGTTAATAAAAAGGTGACAAGTGTCACCATTTGATTGGGCTTACCTTAAGACCTTTCTTACCATTGACTTAAATAACCAAAAAAAATGACCCAAAAATCCTCAAAAAAATCCTCCTTGAAGCCGGCCCTCTCTTGCTCTTTTTCTCTCTCTCTTACTCCAAGCACAAGGAAGAAAACACTTCAATCTTGTTCCAAATCACCAAAACCAACCATCCAACCTTGATTTTGCTCCATAAAACCACTTAAGGAAGTGTTGGTGAGTTGTTGTGTGAAGTTTTTTGGAAAGCTAAGGTGACCAATAGCTCTCTCTCTCTTGTTTCTAAGGTAAGTTGTGAAGAACCACCCTCCTCCTTTAATTGATGCTTAAATCATGCTTAGTGGTAGTATAAGATGCAAGTTTATGGGTTATTTCTTGATTTGTGGTTGAAATGATGAAGTTTTATATTTTTTGGGGATTTTTCTGTTTTAATATAAGCATGATTGTGTGGCTATCTATAATGATTAGAAATGGTCTATATTGACTCTTGGAGGTGGGAAAGGTGATTAATTGCAACCAATTTCTGGTTTGGAAGAAATTTCAGAAAATTAGGGTTCTTGAGGGAGCATTCTGCCCGAATTTTTAGGTCCTAGTTAGAGGCCGAATTGGCCTTAGATTAAAACATGAAAGTTGTAGGGAATGACATTTTAGAGGTACCTACAAAATTTCAGATCAATCGGAGTAGTGTAGAATGAGATAGGTCGAAGTTACTATTGCTGTTCTGGTTTTACCCGAAATTGAGAACTGCGCCTGTAATTGGTTGTTTTGGCTGTAATTGCTTCCGAATTGGTTGTTGAGGCCTTGTGATTAAATTTATCCCTATTTCTTAGCTTTCATCTGGTTTTGGAATTTCTGGATTTGGACTTGCAGAGCCTGAGTTATGATGTTTCCGCTAGAATGCATTTTGGTGAATCTGTTTTACGTTGCTGATGAAGTATCTTGCATTTTTGACCTGTTTTCACTCAAAACTGGGTTGAGTGACCTTCTGTGATGTTGTAGCCCTGTATTTTAGCTTCGAGATGGTGGATCTTTCACCCTCATCCGATAAGCGTAGTGAAATTTGTGCCATTACCGCAAAATGAGGACAAAAACTATTTTTTTCAGGGCCAAAGCTAGTTACATTTCCGAAATTTCTGGTTTCCTTTAATGTTTGTATATGCTTATGGAACCCTATTGGGGTCATGTTTGGCCTTGGTTTATGACTCGTTATCGAGTCTCATTGTATTTGTTTGCATGTTTTTAGGGCGTGACGGTGGTGCACAACGTTCTTTTGACGGAAGTGCATGAAACCACATTTGCTAGCTTGGTGAGTGTACTACTCACTTGTGTGCTATTATATGGTTTTGATATTTGAACTTGAGATGTTGAATGTTAATTGATTGAAGTGAGAGTGTACTTTATCATTCTCACTTATTGTTTCGCATGTTAGTGAAAGGTTATTGGAATGTTATATGAAATGTTATATGAAATGAAATACATGACTTGGTGTCGTTTGGACGAGTCCCCAACGACTACAAATGTTATCAATGAGCTCAACCCCATTGGTAATTGATTGAATCGAGCCGGCGAGGGCTTGGTCGTGCCAATTAATGTGCCTTGGGGCAATGTTATATGGAATCTTGTAGTATGATAGACTCTCGATTCCAGTTTACTCGAGTAATACCACAATGCACGTGTTTGGATTTCGGGCCCGGTTGGGGAATGTTAGGTGGAAGGAATGGAAGTAAAGTGGAGTCTACGGTTGGTTATTGTTGAACATTGACGGAGAGTCAATGACGTTCGATCAAGAAATGCAAACGAGGAAAAGGGCTCTTGAGAGCCATCTGTATCCTTTTATCACCATATTTGACGTGTGCCTTTGCTTATGTTATTATATTGATTGAAAGCTTGATGCTTATATGCACTTGGTTGCGTAAGTGATAGTATCTCACTGGGCAATTAGCTCACACCGTTCCTTTTGTTTTCCTTACAGGAATATAAACTCTTTTGGAATGGCTTTTGATAAGGGGTTGCCGAGTGGTCCCCTAAGTGCATTGTGATCCAACCTTTTGTTTGAATTGTAATTTGCAAACCTTATATGGATAATCTTGTAGGATCACTTTTGTGATGCCATTTTGGCTTGTATATGCTAAATGACAAGTTGTAAATGTATTTTTGATGTTTGGTTGGATTACGGACAGGTTCGGCTTCCAAACGGAAAAGAAAAAAAATTTTGGCGAGGACTGCCTGGCCTGAATCCGGCCAGGAATCCGGCCAGAAACTGGCCGGATTGTCGGCCGGATTGCCTGGGGAAAATTTGAATCCGGGCTGTTATCTACTGGACAGTATCCAGTCAAGAATCCGGCCGGTAATCCGGCCAGATTCCGGCCGGATTCTGCTGTGCCAGGCCACTATTCATCGTTTCGTTTTTTTTTATTTTGGTACTTGTGGTTTGTCCGAGTGCGTTTTTACTTTCCTGAAACGTTTTAGATCGCGTGTATCTGCTCGTTACTCCTGGCGAGAGCTGGGCAGGCAGTCCACTAACCCCTTTGGTTCGCCTTAGGGGAAGGTGGGGTTGTCACAACAATACATGCCTAATCAACACAAGCTTCACCCCAAAGGAAAGCAGTCGGGATTTCCAAGATAGTACCTTATCAAGAACCTTCTAGCACAACTCCGAGTAATACTCCTCCTTCGCTCTGCCAATAAACAACGGAGCACCCAAGTACCGAACCGGAAACTCCCTTTTGTAGAACTGAGTAACCCGCTCAATTAGCATTTTACGGGCTACCATGATCTGCGGGTGTACTAAGTATCTACTCTTCTGCACATTTACCAACTGACCAAAGTCACTCTGATACCAGTCCAAAATCCGCATGACCCTCCTTAACGAATCTGCACCCCCATTGGCAAATATAATAACGTCGTCAGCAAACGCCAAATGAGACACAGATGGGCAGTGTCGTGGAACCTTATACCCCACGACCCGTGTCTAGGACATAAGGGCATTTAAGGCCCGGGAAAACACCTCTGAGCTAAGGATAAATAAAGCAGGTGATAGCGGATCCCCTTGACGCAACCCTCGAGACGATTTGAAAAATCCATAAGGCACCCCATTCACAAGCACCGAGAACCAAACATTTGAGATCAACCTTTACACCATGTCAATAAATCTCTCGCCAAAGCCAAACTGACGCAGAACAGCAATAAGGAATGGCTAGGAAACCCTATCATACGCCTTAGCCATGTCTAACTTCAGAGCCAGATTCCCCCTTTTGCACTTCCTTCCCATCTCCGATATCAGCTCTTGAGCCAACAAATAATTATCTGCAATCGATCGCCCTTTAACAAAGCCACTCTGCTGAGAATAAATGATTCGAGGTAACACACCAGACAACCTTCCCACCAAGAGTCGAGAAATAACTTTGTTCAAAAAATTACTCATACTAATAGGACGAAATTGAGTAAAATCCTTAGGATTCATGACCTTGGGGAGGAGAACAATAGACGTAGCCGTAATGAATCTTGGTAACTCAGTACCACAGAAGAAACTCACAATCGCCTTGTAAACATCGTGAGCCACCATCTCCCAAGCCGTCATAAAGAATTTTCCTGTAAACCCGTCTGGCCCAGCTGCACTGTCCCCATCCATATCGAAGATCACCGCCTTCACCTCTTCCAAAGAGGGGACCTCTTCCAGTCTCATGTTCTCGATATCGTCACCGAGGTTAGGGATAACATGCAGAAGCTGAAACTCGGACATAGGGTCAGCCGTGAATAAGTTACTAAAATACCGGACCTCCTCCCTTCCGATCCCTTCATCGTCCATCACCCAATCTCTCGCCGAATCCTGAATCTTGTGAATTTTGGACTGAAACCGGCATTGCTTTACCACCGAATGAAAATATCTTGAATTACGATCATCGTGTTGGAGCCACTTGACCCTGGCCTTTTGACTCCAAAACTGCTTCTCCACTGCTAACAACCTCTTCAAGTTAGCCTGAGCACGCTGGAGCTCCAAGTGAGCCTCATCAGATAGATCACTCTGTGCACGCACCTTAGCCGACGCCACCACCGCTTTCCTCTTCTTAACATTCTCAAACACATCCCCAAATACCTGTTTGTTCCAAAGGTGAAGAGCTCGGGAAACACTCCTCAACTTTCCCCACACCACAGAGAACGAGGACCTAGACACCTCTACCTGCCAAGTTGTCCGTACCACATCCAAAAACCCCTCTTTGGACGGCCATACGTTTAAAAACCGGAACGATCGACTCCTTGTGAGAACCCGTAAAACCCTAATTCTTTGTCCTAGGGTTTAATTCCCCTTAATTGCATGTTTTCTGCATTTTCTGGCTTAGAAATATTTTCTTAGTGGATTTTATGAGCAATTATAGTTTTAAGATGATTTTTCTAGCATTGGAGAATTTTTAGAAAATTAAGAGTGAATAGTGGACGTGGGACCCACTAGTGCGAAAAGTTCGGAAAAATTCGGCCAATAAGGTTAAGTTTCGGATACTGTGAAAAATTTATCGGGTGTTAAGAGATAAGTAGTGTGTGTGAAGTGATTGATGTGAGAGAGAAAAGAAAGATAGGAAGGCATTTAATGAGATGCCACATGTCACTTTCTCATTGGTTATGACTTAAGAAACACTATTCACCTTTTGACAAATTTTTGACTTTTGACCCAACTAGTAAATATCTTCAAAAAATTCACTAAAATTCCCTCATTTTCTCTCCACCATAGCCGGCCCTCTCAAGCTCCAAGGAAGACAAAACTCTTCAACATTCAAGCTTCTAACAAGTCCAAATCCACCAAATCAAGTGCTTAAGTTAGTTCTACTCCATAAAAACTTTCCTTCTAGTGCTAGTTAGTTGTTTGGTGAACTTTGTTTGAAGGACTAAGGTGTTCAACATCCCTCTCTCTCTTGGTTCTTGGTAAGTGAAGCTTGAAACACCCTACTACACCTAATGATGCTTATGTTGTGCTTACTAGTGATAAGAGTGCTGAAATTTCTGGTTTTATCTTGGTTGGAATTGATTTGGTGAAGTTTTCCATTTTATGATGATTTTTCTGGTTTAATTGGATTATGATGGTGTGGTTGTTTGTGATGATTGGCAATGGACTATAATGGCTCTAGTGGATGTGAAATGTGGTTAAATGCAATCAATTTTGGATTTGGTGTGAAATTGAAAAGTTAGGGTTCTTAATTCCCCAATTCTGTCCGGTTTTTGATCATAGGGTTAGAGGCCGAATTTGACTTTGCTCAAAACATGAAAGTTGTAGGTATTGATGTGATGGAGATGCCTGTAAAATTTCAGGGCATTTGGATTAGTGTGGAGTGAGTTATGACGAAATTACTGTAGCTGTTCTGCTTTGGACAGAATGCAAAAACTGCGTTAGTAATTGGCCATGTTGACTGGTTTTGGTTTGGATTTTCGAGTTGGTGTCTTCTGATGAAATGTAGCTAGATGTCTTAGCTAACATATGCCTTTGGAATTTCGGCAATTGGACTTGTATGGACTGAGATATACTGATTACAGTTTTTGGTGATTTGCAAACCTGTTTTGGTAATTCTGGTTTAGTATTTTGCACTTTTGACCTAGTTAAGCTAGGAACTGGATTGAGTGCCCTTCTACATTGTTGTAGCCCTGTTTCATAGCTTCGAAATGGTGGGTCTTACACCCCCAACCGATAACCGTAGTAAATTTGACGCCATTACCGCATTATAAGATCAAACACGGTTTTTCTATCGAGGCTTAAGTTAAGGCCATATTTTAATTTCTGGTTTGCTATCATGCCTACTTATGCATGTGAAACCCTATTGGGGTTGTGTTTAGCATTGTTTGGTGACTCGTTCTCGAGTCTCATTGTATGTGTTCCATGTTCTAGGGCTTGAAGGTAGTGCTCGACGGCTTGGTGATCGTGGTACATGAAATACCACTTACTTGCTTGGTGAGTATACTACTCACTTGATGGATTACTATGTGGCTTGTTAAATGTTATGTGATGCCTTAATGGCTTACTTGGATATTGAAATTGATCAAGGTGAGGGTGTACTTGACCGCCCTCACCTCCTTTGATATTGTCACTGATTGGTTACCGTCTTATTGCATTACTGAACTTGATATATTGGTTAGTGAATTCCATTTCATGGAAACTGAATTGATGTCGTTTGGACGATGTCCAACGGCCATAATGCATTACTGAGCTCAACCCCGTTTGGTAGTCAATTGGATCGAGCCGGCGAGGGCTTGGTCGTGAAGATTGAATTGCCACGGGGACTGTACTGGGGAACCTTGTGGTAATGAGACCCTTGGTTCCGGTAAACTCGAGTATTACCAAAAGCTACTGAAATGGAGTGCGGGCCCGGTTGGGGTATGATGGGTGGAAGGAATGGAGGTAAAGAGTTGTCTACGGTTTGGTATGTTAACATTGACGGAGAGTCAATGAGGTTGGTTCAAGATTTCAAGCGTGGAAATGGGCTCTTGAGAGCCGACCGTATCCTTTTACCGTTTTGCTTCATTGCTTATTTGCGCACTTTAAATGAAGGTTCATTCTTATATGACTTTGATTGCTTATTGGGTGGTATACCACTGGGCTTTAGCTCATTCCGTGTTATTTGTTTTCCTTACAGGGTGATAATTACTTTTGAGAATGAATTGGATAGTCAATTGCCGAATTGAGCATGTAAATGTCTTTTGTATTGCTCTTGAAGTGAAACCCTAATGTATAACGGGTTCATTTCCTTTTGATAGGCAAATCGAATGTGTACTTCCTTAGTGAATGGTTTTGGCTTGCCGTTGTGGCTTGTAAATGGCTAATGTTATGTTGTATATGTATTTCGATGCTTGGTTGGGTTTCGGACGGGTCGGTTGCTATTCATGGCCGACTCTGGAGTTCGTTTCTTTTATTTTGGGATATTTTGCCCTTTTGCCTTGTTGCGCGCGTTATAAGTTTCAAAACGTGTTAGCTCGCTTTATACTGCACCGTTAGTCCTGGCGAGAGCTGGGCAGGCAGTCCGCTAACCTCTTTGGTTCGCCTTAGGGGAAGGTGGGGCTGTCACAGGTGGTATCAGAGCCTAGGTTTGAATTAGCCTGGGTGTTATAGGAATGCTTGATCTGAGGGTTTACTGTTTATGGTCTTTAAGCTTATTGATTCTTATTTATTTACACTTTTGGTGTAGGATGGACAGTTCCAGTGGACCTAGTGATGGCCCTGCGGCCAAGCGACCCCGTGTAGCGCTCCCGATGATTAAGTACCAGATCCGGCCAAAGGGGGCCGTTATTCGTTGGAGCCCGTCTAACCGTCTCCGGCGGTGCGCGTGTAAAGAGAAGTATGCTTACCCGAATGCCCTCGTTTTGGCGGTTGTGAAGGAAAGAAAGGAGCTGGCAAAAGCTAATGCCAAGCTTGAGGTTGAGGTGAATCAGTTAAAGGCGGCCAACGAGGGGCAAACTAAAAGGATAGAGGAGCTAAAGTACGATGTACTAGAGGCGGAGGATAGAGTCGATGACCTCTGTGCCCAGCTGAGGGAGGCGCGTGAGCGCGAGTCTAAGAGGGCTCGGAAGGTGAGGAATCGAGCCGCTGCAATCCTAAACCTCTGTGCCGAGGTGGTGGAAGGAGTGAGCGATAAGGACTCCTGTGCGGGGTCTGAGGCTAGGGATGGATCCACTCCGTCTAGTGGGTCTCCTAGCTCATCTTCGGGCTAGGTTATGACTCCTAGAGTTGTTATAGATAGTTTTGGTCTGGTGTATAGGGCGGATAGGGATAGAGCCTTAGCTAACCGTTTTGGATGTAGAGTTAGCTACGTGTAAATTTCTTTTGATAGGCCTATCCTCAGGTGGATCTTTTGTGTACGTACGTGCCTTGGCCGTACTTGACTGACTGCTTGTATATATATGTTTGGCTTGTATATATGTGTGTTTGTGCTCATGCTTGCGACGTATAATTATGTGATATGTGAAGGTTTATGTGATACTTACCTGCTTTATTACTGCTTTGGCTTAGTACTTTTGCCTAGACCGAGTGAACTTATGGAAAGGAACACGAAGTGGTCGGGGACGCGGGCGCGGTAGGCAACCCACACCGGTTAGGGAAACGGGGGAAGCTTCTACTGGACCAAATCCTGAACCCCAAATAGACCCTAATGTGCAAATCGCTGCTGCTATGCAGCAAATGACCAACCTACTTGCACAAGTAGTGCAACAACAGGGCCAGAACCCAAACCCTAACCCTGGAAATCCCGGAAACCCTGGCCATCATAATGAGAGCGAAGATAGAGCTCTAGAACGTTTCCAAAAGTTTTCCCCGCCAAAGTTTATTGGGGGACCCGACCCTGACGTCGCCGAGAAGTGGCTTGAGAAAATGGTTGATATATTCGCGGCCCTACACTACCCAGAGGAACGACAGGTGACATTTGCCGTGTTTCAACTCGAGGGAGCTGCCCGTTCCTGGTGGAACGTCATTAGGCAGAAATGGGAGCGGGAACAGACACAGAGGACTTGGGTGAACTTCATCCGAGAATTTAATGCTAAGTTTTTCCCTCCTCTAGTCCAGGAGAGGAAGGAGGACGAGTTTATCCGGCTCCGGCAAGGGGCTCAGACGGTGGCGGAGTACGACAGTCAGTTTACCCGCCTGTCCAAATTCGCGCCTGAATTAATTATGACCGAGCAACGACGCGTGAGGCGCTTCATTCAGGGCTTGAACGTTGAGATCCAGAAAGACCTCGCGGCGGCTCAAATCACTACTTTTAGCGAGGCAATGGAAAAAGCCCAGCGAGTGGAGAGTGCACGGCTTCAGGTCCGAAACTTCCAGGCTAAGAAGCGTGGTTTTCCTGGGAGTACATCTGGACAAGGTGAGAAGAGTACTCCCTCGAAGTTTGGACGAGGAACTGGGGGTGGACGACAATCTGGATCCGGCAGAGGGACTCCGTTCAGGGGCGGCCAAGCTGGGCGAGGACAAAGGGGAAACACCCAGAGCAGCTCAGCTTCGGCACCTCGTGGTCCCTGTGGGCACTGTGGAAAGACAAACCACACCGAGGACAATTGCTGGAGGAAATTGGGGAAATGTCTGCGGTGTGGAAGTGCGGACCATCAGCTGGCTACATGTCCGGTCCTGAAACAAGACGAAAAGGGAAGTCAACTACCGCCGAGGACTAATACTGGACCAGCCAAGGGAGACGGATCCAAGCCTAAAGTTCCAGCTAGGGTTTATTCCTTAGAGCCCCATCAGGTCCCAGATTCTTCCGAGGTGGTGGAAGGTACGATCCCTATTTTCCACCGCTTTGCCAAAGTTTTAATTGATCCTGGTGCCACCCATTCGTTTGTTAACCCTGATTTCATGTGTGGCATCGATATAAAACCTGCTAGCTTACCATATGACTTAGAGGTTAGTACACCTACGGGGAATCAACGTTTGGTGACTAGTATGGTTTATAGGGATTGTGATGTATGGGTTGGTGACAGGAGATTTCTAGGAGACCTGATTAGCTTGTCCATTAAGGGGTACGACGTGATTTTGGGTATGGACTGGTTAGCCAAATATAACGCCCAACTGGACTGTAAAACGAAGATAGTGGAATTTCGCATTCCTGGTGAGGCAACCTTAAGGTTGGATATAAGGGGTAGGTTAGCCTCATCTGCTCTCATTTCGGGCATTCGAGCTAGGAAACTGATAAGTAAAGGGGCGCAAGGATTTTTGGCCTTCTTAATTAACACCCCTACGGATAAGTTAAAAGTAGAAGACGTGGCCATAGTGAGGGAATTTCCGGATGTATTTCCTGATGAATTAGTGGCCTTACCTCCGGAAAGGGAGATAGAATTCCGAATAGATCTTTTACCTGGAACCGCACCTATCTCCAAAACCCCTTACCGAATGGCGCCTGCAGAACTTAAAGAGCTTAAGTTGCAATTACAAGATCTTTTGGAGCGGGGATTCATCCACGAGAGTGAGTCTCCTTGGGGAGCTCCGGTCCTATTTGTGAAGAAAAAGGACGGAACGTTGAGGATGTGTATTGATTATAGGGGATTGAACAACGTTACGATCAAGAACAAGTATCCACTGCCCCACATCGACGAGTTGTTTGACCAGCTGCAAGGAGCAGTGGTCTTCTCGAAGTTGGACCTCCGACAGGGATACTATCAGTTGTTGATAAGGAAGGAGGACATTCTGAAAACTGCTTTCAACTCGAGATACGGGCATTACGAGTTCGCCGTTATGCCCTTTGGACTGACCAATGCTCCCGCCGCCTTCATGGACCTAATGCATAGGGTTTTCAAACCCTATCTAGACCGATTTGTTGTTGTGTTTATCGATGACATTTTGGTCTACTCTAAGACACGCGAGGAGCATGAGGAGCATTTGAGAGTGGTGTTGCAGACATTGAGGGAACATAAGCTGTACGCCAAGTTTAGTAAATGCGAGTTTTGGTTGGAAAAAGTGGCATTTCTAGGGCACGTGATCTCCCACGAAGGTATTTCGGTAGACCCGGCAAAGGTTGAGGCCGTGACAAATTGGAAGAGGCCAGAAACCCCCACGGAGATTCGCAGCTTTCTAGGGCTAGCTGGATACTACCGAAGGTTCATTAAGGATTTTTCCAAACTGGCAGGACCTTTAACTGACCTAACAAAAAAGCATGGCCAGTTTATCTGGAACGGCCGGTGCGAAACGAATTTTCAGGAATTAAAGAAAAGATTGACCATGGCTCCGGTACTGGTCTTGCCAAATGGAGTGGACAGGTTTGCAGTATATGCAGACGCGTCGCGAGAAGGATTGGGATGCGTTTTGATGCAGAACCGGAATGTGATTGCTTTTGCCTCTAGGAAATTGAAGCTTCACGAGCAGAACTACCCGACTCACGATCTGGAATTAGCTGCAGTTGTGTTTGCACTGAAAAAGTGGAGGCATTACCTATATGGGGTGACCTTCGAAGTGTTTTCGGATCACAAGAGTCTTAGGTACCTCTTCTCCCAGAAGGAACTGAATATGAGACAGCGGCGATGGATGGAATTCCTGGAAGATTACGACTGTACGATCAATTACCATCCGGGAAAGGCAAATGTGGTAGCAGATGCCTTGAGTCGTAAGGTGCAAGTAGCAGGACTAGTGATCAAGGAATGGGATTTGCTAGAATTCGTGTGCGAGTGGAAACCCTGTCTTGGGAGTCATAAGGTGATATTTAGCAATGTAAGGGTGACATCCACTCTACTGGAACGTATAAAAGAGGCGCAAGGCGAGGATTTGATGGTACGGAAGTGGAGAGAGAAAGTGGAAAAGGGAGAAACAACGGACTTCAATTTGAGTCCTGAGGGTATTTTGAGGTATCGAAATCGAATGGTGGTACCAAAGGAGGAATCATTGAAAACAGAAATTTTGGAGGAAGCTCATAGGTCCAAGTATACAATCCATCCGGGCAGCAGCAAGATGTATCAAGACCTGAAAGGAACTTATTGGTGGGATAATATGAAGAGGGAAATCGCTCAGTACGTGCAGAAATGTCTCATTTGCCAGCAAGTGAAGGCAGAGCATCAAAAATCATCGGGTCTGTTACAACCCTTGGAGATACCCGAGTGGAAGTGGGAAAACATCACAATGGACTTCGTATCCGGTTTACCGAGGACGCAAAGAGGACACGATGCCGTTTGGGTGATCGTTGATCGATTAACCAAGTCGGCCCATTTCTTGCCGGTGAACATGAAGTACTCAATGGACAAATTGACCCGATTGTACATGGATGAAATTATAAGGTTACACGGCGTGCCGGTGAGCATTGTCTCTGATCGGGATCCACGGTTCGTATCTCGGTTTTGGCAGAAGTTCCAAGAAACCCTGGGGACGAAACTCAATTTAAGCACTACCTATCACCCTCAGACGGATGGCCAGTCAGAACGGACGATTCAGACTCTTGAGGACATGCTACGAACCTGTATTCTGGACTTTGGAGGCAATTGGGGTCAGCACATGACCTTGGTAGAATTTGCGTACAACAATAGCTTCCATTCATCAATTCAAATGGCTCCGTACGAAGCTCTCTACGGACGCAAGTGCCGCTCACCGATTTACTGGGATGAAGTTGGTGAAAAGAAAGCACTAGACCCGACAACTATTCCGTGGATGGAAGAGGCTCACGAGAAGGTTAAGTTGATACGGCAACGAATCCAAACTGCCCAAAGTCGCCAAAAGAGCTACGCGGATAACCGAAGAAAAGACTTGGAGTTTGAAGTTGGAGACTACGTATTTCTCAAGATCACACCCTTACGAAGTCTTACAACGGGTAAAGGAAAGAAGCTTCAACCACGGTACGTCGGACCCTACAAGATCCTTCAGAGGGTTGGAGTGGTCGCGTATCGATTGGAGCTACCGTCCAGTCTTTCTCGAATCCATGATGTATTCCACGTCTCGATGCTAAAGAAGTACCATCCTGACCCATCTCATGTTTTACAACCGGAAGATATCGAAGTAGATGAATCACTGGCCTATGAAGAGAAACCAGTCCAAGTACTCGATCGAAAAGTCAAAGAGCTCCGAAACAAGCGGATTCCTCTAGTGAAGGTGCTATGGAGAAACCACGGAGTTGAGGAAGCTACCTGGGAAATGGAAGGGGAAATGCGAAAGAAATACCCAAACCTTTTCAAGAATTAAGGTGAGAAATTTCGAGGACGAAATTCTTTTAAGGGGGGGAGAGTGTGAGAACCCGTAAAACCCTAATTCTTTGTCCTAGGGTTTAATTCCCCTTAATTGCATGTTTTCTGCATTTTCTGGCTTAGAAATATTTTCTTAGTGGATTTTATGAGCAATTATAGTTTTAAGATGATTTTTCTAGCATTGGAGAATTTTTAGAAAATTAAGAGTGAATAGTGGACGTGGGACCCACTAGTGCGAAAAGTTCGGAAAAATTCGGCCAATAAGGTTAAGTTTCGGATACTGTGAAAAATTTATCGGGTGTTAAGAGATAAGTAGTGTGTGTGATGTGATTGATGTGAGAGAGAAAAGAATGATAGGAAGGCATTTAATGAGATGCCACATGTCACTTTCTCATTGGTTATGACTTAAGAAACACTATTCACCTTTTGACAAATTTTTGACTTTTGACCCAACTAGTAAATATCTTCAAAAATTCACTAAAATTCCCTCATTTTCTCTCCACCATAGCCGGCCCTCTCAAGCTCCAAGGAAGACAAAACTCTTCAACATTCAAGCTTCTAACAAGTCCAAATCCACCAAATCAAGTGCTTAAGTTAGTTCTACTCCATAAAAACTTTCCTTCTAGTGCTAGTTAGTTGTTTGGTGAACTTTGTTTGAAGGACTAAGGTGTTCAACATCCCTCTCTCTCTTGGTTCTTGGTAAGTGAAGCTTGAAACACCCTACTACACCTAATGATGCTTATGTTGTGCTTACTAGTGATAAGAGTGCTGAATTTCTGGTTTTATCTTGGTTGGAATTGATTTGGTGAAGTTTTCCATTTTATGATGATTTTTCTGGTTTAATTGGATTATGATGGTGTGGTTGTTTGTGATGATTGGCAATGGACTATAATGGCTCTAGTGGATGTGAAATGTGGTTAAATGCAATCAATTTTGGATTTGGTGTGAAATTGAAAAGTTAGGGTTCTTAATTCCCCAATTCTGTCCGGTTTTTGATCATAGGGTTAGAGGCCGAATTTGACTTTGCTCAAAACATGAAAGTTGTAGGTATTGATGTGATGGAGATGCCTGTAAAATTTCAGGGCATTTGGATTAGTGTGGAGTGAGTTATGACGAAATTACTGTAGCTGTTCTGCTTTGGACAGAATGCAAAAACTGCGTTAGTAATTGGCCATGTTGACTGGTTTTGGTTTGGATTTTCGAGTTGGTGTCTTCTGATGAAATGTAGCTAGATGTCTTAGCTAACATATGCCTTTGGAATTTCGGCAATTGGACTTGTATGGACTGAGATATACTGATTACAGTTTTTGGTGATTTGCAAACCTGTTTTGGTAATTCTGGTTTAGTATTTTGCACTTTTGACCTAGTTAAGCTAGGAACTGGATTGAGTGCCCTTCTACATTGTTGTAGCCCTGTTTCATAGCTTCGAAATGGTGGGTCTTACACCCCCAACCGATAACCGTAGTAAATTTGACGCCATTACCGCATTATAAGATCAAACACGGTTTTTCTATCGAGGCTTAAGTTAAGGCCATATTTTAATTTCTGGTTTGCTATCATGCCTACTTATGCATGTGAAACCCTATTGGGGTTGTGTTTAGCATTGTTTGGTGACTCGTTCTCGAGTCTCATTGTATGTGTTCCATGTTCTAGGGCTTGAAGGTAGTGCTCGACGGCTTGGTGATCGTGGTACATGAAATACCACTTACTTGCTTGGTGAGTATACTACTCACTTGATGGATTACTATGTGGCTTGTTAAATGTTATGTGATGCCTTAATGGCTTACTTGGATATTGAAATTGATCAAGGTGAGGGTGTACTTGACCGCCCTCACCTCCTTTGATATTGTCACTGATTGGTTACCGTCTTATTGCATTACTGAACTTGATATATTGGTTAGTGAATTCCATTTCATGGAAACTGAATTGATGTCGTTTGGACGATGTCCAACGGCCATAATGCATTACTGAGCTCAACCCCGTTTGGTAGTCAATTGGATCGAGCCGGCGAGGGCTTGGTCGTGAAGATTGAATTGCCACGGGGACTGTACTGGGGAACCTTGTGGTAATGAGACCCTTGGTTCCGGTAAACTCGAGTATTACCAAAAGCTACTGAAATGGAGTGCGGGCCCGGTTGGGGTATGATGGGTGGAAGGAATGGAGGTAAAGAGTTGTCTACGGTTTGGTATGTTAACATTGACGGAGAGTCAATGAGGTTGGTTCAAGATTTCAAGCGTGGAAATGGGCTCTTGAGAGCCGACCGTATCCTTTTACCGTTTTGCTTCATTGCTTATTTGCGCACTTTAAATGAAGGTTCATTCTTATATGACTTTGATTGCTTATTGGGTGGTATACCACTGGGCTTTAGCTCATTCCGTGTTATTTGTTTTCCTTACAGGGTGATAATTACTTTTGAGAATGAATTGGATAGTCAATTGCCGAATTGAGCATGTAAATGTCTTTTGTATTGCTCTTGAAGTGAAACCCTAATGTATAACGGGTTCATTTCCTTTTGATAGGCAAATCGAATGTGTACTTCCTTAGTGAATGGTTTTGGCTTGCCGTTGTGGCTTGTAAATGGCTAATGTTATGTTGTATATGTATTTCGATGCTTGGTTGGGTTTCGGACGGGTCGGTTGCTATTCATGGCCGACTCTGGAGTTCGTTTCTTTTATTTTGGGATATTTTGCCCTTTTGCCTTGTTGCGCGCGTTATAAGTTTCAAAACGTGTTAGCTCGCTTTATACTGCACCGTTAGTCCTGGCGAGAGCTGGGCAGGCAGTCCGCTAACCTCTTTGGTTCGCCTTAGGGGAAGGTGGGGCTGTCACACTCCTACAATCAACTTTAGACACGAACGAAAGGAGAACCGGAGCATGGTCAGACGGAGCTCGCACTAAGTGAGACACAGAGACTGAGAAGGAGAAATTCAGGCACTCCATATTAAGCAGCACTCTATCCAACTGCTTCCAGATACGCGCCCGTCCTAATCGATTATTACACCAAGTGAAACTACTGCCCGAAAATCCTGCATCGAACAACCCTCCATTACTCATAAACCGGGAAAGTTCTAGACCCTCCACTGGCTGATACTGCCTCCCCCCTTTCTTTTCACTACTCGAGAGAACAAGGTTAAAATCCTCCACCACATACCATGGGCCCTGCCCGGGCTTATCCTGTAACAGTCCATCCCAGAGGCACTATCGCTCATCCATCTGACACTTGGCATGAACAAAATAAACTAGTATAGGAACAGGAAACTGGGGATGCCACCAACAAATAGATAAATACTGGTCTGAATCCCCAACTACCTAGCCAACAAACGGAGAATTGAAAAACACCCACAACTCCCCAGTCGAATTACAAATAACGGAATCAAAGTTCAAAAGAAGGCGAATCGAGTCAGCATCATGCCTACATAATTTGGGCTCACAAACTCCTACAACTGCTAGCCTATGCATACGAACAAGAGTCTTAAGTCATCCAAGATTTGGGGGCTTTGAAATCTCCCGAATATTCCAGAAACACGCATTAATCATGGGATAAAATATGGAAAGAATTTTAAGTTTTCTTTGACACCGACCTTAGCTCTCTGTCCGACGGGACCATGGCCCGTATCCCCCTCCCTTTCACCTTTCTCGCGCACTGTTCAAGGACGGCAATCTGGTCTAGATTCAAAGTCAAAGCCACACTACGCCCTTCCTCCCCCTCACCAAGCTGCTCTTCGACAACCTGCGGTGATAGGCCGCTGGCACACACGATGGGCTCCGACGCGGCTCTCGCCAACACCCCACCAACCTCCTCCTCATCCAGAGCAACGTGATCGCCAAACCCCGGTGGCACGTCCCTATCTTCCCCCTCCCTGTCAACCGCTTCGCTCACCACTTGCTCCGCAAGGTCCATAATAATCCTGCCTGCGGCCTCACCAACCACATGCTCCACCAATTCGGCAGCTGCCTCCAAGACATCCTGCCCATGTCTGTCCACCTCCCTTTCCTCCAGCACCTAACCTGCGTCCCTAGTAACCTCATCTTGCATGCTCACATCCTGCTCCTCGTCAACATGATACCCATCTGTCTTCCGCAATTCATCACCGTGCGATACTTGGGCAGCCGCACTCCCGCGAAGCTCCACCAAGTTGCCGTCCCTTGGGGGACTGTTATTGGCACTCGACAATGTCGTCTTCTCCCCACGCATCCCATTCGAACGCAGCTCAGGATGTTTAACATGACATTCTGATTGCGTATGCCCCTGGTGATAGCAGTGGGCGCAATATTTTGGCATGAACTCCGGCTGTAGCAGCTGCCAAAAACCGTGATCTTCGTCCAGCTGAAGCCACACACGAGACAGAAATTCCTTCAGGAGGTCAACCTCCTCACAAACCCGAGCCACACTCGGACAACAAAACGCGGCCATCGCAGCGTCAATGAACAACGTCTTCCCACACAGGACACAATCTGGAACAAGCATTGCTTGTCAAAGAGATGCACCGGCAACTTTGGAAGGCTGAACCACACAGGAGCTAACGCAGACTCCTTATCAACATGAAAGGCAGGCGTCCACTTGACGACACGCATGGTGTTGCCGGCAACATACCATACAGCTCTGGTCCAAACCCGCAAGAAATCCTCTTCAGTGTGGAGCCTAATCAACACATGTCTGCTGTCCAGCAATCCAACAGAAAAAGAATCCTTCAAATCAAGCGAAAGGAAGAACTTCCTGATGTCCTCTATGCGAGGTCTGTTGCGAGTGAATTTTTCGACTAGAGTAAAACAGAAAGGCTGTGCGACTGTTTCGATGACATCTCGTGCAAAGGATACGGCTGGCTCACCTCTATGTGTGACAGCCCAACCTCTCCCTAAGGCGAACCAAAGGGTTCGGCGGACCGCCTGCCCAACTCTCGCCGGGACTCAGTCAGTCACTATAGTCCTCAAATAAATTATAATATAAATCTCAAATATTACATCAAATTCTCCAATAATTACATGTCATAAGCGAAGTGTGAGGACCCGTAATTTTCTTAATTTCTAGGTTTTAATTTCTTTTAATTATACGTTTTTCCACCTTTTCTTTATTCGAAAAATTGTGCAAATAAAGTTTATGAGCAAAAATAGTTTTAAAATGATTTTTTCTAGTATCGGTTAGTTTTTGAGAAATTATGAGCGTATATCGGATATGGGACCCACTAGTGCGAAAAGTTCGGAAAAATTCGGCCTATTAGGGTAAATTCCGGATACTGGTGGAAATTTATCGGGTGTTAAGAGATAAGTAGAGGATGTGAAGGGATTGATGTGAGAGTGAAAAAGAAGGATAGGATTGCATTTAAAGAGGTGACATGTGTCACTATGAGGTTGGTGGTAACTTATGACTTACTATTCATTTTTTTTTTACCTTTTGACCAATTGGTTAAATATCTTAAAATTACCACAAAAATCACCATTTCTTACCTCTATAGTGGCCGGCCACCTTGAGCAAGGAAGGAAGAAGAACTCTTCAAAGTTTGGCAACTATCTAGCTCAAATCCTCCAAAACACTTGCTTGATTTTGTTTCTACTCCATAAAATCCCTCTAGTTGGTGCTAGTAAGTGATTTGGTGAAGTGTTTGGAGAAGTTAAGGTGCCCTACAACTCTCCCTCTCTTGTTTACTAGGTGAGTGGTGTGTGAATTCCCTCTTACACTTAATGAAGCTTAAGTTATGCTTAGTAGTGGCTAAAGTGTTGAAATTTGTGGTATATTTCTTGTTTTTGGATGATTTGATGAAGTTTTCAATTTAATGGTGATTTTTCTGGTTTAATGTGATCATGATGTTGTGGCCTTATATGATGATTGGCAATGGCCTATAATGACTCTAGTAGGTGTGAATGATAGGTAATTGCAATCAATTTCTGTTTTGGACCAAAAATTGAAAAGTGAGGGTTTTGTGATGAACATTCTGTCCGAATTTTTAGGTCATATATATAGGCCGAATTGGCCTTGGCTCAAAACATAAAAGTTGTAGGTATTGATGTTTTAAGGGTTCCTGTAAAATTTCAGGTCAATTGGAGTAGTGTAGAATGAGATAAGCCGAATTTACTATTGCTGTTCTGGGTTCTTCAGGATGGCCGAACTGCGCTTGTCATTGGCTGTTTTGACTGGAATTGCTTTGGATTTGATTGTTGAGGTCTTCTGATTAAATGTATCTTGATGTCCTAGCTACCATATGCCTTTGGAATTTCTGCATTTGGACCTGTATAGACTGAGTTGTACTGATTACAGCATAGTGTGATTTGTAAACCTGCAATTACGGTTCTGGTTTGGTATTCTGCATATTTGACTTAGTTGTGCTAGGATTTGGACTGAGTGGCCTTCTACATTGTTGTAGCCCTGTCTTTTAGCTTCGAGATGGTGGGTCTTACACCCTCATCCGATAAGCGTAGCACATTTTGTGCCATTACCGCATAAGGAGGCCAAAACTGTTTTTGTTGTTAGGGCTAATATAGTTACATTTCCTGATTTTTCTGGTTTCCTTTAATGCTTATATATTCCTATGGAACCTTATTTTGGTAATACTTGGCCTTGGTTTTTGACTTGTAAACAAATCTTATTGTGTTTATTTGAATAGTTTTAGGGATTGTTTTCATTCCGGTCATTTCCTAGCTAACTTTTGTACTTGTACTACTTTGAGCCTAGTGAACGGCTTTTGGGGAATGAGATGAATTTTGTGTGAGATGTTGGGACTGATTTGAGGAAATAATGAAGCCATGATGGCTGGAAACTAGGTAAACACAAGGGATATGCTGCCGAAATTTTACTTGAAGGCTAGTTGGATTTACTTGTGATTTGAGCAAAGGACTTTTGGGTTGGTTGTGCCTAGGTTTTCATGTTACCTTTTCGTTTCCAAGAAAATCATGTTTTCCACCCTTGCATTAGTATTTATTTGGCGGGGCATACGACTACTAGTCGAGCCTCATGTGTATTTTGTTCACTCGATTTTGGATATGAAACCTTCAATTGGTTTATTTTGATTATTTTAGGCTTTCTTGGCGATTAAGGCCAATCTGAAGTGAAAACTTTTGAAGTTGAGCCGGTGAGTGTACCACTCCCCTCCATTGCTGTTTAACTTGATTTCTGCTCTGCAATCTGTTTATTTGTTCGAGACGAGGGTGTACTTTATCACACTCGTTCTCTAGTCTGTTCATGTGCCAATTTCTATGCAAAAAAATTTGAATCTGTTATCTGTGTCTGCATCTGTTCGGATTTCTATGGCCTATGAGCTCAATCCTGTGGCTAAGTTATTCGAGTCGGGCCGGCAAGGGCCTGGACGATTAGATAACGAACCACGGTAGTCTGTTCGGGGATTTTGGGTATTGAGACCCTTGATTCCGGGTATACTCGAGTATTACCATTTATGTTCGAATACGGTGAGCGGGCCTGGTAAAGGGGTGTTTGGTGGACGGAATTCGGTGCGAAGTGAGGTCTACGGACGCGTTGGTTCTATATACGTTGACGGAGAGTCAACCGGTTTGGATCAAGTATTGCGCTGGAAATTTGGCTCCTGAGAGCCACCTGTATCCTTCTGATTTGAATCATTGGTTACTTTATTTTACATCTGACATGTGTATCTGATTCGTTAAATGTGAAATGCCATGATTTTAATGCTATCTGTTTGGTACCTCATTGAGCGCAAGCTCACCCCTTTCTGTTCCATTTGTTTTCCTTACAGGAAATGACCACTTTTGGAAAAGGTTGTGTTAGTTGGTTGTCAAGTTGAGCTCATGTAAATGTCTTTTGAATAGCTCTTTGAATGAAACCCTAATGTGTATTGGGTTCACTTTCTTTTGATTGACAAACCGAACATGAATATTCGTAATGAATGGTTTTTGATATGCCGCTTTGGCTTGTAAATGTTACAGTTCAATGTATGTATGTTTGGTTGATATTTGGTTGAATTTCAGATCAACTCGTATTTCAAGCGGCAAAAGAAAATTTTGGCTACTCTCGGCCTAGTAACTGGATTCTTACGTGGCCGGTACTGTTCATCATCGGCTTCGTTTTTTTTGTTTTTTCATTTTGTGATTTTGACTTGTTTACGCGCGTGGGTATGTTCCGGAACGTATTAGATCGACGTGAACTGATTCGTAGTCCTGGCGAGAGCTGGGCAGGCAGCCCGCTAACCCCTTTGGTTCGCCTTAGGGGAAAGTGGGGCTGTTACACGAAGGGAACAATCCCCAAACTAATACATAAAATGATTCCAATCCAAACTGTACAAGTATATAGCCATCAGTCACGTGAATAAGTACTACAAGCCTTCCTTCGCCACGAAGCCCTGTGGAGGAATAATATTTTGGGTGAGTGAGCTAGAAGCTCAATGACGTACCAATAAAAATCAGTATCAATCTATTTCACATAATGCATTTCGATGTGTCATTGATTCCAAGTCATATGTACGTATTTTTACTGTCGTGAGCTAGTGAAATCATTGCACTAAACACCCAACGCTCAAATAGCTCATGATAACAGATAAAACAGGGAATGAGGAGCCATCATGCTCCAAATATCTTAGTAAACAGATGTGGAGACTTGGTGTCAGGCACAGACTCCCAGAACTCAGTTAAGCCAAATCATGTCCATGAACTCGCATGCCGGCACACAAGATATGCAACAGCCCCAGTAAATAATGCAAGAAACATTTCAAAAATACTTTGGAAACAGTTTAAGGTCACTCACCTCCACGGCTCAGGAACCATCCATCATAGATCATTACCTTGTCCAAATCCAAGCCCTAATTCACAACCTCAAAGCAATCATACACTCTATAAGTTCAGACAGCATTTCCCCTTAAATGCTTCATTTCCAACCTACAAGTAACACCAATTCATCTCAAATTAACCACATACACATTATAAACCATCAAATACACCTTTCGGCACAACATCCATAACTAAAGCTACCCTTATCGGATTGAAACGAATCTTATGGCGTTTCGAAGCCAAGACATATACCTACATTTCTTACGAAGACCTCCAAAGTCAAATCATGCAATTTCATGGTCAAAAATGGGAAACTCAACGAAAACAGAATCTGGGCGCTGAACAGGGTTCATGGACAGTCAAGGGTATTTCGGTCATTTCACATGCTACAGCGCTCGGATCGTTCCAGGCAGCTAGTTAACACCATTTTCTACAACTTTCATGTTTTAACCTAAACCTGATTCGGCCTCTAACATGCCCAAATAAATCCGGTCAGAACAGGGCAGATTCAAAACCCTAACCTGGAATTTCCGCATAAAATCGAAATCTTCCGCAAACAACTTCAACTAACATATACAAGCTTCATTTTACACCATTACCAACCATCATACCATGATTAAACCATGATCATCATATAAAATCAGAAAAATCTCCATAAAATCAGAAATTTAGCTAACTTCACTCTAATCCATAAAATCTTCCATAAAATCACATATCTAGCCACCACAAGTCATGAATTCACCATTATTGGAAACAAACAATGAATCTTTACACACCGTACCTTGATAACTCACAAAAGGTAGTAGCTTAGTGGTTCCTTCTCCAAAATAACTCCACCAAGACCTTGGAATCTCCTTAGTAACCAAGTTTTATGGAGTGATTTGCAATTCCATCGGTTAAAACTCAAGATTGAAGTAAGAAATTGGAGTGAAAGATGAAGGTTTTTCTCGCTCTCTTGCTCTCCAAGTTTCAGCCATGAGAAGAAAGAAATGGCTTGATTTTTGGTCAAATTTTGGTTTTAGTAAAGTTAAGGTAAGATGGTCAAAAGTCCAACTTTGAATAAGAAGGTGACACATGTCACCTTTTGGTTTAAAACTTATCTTTTGTCTCTCCAACACTAATCCATATAGGTAACATCTAATTATCTCTTAGCACCTTGTAAAATAATATCACTTAATACAAAACTCCATCAAGTTGTCAAAAATATATTGCATTTACCGCACCAGCGGATCCCACGTTCATAATATTCTTCAAAATTAACGTTGACTAACTTGTATCAAGAAAATGATTTGAAAACTATATTTACTTATAAAAATGTATAGAAAATCAAAATATTGAAGAAAGGTACAAAATTATAGACGAGGAAACAAAATAATGTCTAGAAAATATATAAAAATTTTCGGGTTCTCACACTCATTCTTTCGGGGCGTCACTCCGACTTGCTAGGTTCATTTGCACTTATTGTGGAATGATTGGGTAGTATTAAGGGTTTTCCTAACTTTTAAACTCACTTTAATCACCACTCGAACTTATAATTAATACAAAAACTAAGGTTTCAATACTAGCCCCAACTTAGGGTTTTCGAATTAGTCCCAAAACCTAATGTTACCGCACAAATAAGGAATCTAACCTAATATCAAACTTAAGAACTGACTAGGGCCTCACAACCTCCCCCACTTAGAATAATTTCGTTCTCGAAATTGATACCTTTGTTCGGGAACCATGAATGCAGGGTTTACAAAATACGTATCGTTAGGGTCTATTAAACACTTTCGGTGCGCCGATAAAAAAAAAATACCTTCGATGCTCGCCGAAGGGTCTAACACCTCTTGTTGACCCATTGCATATACTCTAGCTATTCCCTTGGGTCGATTTTCCCCTGCATTTGACGGCTTAGCGGTGGTCCCTTCAGTCGGTGGCTTAGGTCTTTCCTTTTGTATCTTAGGGCATTGAGCAATCAGATGCTCTGTACTACCACATTTATAGCACTTTCGGATCGAACTGTTCTTCCAATAGTTTTCGTCAGTGTGATTTGCCTCGCCAAAACCACAGGTTGGCCTCGTTCCTGCAGTCACTCCACGCTGAGCACCCCTCTCGGGCCCTTGCCCTTCTCGACCTCTTCCAAAATTACCCTGGTTTAGGGTTCCTGCGGGTCGGGGACCATCTGTTCCTCGACCCCTCTTCGATGGTGGCTTATTTTGCCAATTCTGTCCGGTCACCAAATTACTCGAGTCGGGTTGTCTTTTTTTCCGATCATGAAAGGCTTTTACCTGTCCCCTAGCTGTCTCAATCCTTTGTGCCTTTTCTAGTGTCTGACTAAATGTGTCCAGTTGTACGGCCGCTAGTGCTTCTTGGATTTTCACATTTAAACCTTGAACGAAGCGGCGGGTCCGTTTTCGCTCCGTTAGCACCAGTTCCGGAGCAAAACGGGAGAGCTTTGTAAACTGGGTCTCGTACTCTGCTACATTAGATGTCCCTCGACGCAGGCGGATAAAATCATCTTCCCGTTTCTCTTGTACGATGGGAGGTAAATATTTTTCATTAAATTCTCGCGTAAAATTAACCCATGTCCAGGGGGTCTGTTCCCGCTCCCACTTGGCTCTAATCACATTCCACCAAGCTCGGGCGGCCCCCTCAAACTGGAAAATGGCAAAAGATATCTGCCGCTCCTTCGAGTACCTAAGTGCGGCAAATATATCTAACATACGGTCCAGCCAATCTTCCGTTAAGTCAGGGTCAGCCCCACCTATAAACTTTGGAGGTGCAAATTTGTGGAACCGTTCTAAATCACGGTCCTCTCCTTCGTGATTGCCTGGATTATTTCCAGGGTTTCCGGTAGTATTCCCATGGCCCTGACCCTGTTGGTCCGCCATATGTTCTAACAAATCAGCCATTCGCTGGATGGCTGTAGCTACTTGGTCTGGCTCATGTTCCTGCTCCCTTTCAGGGCTTCGTCCTAGCCCTCTACCTCTACCTCGAGTACCAGATGCCATTTAGGTGCAAGAGTCTATAAATCCAAACATAACGTGTGAAACTAAATAAAAACACAAAACAAATGCACGAAAGGCACGCAAAAGATAAGTGCAAAATGATAATACTCAAATATACACATTTATTTACAACCCACACCAAAAGCTATACAATTTAGCCGACATCCGGTCGGTACAAAATCCTGTATACACACGAGCACTCCGGCTCCAAAACCCTAGTCAGTCAACCACCAGGTAACAAAAGAAACCAGGCATACTGGTTATAACAACATAAACATAAACATGTCAGAGGGCAAAAGAGAATTCAAAGAACGGCCCTACGCGCCTCCCCTAGGGCCCCAATCCCCGACGTAACCTAGGGTATCTACCTCGCCTATCTGCTCTAGGCCAGCAGCTCGTGGTGGTGCCTCCACGGCCATATCTAGTAAGACCTCACAGTCAAACGGAATACTCCGGGCCCTCTTCCTAAGCTGCCTCTTCAAGGCGAAGAGGTGCTGGTGTGTGTCTCGGAGGTCCCGCTCCAAGTCCCTAATGCGCAACGCCTGCCCATGGCTAAACTCTCTAGCCTCCTCCAGCTGTGCCCTCAAAGTTTCGACCGTCCGGCATAGGTGATGACGCTCGTTATCTACCGCTAAGACGACCTCGTCGGGATAGCCATATGTATACCAACACCCACAGGGTCGGCCGACACCTGACCAAAGGGGGAATATAAAATGTAGGGCTCCCCAAGCCTCCTCCGATAGTGGATCACCTGCTTACGCAACACCCGGTCCTCCGGGCCCCTCGCACTCAGAGGTCTCGGTCCCAGTCCCACGCCGCTAGGTCCAACACCACTAGAACTGCCCGGATCCATACCTACAAACATTAATTCGTTAGTTAACCGGCATTTCAGCTTAAATATATCATTCATCTTAAAAGAATCAAATATGCCTAGTGCCTATCATGTATGTCCCACAATTGCCCAAGTCCTCTAACCTAGGCGCTCTGATACCACCTGTGACGCCTCCGTTTCTCCCAAGGGTGAACCCTAGGGTATCGGCGGGACGCCTGCCTAGCTCGCGCCAGGACTCGAAACACAAATCTAATAAAACTATAATAAACCAGAGAGTACTATTTATAATATATACAACCGCCAAAAGTTCTATTTACATTTTCAAAAGTATCTGGTCAAACAACTATACTACAGTGTGATAACAACCAGCAGGAAGTAGACCCTAAGGAGGGTCCTTATACAAACCACCAAAACACAAACATACATCTTAATTGTCCAAGTATTACAAACAGATCTAACTATACTAGTGAAGGTGCCCAGGCGTTCCCCGTGTCGTCCCCCGCTAAGGAAAACAAAGGAAACGAGGTAAGCTATATGCTTAGTAAGTAAACAGGGGTAAAACGGTAAAGTTCACATTCAACTAAGCATATAAAATTCAAATATTTCACATCAATAC
Source organism: Coffea eugenioides (assembly GCF_003713205.1). Classification (NCBI taxonomy): domain Eukaryota; kingdom Viridiplantae; phylum Streptophyta; class Magnoliopsida; order Gentianales; family Rubiaceae; genus Coffea; species Coffea eugenioides. The sequence continues at coordinate 16,242,528 of NC_040045.1, forward strand.
AGGAATGTAACATCACAATGGCAGGATACGGGTTGGCTCCAAAGCCAAGTCGTTTGCCATGCGTGACCACCTGTCGACACTCCGTCGACCATAAATAAGGTCCGTAGAACTCCACTTGTACTCCCACCTAACACCTTATGTGAGAACCCGTAATTTTCCATTTTCTAGGTTTTAGAATCTTTCATGGCTTGTTTTCTGCATTTTCGTGCTTAGGAAAATTTCTAGATAATTTTAAGGAGCAGATATAATTTTTAGATGATTTTTCTAGTATCGAATAGGTTTTGAGAAATTAAGAACGTATACCGGACGTGGGACCCACTAGTGCGAAAAGTTCGGAAAAATTCGGTCAACTAGGTTAAGTTTTGGATACTGGAATTAATTTACCGGGTGTTAAGAGATAATTAGAGGAGGCTAAGTGGATTGGTATAAGGGAGACAAGTTAGGTAAGTATTTAATAAAATGTGACAAGTGTCACCATTTGAGTGGTTTACCTTTAAGACCATTATTCATGGTCTTACCATTTGCCTTAAATAAACCAAAAATGACCAAATATCATCAAAAATCCTCCATAAGTGGCCGGCCCTCTCTTTCTCTCTCTCTTACTCTAAGCACAAGGAAGAAAACTCTTCAAGTTTGCTCCAAATCATCAAAACCAACCATTGAAACTTGCAATTTCTCCATAAAACCTCTTCAATTAGTGTTTGTGAGTTGTTGTGTGAAGTTATTTGAAAAGTTAAGGTGACCAATTGCTCTCTCTCTCTTGTTTTAAGGTGAGTTGTGAAGAACCACCCTCCTCCCTTAATTGATGCTTAAATCATGCGTAGTGGTAGTATGAGATGCAAGTTTATGGATTATTTCTTGATTTGTGGTTGAAGTGATGAAGTTTTATTATTTTTGGGGATTTTTCTGTTTTAATATAAGCATGATTGTGTGGCTATCTATGATGATTAGAAATGGTATATAATGACTTTAGGAGGTGGAAAAACTGATTAATTGCAACCAATTTCTCGTTTGGAAGAAATTTCAGAAAATTAGGGTTCTAGTGGGAGCATTCTGCCCGAATTTTTAGTTCCTAGTTAGAGGCCGAATTGTCCTTGGATTAAAACATGAAAGTTGTAGGGAATGACATTTTAGAGGTTTCTACAAAATTTCAGGTCAATCGGAGTAGTGTAGAATGAGAAAAGTCAAAATTACTATTGTTGTTCTGGTTTTACCCGAATGGATGAATTGCTCCTGTAATTGGTTGTTTTGGCTGGAATTGCTTCCGAATTGGTTGTTGAGGCTTTCTGATGAAATGTATCCCTATTTCTTAGCTTTCATATGGTTTTTGAATTTTTGGATTTGGACTTGGAGAACCTGAGTTATGATGTTTCCGCTAGAATGCGTTTTGTGAATCTGTTTTTACGGTTTTGATGTAGTATCTTGCATTTTTGACCTGTTTGCACTCAAAACTGGGTTGAGTGACCTTCTGTGATGTTGTAGCCCTGTCTTTTAGCTTCGAATCGGTGTATCATACACCTTCATCCGATAATCGTAGTGAAATTGGTGCCATTACCGCAAAATGAGGTCAAAAACTATTTTTTTCAGGGCCAAAGCTAATTGCATTTCCGAATTTTCTGGTTTCCTCTAATGTTTGTATATGCTTATGGAACCCTATTGGGGTCATGTTTGGCCTTGGTTTATGACTCGTTATCGAGTCTCATTGTACTTGTTTGCATGTTTTAGGGCGTGACGGTGGTGCACAACGTTCTTTTGACGGAAGTGCATGAAACCACATTTGCGAGCTTGGTGAGTGTACTACTCACTTGTATGTTAATATATGGCTTTGATACTTGAACTTGGTGCTTTGAATGTTAATTGCTTGAAGTGAAAGTGTACTTTATCACTCTCACTATGTGCTTTATATCATTGTTATCATGTGATTGAAATGTTACACGAAGTGTTACTTGAAATGAAAGTACATGGCTTGGTGTCATTTGGACGAGTATCCAACGACTACAATTGTTATCAATGAGCTCAACCCCATTGGTAGTTGATTGAATCGAGCCGGCGAGGGCTTGGTCGTGCCAATTGATATGCCTTGAGGAAGTGTTATATGGAATCTTGTAGTAAGCGAGACTCTCGATTCCGGTTTACTCGAGTAAAACCAAAGTGCAAGTGTTTGGATTTCGGGCCCGGTAGGGGTATGTTAGGTGGAAGGAGTGGAAGTAAAGTGGAGTCTACGGTTGGTACTTTTGAACATTGACGGAGAGTCAATGACGTTCGATCAAGAAATGCAAACGAGGAAAGGGCTCTTGAGAGTCATCTGTATCCTTTTATCACTATATTTGACGTGTGCCTTTGCTTATTTTTACTATATTGAATGAAAGCTTGATGCTTATATGCACTTGGGTGCGTAAGTGATAGTATCTCACTGGGCAATTAGCTCACACCGTTCCTTTTGTTTTCCTTACAGGAATATGACTCTTTTTGGAATGAATCTTGATAGATGGTTGCCGAATGAATTTTGAAAACTTATTGTATGTCATTGATTGTGAAATATGCTAAGTTCAAGATGTGAAATGGTGTTTTGAAATATTGGTTCGCGTTCTGATGGTCCGGTTACTATCTCATGGCCGACTCCGAATTTATTTTTTTATAAATTTGGTTATTTTGCCCTTTTCCTTGTTTCACGCGCGTGTATAAGTTCCGGAAACGAAATAGATTCGCTCTAAACTGTAACCGTTTGAGTCCTGGCGAGAGTTGGCAGGCAGTCCGCTAACCCCTTTGGTTCCACCTTCAGGGGAAGGTGGGGCTGTCACAGTGTATCAGAGCCTAGGTTGAAATTAGCCTGGGTGTTTATATGAATGCTTGAATTCTGAAGGGTTTATTGTTTAGGCCCTTTTTAGATTATTTTATGGTAATGTGCTTTTGGTGTGGATGGACGATCTAGTGCGGACCGAGTGGGTGACCCTTGCAAGGCGAGCCGACCTTCGTGTAGCGCTCCCAGGTGATCCCCCCCGTACAGATACGCGCCCAGGAAGGGCCGTCGTGCGCTGAGCCCGTCTAACCGTCTCCGACGGTGTGAGTCGTAAACATAAGTAGCCTATCAGCTACTCGTGTTGCAGTGACAAAAGCGTGGGTTGCGAGAGTGTCGACTGGAGCCGAGGTGACCCAACTTAGGGGAGCCAAATGAGAGACAGGCCGAGCGCATTGAGGGTTTGAAGGACGATGTACTTGAGCCGAGGATACGGGTTTGAATGACGCTCTTGCGCTCAGCTGAAGGAGGTCAAGAGCGCGAGAGTAAGCGAGCTTCGCAAAGGTTAAGGCTCACAGCTGCCTCGATCCTGAACCTTTGTGCGGAATGTGGTCCGGGCGTGAGTGAATCGAGGACTCTTGCGCGGTGGACCTTAGGTGGGTTATTGGATCCACTCCGTCGGGTGGGTCTCATAGCTCGTCGTCGGTCTAGGTTATGACTCCTAGAGTTGTTTTGGATAGTTTTGGTTTTGTATATAAGGTGGATAGGGAGAAGGGCCTTAGCTAATCATTTTTGTGCGGCTAGATTAGCTACGTGTATATTTCTTTTGATGAGGCCATTCCCTTGGGGATTGTCCATGTACTTGACTTGACTTGACTGAACTTGACTTGACTGATTGTATATATGTGTGTTGTTTGCCTTGTTTGGAAAGTTTTGAGTTTACTTACATGCATTGTTTTATATTGGTTTAGTACCCTTGCCTAGACCAAGTAAAGTTTATGGAAGGAACACGTAGTGGACGGGGACGTGGGCGGTAATAGACAACCCACACCGGATAGGGGTACTGGGGAAACCTCTACTGGACCTAACCCTGACCCCAATGTGCAAATCACTGCCGCTATGCAGCAAATGACCAACTTGCTGGCACAAGTGGTGCAGCAACAAGGCCAGAATCCAAACCCTAATCCTAGAAACCCTGGAAACCCTGGCAATCATGTCGAGAGCGAAGACAGAGCTCTCGAACGCTTTCAAAAGTTTACTCCACCCAAGTTCATTGGGGGGCCAGATCCGGATGTTGCCGAGAGATGGCTCGAGAAAATGGTTGATATTTTTGCGACCTTGCATTACACCGATGAACGGCAGGTGACTTTTGCCGTATTCCAGTTAGAAGGGGCGGCCCGTTCCTGGTGGAACGAGATACGCCAAAAATGGGAACGGGAACAAACGCACAGGACTTGGGTGAATTTTATCAGGGAATTTAATGCAAAATTCTTCCCTCCTCTAGTTCAGGAGAGGAAGGAAGACGAGTTCATCCGACTCCGCCAAGGAACTCAATCGGTGGCGGAATCCGAGAGTCAGTTCACCCGCCTGTCTAAATTTGCGCCTGAGCTGATCATGACAGAGCAACGGCGAATCAGGCGTTTCATCCAGGGCTTGAACGTCGAAATCCAAAAGGACCTCGCAGTAGCTCAAATCAATGCTTTTAGCGAGGTCGTAGAAAAGACCCAAAGGGTAGAGAGTGCTCGATTGCAGGTCCGGAACTTCCAGGCGAAAAAGCGGGGCTTTCCTGGAAGCAGCTCCAGACAAGGGGACAAAGGTACTCCCTCCAAGTTTGGACGCGGAGCTGGAGGTGGGCGACAGTCAGGTTCCGGCAGAGGGGCTCAGTCTAGGGGCGGCCCAGCCGGGAGAGGCCAAGGTGGAAACTTCCAGAAGGGCTCAGGTTCGGCGTGTCGTGGACCTTGCGGGTACTGCGGAAAGCCGAATCACTCTGAAGACAATTGCTGGAAGAAGGGAGGTAAATGTCTGCGTTCCGGAAGCGCAGACCACCAGCTTGCTACCTGCCCACTCCTAACGCAAGAAGGAAGGGGAACTCAAGCCACGTCAAAGACCAATACGGGACCGAATAAGGGGAATGAGGCGAAACCTAAAGTGCCAGCTCGAGTCTATTCCTTAGAACCTCGACAGGTCCCAGATTCCTCAGAGGTCGTAGAAGGTACGATCCCTATTTTCCACCGTTTTGCCAAAGTTTTAATTGATCCTGGTGCCACCCATTCCTTTGTTAACCCTGATTTCATGTGTGGCATCGATATAAAACCTGCTAGTTTACCATACGACCTAGAAGTTAGTACACCCACGGGGAATCAACGGTTGGTTACTAGTATGGTTTATAGGGATTGTGAAGTGTGGGTAGGAGAGAAAAGATTGCTAGGGGACTTGATAAGTTTGGTCATTAAGGGGTATGATGTGATATTGGGTATGGATTGGCTAGCCAAGTATAATGCCCAACTGGATTGTAAAACGAAAGTGGTGGAATTCCGTATCCCTGGTGAGGCAACCATAAGGTTGGATATAAGGGGTAGGTTAGCCTCATCTGCTTTGATTTCGGGCATTCGGGCTAGGAAATTGCTAAGTAAAGGAGCGCAAGGATTTTTGGCTTTTTTTATTAACACCCCCACAGATAAGTTGAAAGTTGAGGATGTGGCCATAGTGAAGGAATTTCCGGACGTGTTTCCTGATGAATTAGTAGCCTTACCTCCGGAAAGAGAAATTGAATTCAAAATAGACCTGCTACCGGGATCCTCACCCATCTAAAAAACACCATACCGAATGGCTCCTGCCGAGCTCAAGGAGCTAAAGTTGCAATTACAGGACCTTCTGGAGCGGGGATTCATTCAAGAGAGTGGGTCTCCTTGGGGAGCTCCTGTACTGTTTGTGAAGAAAAAAGATGGTGGTTTGAGGATGTGTATTGATTATCGGGGCCTGAATAATATTACAATTAAAAATAAGTATCCACTGCCCCATATCGATGAGCTATTTGATCAGTTGCAAGGAGCGGTGGTCTTCTCGAAACTGGACCTCCGCCAAGGGTACTACCAGTTACTAATCAGGAAGGAGGATATTCCGAAGACCGCCTTCAACTCGAGATATGGGCATTACGAGTTCGCAGTGATGCCCTTTGGACTAACCAATGCTCCTGCCGCCTTCATGGACCTAATGCATAGGGTTTTTAAGCCTTACCTGGATCGATTTGTAGTGCTCTTTATCGATGACATCCTGGTCCATTCCAAGACCCATAAAGAGCATGAGCAACACTTGAAGACTGTCTTGCAAACCCTGAGAGACCATCAACTGTATGCCAAGTTCAGCAAGTGCGAATTTTGGCTGGAGAAAATTGCTTTTCTGGGGCACGTAATTTCTCAAGAGGGTATTTCAGTCAACCCGGCGAAAGTAGAGGCTGTGACTAATTGGAAGAGGCCAGAAACTCCCACTGAGGTCCGCAGCTTTCTAGGACTGGCTGGATATTACCGGCGTTTTATCAAGACCTTCTCCAAACTAGCCGGTCCTCTAACCGATTTGACGAAGAAACATGGTCGGTTCTTATGGAACGCCCGAAGTGAGACAAGTTTTCAAGAATTAAAGAAAAGATTGACCATGGCTCCAGTTCTAGTCTTACCAAACGGGGTGGACGGATATGCTGTGTACACTGATGCATCCCGAGAAGGCCTGGGTTGTGTATTAATGCAAAATCGAAATGTGATCTCTTTTGCCTCAAGGAAGTTAAAACCCCACGAGCAAAATTACCCGACCCACGATCTAGAGCTAGCTGCAGTTGTTTTTGCTCTGAAGAAGTGGAGGCACTACTTATATGGAGTAACTTTCGAGGTTTACTCCGATCATAAAAGCCTGAGGTATCTTTTCTCACAGAAGGAATTAAACATGAGGTAGCGACGGTGGATGGAATTTCTGGAGGATTACGACTGTACCATCAACTACTACCTGGGAAAAGAAAACGTGGTGGTCGATGCCCTAAGTCGCAAAGCTCAGGTAGCAAGCTTAATGATTAAAGAGTGGAATTTGCTCGAGTCGGTTTGCGAGTGGAAACCCTGCTCTGGGAGCCATAAGGTGATTTTTGGCAATATTAAAGTGACTTCCACTCTCTTGGAGAGAATTAAAGAAGCTCAAAAGGAGGATCAGATGGTACGGAAGTGGGGAGAGAAAGTGAAAAAAGGAGAAACCACTGATTTCAATTTTGGTCCTGAGGGTATTTTAAAATACCGAAACCGAATAGTGGTGCCGAAGGATGAATCATTGAAAATGGAGATTCTAGAGGAAGCCCATCGATCTAAGTATACAATCCATCCGGGTAGTAGCAAGATGTATCAAGACCTGAAAGGAACCTATTGGTGGGACAATATGAAGAAGGAAATTGCTCTGTATGTGCAAAAATGTCTCGTTTGCCAACAAGTTAAAGCAGAGCATCAAAAACCATCGGGTTTGTTACAACCCCTTGAGATACCTGAATGGAAGTGGGAAAACATCACCATGGACTTCGTTTCAGGTTTGCCGCGAACGCAGCGAGGACACGATGCCGTTTGGGTGATCGTCGATCGATTAACCAAGTCGGCCCATTTCTTGCCGGTGAACATGAAGTATTCCATGGACAAGTTGGCTCAACTGTACATGGACGAGATTGTAAAGCTGCACGGTGTTCCGATGAGCATCGTCTCCGATCGAGATCCACGTTTCGTATCTCGGTTTTGGCAAAAGTTCCAGGAGACTCTAGGGACGAAACTCAACTTGAGCACAACCTATCACCCTCAGACGGATGGACAATCAGAACGAACCATTCAAACTCTCAAGGACATGCTACGAACTTGCATTCTGGATTTTGGAGGCAACTGGGGTCAACACATGACCTTAGTAGAGTTTGCATACAACAACATCTACCATTCGTCGATTCAAATGGCTCCATATGAAGCACTATATGGATGAAAATGCCGATCACCAATTTACTGGGATGAAGTTGGCGAGAGAAAGACACTGGATCCAACAACTATTCCTTGGATGGAGGAAGCTCGAGAAAAGGTCAAGTTGATACGGCAACGACTCCAAACTGCTTCTAGCCGACAAAAGAGTTATGCCGACAATCGAAGAAAAGATTTGGAGTTCGAAGTTGGAGACCGTGTTTTTCTCAAGGTTACACCATTACGGAGTGTCACGGCGGGTAGAGGAAAGAAATTGCAACCGAGGTTCGTCGGACCTTACAGGATTCACCAAAGAATAGGAGCGGTAGCGTATCGATTAGAGCTGCCGTTTAGTCTCTCTCGAATTCACGACGTTTTCCACGTTTCAATGCTCGAGAAGTACTATCCCGACCCCTCCCATGTCTTACAACCAGAGGAGATCGACGTGGACGAATCGCTTGCTTACGAAGAAAAACCTGTCCAAGTGCTTGACCGGAAAGTCAAAGAGCTAAGAAACAAGCAGATTCCATTGGTGAAGATACTGTGGAGAAACCATGGGGTAGAGGAAGCTACCTGGGAAGTGGAAGAAGAAATGCGAACGAAATACCCTAACCTTTTCGTGAGTTAAGGTGAGAAATTTCGAGGGCGAAATTCTTTTAAGGGGCAGAGAGTGTGAGAACCCGTAATTTTCCATTTTCTAGGTTTTAGAATCTTTCATGGCTTGTTTTCTACATTTTCGTGCTTAGGAAAATTTCTAGATAATTTTAAGGAGCAGATATAATTTTTAGATGATTTTTCTAGTATCGAATAGGTTTTGAGAAATTAAGAGCGTATACCGGACGTGGGACCCACTAGTGCGAAAAGTTCAGAAAAATTCGGCCAACTAGGTTAAGTTTTGGATACTGGAATTAATTTATCGGGTGTTAAGAGATAATTAGAGGAGGCTAAGTGGATTGGTATAAGAGAGACAAGTTAGGTAAGTATTTAATAAAATGTGACAAGTGTCACCATTTGAGTGGTTTACCTTTAAGACCACTAAGCATGGTCTTACCATTTGACTTAAATAAACCAAAAATGACCAAAAATCATCAAAAATCCTCCATAAGTGGCCGGCCCTCTCTTTCTCTCTTTCTCTCTCTCTTACTCTAAGCACAAGGAAGAAAACTCTTCAAGCTTGCTCCAAATCATCAAAACCAACCATTGAAACTTGCAATTTCTCCATAAAACCTCTTCAATTAGTGTTTGTGAGTTGTTGTGTGAAGTTATTTGGAAAGTTAAGGTGACCAATTGCTCTCTCTCTCTTGTTTTAAGGTGAGTTGTGAAGAACCACCCTCCTCCCTTAATTGATGCTTAAATCATGCTTAGTGGTAGTATGAGATGCAAGTTTATGGATTATTTCTTGATTTGTGGTTGAAGTGATGAAGTTTTATTATTTTTCAGGATTTTTCTGTTTTAATATAAGCATGATTGTGTGGCTATCTTTAATGATTAGAAATGGTATATAATGACTTTAGGAGGTGGAAAAAGTGATTAATTGCAACTAATTTCTCGTTTGGAAGAAATTTCAGAAAATTAGGGTTCTAGTGGGAGCATTCTGCCCGAATTTTTAGTTCCTAGTTAGAGGCCGAATTGTCCTTGGATTAAAACATGAAAGTTGTAGGGAATGACATTTTAGAGGTGCCTACAAAATTTCAGGTCAATCGGAGTAGTGTAGAATGAGAAAAGTCGAAATTACTATTGCTGTTCTGGTTTTACCCGAATGGAAGAATTGCGCCTGTAATTGGTTGTTTTGGCTGGAATTGCTTCCGAATTGGTTGTTGAGGCTTTCTGATGAAATGTAACCCTGTTTCTTAGCTTTCATCTGGTTTTGGAATTTTTGGATTTGGACTTGGAGAGCCTGAGTTATGATGTTTCCGCTAGAATACGTTTTGTGAATCTGTTTTTACGGTTTTGATGTAGTATCTTGCATTTTTGACCTGTTTTTACTCAAAAATGGGTTGAGTGACCTTCTGTGATGTTGTAGCCCTGTCTTTTAGCTTCGAATCGGTGTATCGTACACCTTCATCCGATAATCGAAGTGAAATTGGTGCCATTACCGCAAAATGAGGTCAAAAACTGTTTTTTTCAGGGCCAAAGCTAATTGCATTTCCGAATTTTCTGGTTTCCTCTAATGTTTGTATATGCTTATGGAACCCTATTGGGGTCATGTTTGGCCTTGGTTTATGACTCGTTATCGAGTCTCATTGTACTTGTTTGCATGTTTTAGGGCGTGACGGTGGTGCACAACGTTCTTTTGACGGAAGTGCATGAAACCACATTTGCGAGCTTGGTGAGTGTACTACTCACTTGTATGTTAATATATGGCTTTGATACTTGAACTTGGTGCTTTGAATGTTAATTGCTTGAAGTGAAAGTGTACTTTATCACTCTCACTATGTGTTTTATATCATTGTTATCATGTGATTGAAATGTTACACGAAGTGTTACTTGAAATGAAAGTACATGGCTTGGTGTCGTTTGGACGAGTATCCAACGACTACAATTGTTATCAATGAGCTCAACCCCATTGGTAGTTGATTGAATCGAGCCGGCGAGGGCTTGGTCGTGCTAATTGATATGCCTTGGGGAAGTGTTATATGGAATCTTGTAGTATGCGAGACTCTCGATTCCGGTTTACTCGAGTAAAACCAAAGTGCAAATGTTTGGATTTCGGGCCCCGTAGGGGTATGTTAGGTGGAAGGAGTGGAAGTAAAGTGGAGTCTACGGTTGGTACTTTTGAACATTGACGGAGAGTCAATGACGTCCGATCAAGAAATGCAAACGAGGAAAGGGCTCTTGAGAGCCATCTGTATCCTTTTATCACTATATTTGACGTGTGCCTTTGCTTATTTTTACTATATTGAATGAAAGCTTGATGCTTATATGCACTTGGGTGCGTAAGTGATAGTATCTCACTGGGCAATTAGCTCACACCGTTCCTTTTGTTTTCCTTACAGGAATATGACTCTTTTTGGAATGAATCTTGATAGATGGTTGCCGAATGAACTAGATGTATATCGCTTTTGTATTGTATATGAAGTGAAACCCTAAATGTATCTTTAGGGCCGTTTTCACTTTCAATTTGGCAAACCGTGTATATATTAACTTTTGAAAACTTTTGTATGTCACTTTGGATTGTAATTGCTAAAGTTCAAGATGTGAATGTTTGTTTGATATTTGGTTGCGTTCTGACGGGTTGGTTACTATTCATGGCCGACTCCGAATTTCATTTTTTTTAATTTTGGGTTATTTTGCCCTTTTTCCTTGTTTACGCGCGTTATAAGTTCCGGAACGAAATAGATCGCTCTAAACTGCACCGTTAGTCCTGGCGAGAGCTGGGCAGGCAGTCCGCTAACCCCTTTGGTTCGCCTTAGGGGAAGGTGGGGCTGTCACACCTTATCACCCTCACTGGCTAGTCACCTCACAAACTTGTTCGAGCGAACGAAATTGAGCTTGGTTCACAAGTTCGGGTCACAAACTTGGTTCACATAGTCGGTGAACCGGATTCACAAACTTGGTGACCTCAAACTAGGTAGGACTGACTTCGACCAAGCCCTAACCGACTCTAATAGTCCATCTAGGTCTTGAGATCGACCTCAAACTCACAAACTTCACAAAATTACCCAAAAATCACCCCAAGCTACCAGTTCGAGGGGCTCAAACCCAAAATAATTCATGTAAACAAGTCATGTACAAATATGCATGTAAATTAGGGTTTAGGTCGAGTGCGATAAAGTACACCCTCGCCTATCGTACCCTTTTCATACATATCAAAACACATAAGCAACTAACGCATACGAATGGCCTGAATATTTACTCAAAACACAAAAGTAGTACAAAAGCAGAAATCACTTCGTGCGTGTTAGCTAGTAGGTCCCACCAACTCCGCCTAGCTCACCACGGTCTGAAATGGAAGATTGCATCACATTATATCACAAACAGCCACTAACATGCCCAAAACAAGCAAAACGGCAAAAGCGGCACATGCAAGTGCGGAAACGGCAAAATGGACACGCGCGCGCGCGCGGAACGGCAAACGGAAATGGCCAAATCTGCCATCTCAAACCGTTTTGATCAAAAGTTAGGCTAGGAATATCGGATCAAGGTAGATGAGATACCGTTTCGAAGCTACAAGGAAGGGCTACAACTTTTATTTAAACATCTCAACCCAGATCTCAATAGGTATTGGTAAAAAATGCACGAAATAGTTCCAGCCATCTCATGTCGGTTTATCAAACAGGCCCTGTTTGAAAGACCGTAACTCACGGCTCAGAAATCGGAATCAAGAAATTACAGAGGCGTTAGAAAGCTCATTCATAAGGATATAACTTTCATGTTTGGACCAAAAGCTGAATCAATACGGAGCATGGAGGAAAATGGGTCCAAACATTCCTGTCAGAACTGTCCAAATTCGAAGGCAGTTCTGACAACCGATCTTGTTTCGGTCATAACTGAAGCTACGGAACTCGGATTTGGATGAACTCTATACCGTTTCGAAGCTAAGACCAAGATCTACATTTCTTATAAAGAGGTCACCACCCAGTTCGTATGTTATCAAAACGGACAGAACATGGTCAGAGGCTAAAACAAGAAACACGGCAGAATGCTGAGTTTAGAATAGATACGACTATTTTGACCATAACTCCGGCTACATAGATCCGTTTGAGGTGTTCTTGGTGGTGTTGAAAAGCTAAGACAGAGGACTGAAACTTTCATGCTTTGGAAAATGGGTAAATCTGCACGGTTTATAGTGAATAGATACGGCCAAAAGACTGAACTGTCTAAACGGAACACTGGAAGGCAACCTAGGGCAGTGAGGGTATTTTAGTCTTTTCACAGGTTACGTTGCTCCGATTGAGTTGAAATTTTGTAGGAAACTATAAAAAATCATTATCTACAACTTTCATGTTTTATGCCAAGCCTAATTCGGCCTCTAACCATATGAAATGGAACCAGACAGAACAGGGTGAAATTTTTCCAGAAATCTGGAATTTTTGGGATTCAATGAAACTTTCTTGATTTCTTGCTCCAATCATCACTACAACCACTTATATAAGCTTAGATACAACATATCTCATCCATATAGCAAGTATAGGCAGCAAATACCTCAAACCCTAACTCACATATATCACCTTTAAATCATCATAACAACTTATATCACTACTAATCCACTCACATCATGAATTATACAACAACTTAAACCAAAATAAAAGGACCAAAGCCATGGTTTAGCCTTATACCTCAACAAATGAAGCTTGCAAGAGTAATACTTCACCTCCTCTTGGAATTCTTGGTTGCCCTAGCTTCCCAAGCTCACAACTCACACTTTAATCGGTTTAGAATTTTAAGTCCTCACTTGGATGGCTAGATTCAAGAAGAAATGGAGCAATTTTCCCTTGGTGTTTTTTCCTCTCTCTCTCTCTCTCTCCGTCAAGCAGCAGAAATATGGAGTGAAATTGAAGCCAAATAGATGATAAGAAGGTTGGAATTTGTCTTGGTCAAGGAGCCATGGTTGAGTGACACTTGTCACCACTAATACCAACCAAAATTTTCTTTTTCTTTCTTGCATTTTTAGCCCTAAATTTCGGTCAAAGCTAGCTGGAAATAAAGAGATATTTTGCTCAAGTATTAATGAGCTCATGTGGTAAGAAAGTGGTGGTCAAGTGGTGCGGTCAATCGGTAGTGCGCGGTACCCAACGGTTCGCGCCGTTTTTCCTTAAATCACACGTACTAGGGTTTTTACTTCCTATTCACTAACTTTTTATCATTGCTCCTAATCACATATTATTTCTCACCTAAAAGTCACCCTTAAACACCAAATTTGATCCTCGCTCCTTACCGGATAATCACACTACGGATACACGTGAAAAACCTAACTTACTCCAACTTGCAAACGAAAAGCGAAACCCGACTTGCTAGGTTCATTTACACTTATTGTAGAATGATTGGGTAGTATTAAGGGTTTTCCTAACTTTCAAACTCACTTTAATCACCACTCGAACTTATAATTAATACAAAAACTAAGGTTTCATTACTAGCCCCAACTTAGGGTTTTCGAATTAGTCCCAAAACCTAATGTTACCGCAGAAATAAGGAATCTAACCTAATATCAAACTAAGAACTGACTGGGGCCTCACACTATGGATTGACACCACCTCTCCCACAGGAATGCGCTGTTGGGACGAAAACAACGCAGTGAAGGACTTAGCCCGGAAGGTGGGAGAGACGGATGGTTGCCCACCTTCACCAGAAGGTTGGGCAGCCACAGCTGCCATCAGTGGCCTTGCCGGAGACAGCCTGGGCGGTGCGATGGCTAGGGTTTTCTTGATTCAGAAGGCTTCTTTTTATTAGTTACTTTGTAGCCTAAAGGTGTTCGCACTTTTAATCACATAATTCCTTTTATTTAATACCTACTCTTATCCACCAAACTTAGTGCACACACCTCACCAATTGATCACATTACCACAATGCACCATAAAACCTAGCATACACCAAACTATAAAAGTAAAAGTTAAAACTCTCGACTTTATCATTAAAAATAGTTACAAAAATTATGGCAAATAAATTAGTATTAAGAAAACTATAAATAAACTATCAAAATAATGAAAACTAAAAGAAAATATGAAAAAATTTTCAAGTCCTCACAGAGAGACCATCCTTAGCCCATGGTTCTTTAAGCGGAGCTACAACATGCCTCTCTCCACTACGAAACGAAATATTCTCGTAATTTTAACTACATAATTGGTCATGGGCTAACATACAAGTTTGCACCATAGTTAAAGGAATTCCGTCATATCATTCATACTTATTTTCGCTTAGTAAACTTCCAATCCTTGATAATGAAATGAAAGAAAAAGAATCGACAATATACACATGAATGACAAAATCTATAGGACCGAAAAGATAGATAAAAAATTATCATAGTTTATTTGTAGTTTATAGTTGATCATATCTACCATGCTACCAGGCATTATATATGAAAAACAAGCAAATAGTTTTTGCATAACTTGTAAATACATTCAAATCTACATCTAAACATTTCTTGATCAATTTAAAAAATAGTTTGGGCATATGAGTAATTCTACTTTCTTTAATATAAAAGTCAAATGTACAAGAATTTCATTTTCTGGCAATTTAATTAGCTAATTCTTGACAAAATAGCTTTAGCTGATTCAACAGTTGGTAGTTTAAGATTTAGTACTCTTCACAAACACCAGAAATCAAGAGCAATGCCATATCAAAAGAAATGACAAAAAAAAAGAATGAATAGAGTCTTAACATAACAAAGGTTGCTTTTATCTCTCCAAATTTAAAAAAAGAGAGCATAACTCACCAATATAAAAAATTCTAAAAGAAAGGTTGCTAGTAAAAGTACTTGTTTTTGAGCTAAAACTAATTCTAAAAATGTTAAAAAAAAGGCCTTAAATTATGTCAAACATCCCTCAGTTAAGAAGCCTATTTAGAGCATGGAGGGATTGGAAACTGAGTGGGAGATGGAAACCGAGGCCGTAGAGGGTTCAGAGCAAATTGGCTCCAACCGGTTCTAGCAACCTGCTGGGCTTAATTAGACCCTCCAATCAGTGGCTAATTACTCAGAATATAGCTGAAAAAATAAAAGATCGGACGAATGTTGTTCTGATGGGGATGGGTACAAAACTATTGCCACCGGACTGACTAAGCCCGGCAGCAAAAAAATTATATATTTTTTTAAACAAATGACTAGCAGCCAGGCTGACACAGCCCGGCAGCATATGGAAAAAATCAAAAAAATAAAATAAAAATGCTGCATAGGCAGCATTTGCATAAGTAAAAAAAAAAGGGGGGGGGGGGGACTGCCTTGGGTCAATTGGTAGATTCCAGCTTTGACTGGAATCTCAAAGCTGGAAGATGTGATCGATCCTTTTTTTTTTTTTTTTTTTTTTTGCAAAACAAAAATTTGGCTTTGTAATCTAGCCGTTCAAATGGAGTGGTAGTTAAATTTCATCGTTTCGCGGATTCATGTTTATCAAGTTTTTCTTCTTTTCTATTCTTTTCCTTTTTATTTTTTTATTGAGCAATAGATTTAATTTATAACTTCTTAGTTTACATTCAAAATTACTTTTTATGTTTAACTACCCACTATCATATATACTTCTACTTCTGTTCTTTTAAAAAATCACTATGAAATTATAATTTATTGGTATATTTTATTCAGATAACTATCAATTTTGTTTGCATTTTATAAAAAAAAAATTAAAATCAAATCTTTTATATTATAATTTCAACGATTATTTTTAAAGATTTGGACCATGCATCTTATTGTAAATTGAATGAGTTTTTTGTTTAAAAAACCTTTTTTTGGGGTTTAACATTTTTTTTAGGCAAAATATTATAACTTTTATTGAGAAATAAATTTCACATTACATCAGCAGATGCCAAACAGAGGTGCAAAAACATCCAAAACAGCAAAAAGAGAGAATTGCTCAACCAGAGAGCCAAACAACAGCAGCAGCAACAGCGAAACAACAGCAGCAGCAACAGTGCTTGAATGATTGTGGACGTCGTAGATTCCATTCTAGAAATCCAAATGTTTAGTAAACCCGAAAATTAGGATAACCTAACCTATCCAGCTTGAGGTCTCCACGAACCAATCGTGGCAATTGCAACCATGAATCATACACTATATTGGACTCTAACTCAGTTCCAACCTTAGATAAGCGGTCTGCAGGCACATTCGCTTGACGATAACAATGAGTGACGGATTGAAAGAAATGCCTAAAAGTGAGCAATTGATCCGGCTCTCGTTGCAAACCCCATGGACATCTACTAACCCCCTTAACCATTTGGACTATAAGTAAAGAATCTGATTCCAAATGCAAGCAAAAGAAACCTCGCATAACACAAAGCTTAACTTCAAATAACAAAGCCTTCAACTCTGAATGTAAACTCGACATGACACCCCAATAACACGCAAAACCTAACAAAAACATCCCCGAGCTATTCCTCAAACCCCCCCCCCCCACCACCACTCCTTCCCGGATTACCTAGAGAACAACCATCGGTATTCAGTTTACATATCGTCAAGAATGGAGGGATCCACCTAACCAGGATGAACTTAAATGTTTTTTTCCAACTCACCAGTGAAGAGTAAAAACATGGCCACGAGTACCTTCCAACTCCCATGTCTGTAAAATGTAATTGGAAAATATCATAGAGATCAGAAAGAAAAAAAGTATGAATCTGCATGACCGACAACACCTTGCCTTCGCAAATTGCAGCATTCCTAGCTTTCCAAAGATGCCAGCAAATCAGCGATGGCAGCAGCTGATAAACCAATTTAAGCTTCATGTTTTTAGCTGGCGGGGTTTAACATAAGATAAAAATAATTGATTTAGCAAATCTGTCTTGATCTTTTTCTTACGTTTCAACTTCGAAAAAAAATTTACCAAAAGAAATGAAAAGGCTTAGTCAGCCAGGCAGCATAAGTTTTTAATTAAACACAAAATTTTACCTCTAAAAAATTAAAGAAAAAGGGATAATAATATAAGAAACCTCCCTTCAGCTTTTTTTTAATATCACTTATTACTCCTAAAATTTTAAAAATATCACTTACCTTCCAAGACAAAATCTTAAAAAACCCTAGCTAGACTACACTTTTACACTTTTTGTTAACCAAAAATATTCTTAAATGATTTTATATGCTCCATTTTTATTGAGTTGCTTATCTATCAAAAGTTCCCCCTTCAAAAGCCTGAATTCTCTTAACTTTCCGATAAGTACTATGACTTTTTCTTTGTTTTGGTTTCTCTCTCAGTTACCGTGTATGATATATGACTTTTACTTTGTTTTGGATTCTCTCTTAGCTACTGAGTATGAATTCTGAAGAAATAACAACTCAAGAAATTCTTAAGAGGATGGAGAAAAATGAGTACATAAAACAGAAGACATGAATACTAGTCTTTTCATTAATTTTTGAGTTTCTATGCAGGTATATCAAAACTAAAATGTGGAGAAATTAAGAACACTGCCGTGTTGCTTTTTAGTTTTCACCAACCTAAGGACGTTTCTTTATTTCCCCGTGACAAAGGGCACTAGAACAGAACTTTCCTTCTTTTAATGTGAAGTGGGAAAAATTAAGATTAGCACCTCGAATTTGCAATTTTCGTCATGTCTAGAATGGCTTAATTAGGAAGGCAAATTTTTTTTTTCAATTTAATCACCCCTATAGGGCTATGTCAGCCCAGTAGCCGGTAGGGGGACAAAAAATGCAAAAAAAAAAAAAAAAAGGTCGGTCACATCTTCCAGCTTTGAGATTCTAGTCAAAGTTGGAATCTACCAATTGACCTGAGGCATCCTTTTTTTTCCTTTTACTTCTGTAGATGCTGCCCGGGGAGCATTTTTTTTTTCGTCTTTTTCCATATGCATCAGACTGACAACCGAGCTATGTCAACCCGGTTGCCAGTCCTTTGTTTAAAAAATATATACATAATTTTTTGCTGCCTGGCTTAGTTAGCCCGGCCGCAATAGTTTTGTACCTACCCCCGTCAGAACAACATTCATCTTATTTTTTTATTTTTTTAGCTATATTCTGAGTAATTAGCCCCAATCAGTTGGACTTAATTTTCCACTTTGATAGCCTTTTTCATTCCACCTTTCTTGTACACAGATGTCTAACATTTGTATGATTTAATTCACATCTAAGTATGCCTGAAAGTAGCACCAAATTGATCAATAGAACAATCATTCTTCTTAAACCATACACAACAGCAAAAGTTAACCAAAAACTCTAATTTAACTAACTTTTTGTTTTGAAGTCCTTTTTTTTTAAATGGGAGATTTTGAATCTAAAACTTTTTACTTATAATCCCTCCCACCATACCACCCAACCCAACTATCCCCTCTCCTCCCCTTTCCATTTAAACTAACTTAACAATGCAAAACACATTAAGGGCTACAACCAATGTTTTTAAAAACTTGTACAAAACTAACACTTATCATAGTGCTTCATGAATTTCTAGAGGCACCACTATTGGGTCCGTTTGGATTAACTGTTTTTGGGGTTGTTTTCAAAAACAACACTGTAGCATTTTGTTTTTCAAATACAAGTCCGTTTGGATTAGTTATTTTTGGGGTTGTTTTTCAAAAACTCTATGAAAAACTTTTACTGTAGATGTTTTATGGATTATTTTTAGATGTATTTTTAAAACATATTTTTGATTATTTTTATAATTTATATATTTTTATAACAATATACATTTATACATTTATAATACATTTATAAATATTTATAAATAAATATATTTATATATTTATATAAAAATATATAAATGTATTATATTATATATAATACATAATATAAATATATTTATAAATGTATATTATTATAAATGTATAAATTATAAATGAATATTATATAAATGTATAAATTATAAATTATAAAATTTATATTTTTATATTTATATACATTTATGCATTTATAATACATTTATAAATATTTATAAATAAATATAGTTATATAAAAATATATAAATGTATTATAAATGTATTATATTATATATAATACATAATATAAATATATTTATAAATGTATAAATGTATATTATTATAAATGTATAAATTATAAATGAATATTATATAAATTTATAAATTAATATATTTTAAATATATATTAATATTATGTGTACATGTGTTAATATAATAAATAAAAATGTATTAATGTATTAATATTATGTATAAATGTATAATTAATATTATGTATATTAATATAAATGTATAAATGTATTATAAATGTATTATATTATATATAATACATAATATAAATGTATATTATAAATATACATAAATATATATATTATGTATAAATGTACATTTATATAAATGTATAATATATATAATATATTATGTATATATTAAATATATAATATATAATATTTATATAAATTTATAATTACATATTTATATTATATATAATTTATATAATATATAATATTTATATAAATATATTAAAAATATATTTTATATAAAATAAAATATTTATAATATGTATAAATAAATATATTTAAATTAATATAATATATATCCTATACATAATTGAAATATACAAATTGAAATAAACATATTAAATATGTATTTGGAGTTATTTTTGATATATTGTTTGGATATGTTGTTTTTGAAATACACATTTACTGTAGCATTTGGAATGTGAAAAACAGTTTTTCAAAAACAGACCCAAAAACAAGGAATCCAAATGGACCCAATGTTTTTAATTTTGGATCGGATAGTGACTCATGCAAACTTAGGGGTTAAGAGTCAATGGATTCGATCAGTTGAGTTGGGGTCTAACCGAATGACATAATAATGGCATTGTATATATTTTAATTACAAATATAAAATGTCAAATTAAAAATTACCTATTTAAATATACTAATAAAAAATCTTTAAAAAATTTTCACCTGCATATCCTACACATGAAGCTCATGAAATACAACCAATCTGCAAACACAATAAATGAGATTTTGTAAATAAAAGATAAAAATCAATTTTATGTTTCACAACCTTAGAGTTTTTTAAATTCAAATACATATTAATGGGTCTAGAATTTTATAAGACTGTAACCTTGAACAATATGGGGAAACATTTGGAAAAATGCAAAAACTAAGGTTTCAAATGATAATCATAAAAGAGTTATATATGTATATTTTTAATTATTTGAAACAAGGGGTCAAATTGAAATATAAAAAAAAAATTAAATAAAAGACAATAAGCTATTCTTTCTTCTTCTCCAGTCCGAATCTGACGCCACAAGCAACACTAGGTTTTCCATTCTTATCAGTTTCCATCTTTTCTTCTTCTTTTTTTAAATTTAAATGTTTTTTTTTTGGTTTACAAACCAGCACATTCACTTTTTTCTTCTTTACTTTCTCATTTTTTTATTTCTTTTGATTTCAAATCTTCTCTCCTTTGTTTTTTCTTTGATTTTTAGATCCCACCTCCACTTCTTTCCTTATCATGTTTTCTTTCATTTTCATTTTGAGTTATATCTACCAAGAATTCAAATCAATCTTCATGAGTCTAGGTCGGTGGTTTACTACTCGTGCTGCTGTTCGTGGGAAACTCCAAGCTTGAAGAAAGAATTTAGCAAAAACCAAAAAGTTTAAAAACCCGATTTGCTTGGGTTGAAGCGGTTCACGGTCAAACTAGGGTTTTGATGGGGTCTTTAACAATCTGAGTTTTATCATCAACTCAGACCAAAGGCTTGGCTGGTTCATGGTTCAATCGGTCAAATTGGCTGGTCTAGTCCAAATTTAAGAACATAGGCTACAACAGTATGGTGGAACCCTAGATTGGCCAAACTTTTCCACCAAATAAAGTGCAAAGTTAAGATTGGTTATACTTTTGGACCAAATTTGTGTAGTTTAGACAGGGTAAACTAATGGTCAAAAGGCCTTGATCTAGTGTAAAAACAATTGACATAAATACTTTAGGTATAGGAAATTCTGGATGCTAATTGCTAATCTTCCAATTGAGAATTAGTTCAAGGGATACTCTGAATGTTACAAGGGAGAAAGGAAAATGGGGAAAGGGGAGGATTTGACAATCAAACTAGAGACCTCACCCACCTATTGGTTAACATTCCTACCACTTGATCTAATTTGAGAAAAATATTAGTTTGATTTCTATTAGTAGTAGTATGACTCTCAATAAAGTGTTAGTTATACTCTTTTAGGAGTTGTGCATGATATCTCTTCATTATGAGTAGCTTAAAAAAAATGGAAACAAATGTTAAAACAGTTCATAAAACTGCTAGTATTGCCATGTTAAGCGTGCCCGTTCCAACTATCTAGTACATTCGAGGTTTGAAGAGCAAGCTATATTACTAATAATGACAATAGTGGCATAAACAATTGGCGTTGCAGGAGATTTCACGGTTGAAGTAGGTCAAAGAGTTGGTTTCACCCGGGCACGTGCCTTTTCTCGTGAAACATAAAGTTATAAATAGTGTCACAAATATTACAACCATTCGGTAGTATATGACTTATAGGACGACATAGACTGGAATGTTGCTTTGAACTTTGAACCAGCTTTTAAGTATAAGTGGCATGTTGCTTTGAATTGCACATTGTTTGAACAATTCATACCATAGAACCAATTGTTACGTCTCTCTCCCATTGTGTGGGAGACTAGGAATCTATACATTACAATTGGTGCCACGTTACCCAGCTGTCACGTGGTCTAGGCTATGGACTAGGGAAGATCCATTTTCCCAATTCAAGGAGGGGCCCCTACAATGTTGTAGGTGCAAATCATGAAATGGATTACTATATATCTGCAGACTTCAACAGTTTTAATGAAGTTTTAAGCACAATTTCAGAAAAACAAAAAAAAAAAAAGAGGAAATAAAGATAGAATAATAACAAAAAACAGTGCGAATTCTGATTAGATGACAGAATGTTGTCAACTTAGTCGAGAAATGCAGGCTCATTAGTCTAAGTTCAGTCTCAGGGATTAAACTTACTAGTTACTACCATGTCTCGTACAGTCCAAATGAACAGGAACTACATATGCCTGCAAAGGAGTCATTTCTTGAACTGGTAAGAAACTCATCCTAGAGATCAGCCTGTTGAGAAAACAACAATGGACCTTTCACACTTTTTCTCATATTAATTAAAAACAGCTCTTTTCTCACTTCCTTCAATCTGGCTGAAGGGCACCAACATAGGAGCAAGGGAGACAAACGATTCCTTTAGATGTCCATGTTAGGAACAAAATCAAGTAAATGAATACAACTAATTACTAAATAAGTCAAACGGGCTTCAGTGGTGGCACTTTATGTACACCTAAAACACTTGCCTGGAAGTAACTTCAGATGTTTGCGAGGCCAAGAATTATTGACATCAAATAAAAGGACTATAACCATACAGATGGTTAATATCTGTCAGCATACGGTGTACCATACACAATCAAGTATGGTACAGTACGTAAAACAGTATCAATTGGAATAGCAAAGTTGACACCAGAGGACATCCCTGTGCCTGCACCAGTATAAGATAAAACATTCAGATAAGTTTGTTTTGGGGAAGCTGGGGCATGAGGATTGGGAGAGGTGGGGACCTTTTCTATGATTTTCCCTTCCCCAGAATCCTCTGTGTGGTAGGTGAAACACATTTAGGCTATATATGCATTTATCGGACTGGAGAGCGTTGGCAGTTTTTATTGGGTGATAAGAGTAAAACAATCCATGCTGTGCACAACTTACTTTATTTTCATCCAATTTTTTCAATGTAGTACAAGAACTTCCCCTTACAAGCTTACTATGATTGTCTTGAATTTCAAGATCCTAGAAGCGGTTGTAGAAGTATGCACTCTTAGAATACTTCTTAAGATTCTGCATCTAAATAAAATGAGAATTTTGGCACTAGTTCATATGCTATATTTATGGTTGCAGAGGTTAAAATTGCTAGGGAAAGAATTCGACATGACAAGGCTCCAAAGGCTATGCAATCCCAAAAAAGCATCTAAAATAAACCGATCTCAAAGTTCATTTAGAAAAAACCAAACCCCTAACTGGTACTAAATCAAAATTCATTAATTGATATTAGATGACCAGATAGAACATAAGATATCTTCAGTAAAAAAAAAAAAAAAAAGCAATGCCCAACTAAAACACCAAGATCAATATTTTTTTCAAAAAAATATTAACAACAATAATAGCAGGAAGACAAAAATGCTAGCAAATGAGCTACGAAGTCTAGATGTAACAAAAAGTTCACAATGCCCAGCGATGGATCAAATCCTTTTTTATCTCACTGGGTTGTGACTGCTGGATGATATTCACACCTCAATAAATTTTAGGTACACATCCAGGCAAGTTTCACAAGGGCATCAAATATGGAACATATTCTCAAAAGACGAAACCATAGACCAACACAATATCGTTGTACCTTTGCGAGTGAATGTGGCTGTATTGACTCCTATAACATGGCCGTAGTAATCAATTAACGGCCCACCTGAGTTCCCTATATCAAACAACTGCAAATCATAAGCATCTTAATTTATACCAGGAAAACGCACTATTTAATTCAATCTTCCCATCCATTTTAGACACAGATCGAAAGCAGGAAAAAGGATCTATTACAGCACCTTTTCTACTATGTAAATGGTATACCATATATAAAAAAATAAATGCACAAAAACTACAGCATTTGAGCCAACAGAGTACTTGGGTTGCTCTTGGATACAGAAGAAGTTTGTGCCAGTTGAGACTCTTGCCCAAACCATTGCCTATTTTCTTGTCTGTTATACATGGTTTTCTTGTTTTGCAGCATTCCCTAGCACACTCATATGAACTTTTTCATTACTAATGTTTTGATCAGCCTAGAAAATACATTTTTTCTCCTAGTGGAAGAATAACCTGTAGAATGTAGTTTGCTGTAAACCTTATTTCCCGGTTAGACCAGTTTCAAACTGACCGTGTTTCTTAAATATTTTACCACAAAGTTATCATATTTTGCTTTCTTGATTATGAGACAAAAAAAAAGGGATAAAAAGAGAGAACTCGTCAATTTCATCAATCTAAGATTAAAGAAATTTCAAGGAAAGTAGAAGATAACCAGCACTAATAGCGGCATCAGTTTGAATAGCTCCTTTAATGGCTCTTCCATTTGGTGAAGGTATCTCTCTGCCCAGTCCACTGATGACCTGTAATATTGGAATAACCATATCCATATGTAGTGAAGCCACCAGCTACTAATTCACACACACAATTATTGTTTCCAGAAGAAATTGCTTTCAAGAGTCAACACAATCGGACTTTCAGGCCAAAAATGAATGTTACCCCTGTTGTTAAAGTGTTTGCATATCCATATGGATTTCCAATGGAAAGGCAGCTCTGACCAACACGGAGGCCTTGGGATGTACCGAGAGTTACTGGTTTCAGTTCATCTCCTTCTACATTAATCTGCACAAAGTCAAGTATATTAAACTGCCCAATTGACACAAAATAAGGTATCAAAACAGCTGCACAGCACATATAGATCAAAGTATCATTGCATGCATTTATGCCAACAGTAGTTTTTGCATGCTGAAAAAATAGCATCCAAAAGCAACTTGAGCATATGTACTTCAAATTTATAAACACATTGTGATCTGCAATATGAGGGATATATCACAAGTGAGTGATGGTTAATGTCAAACAATCAAACACAAAATATCTTATTCTCTTCCTATGTTGTAGTTCACGGACAAGACAGTTCAATATTTACTTTAATTTGAGAAAAATAAATATGTGGGAGATACAATTTATCTTAAGATAAAAAATAATTAATACGACTGCTGGACAGACCTTGTAGCATCAAATTATGGCTAAAACCACATTTTCTTGGTTAAGTTGGATAAAACAACTTTTTGAAATGACATCTATATTTTGTATAGCTGTATCGAGGAATTCTCCTGGTGGTAACGCAATGCTATCCCGTCAGATTTTCTTTTATTTTGATTTAGTTCTCACTGTTATATGATCATTTTAGGAATCTAATCAGATGTTTAAGGCCCCTATCTTTATGTAGAATGTGTGGTGAGTTGAACTACTTCCAAAAGCTAGAGCACCACAACTTACTAATTCATGTTCTTAGACTGTGATCGTGTAAAAAAAAAATGTTATTATCTTGAACTGTGACCAGACAACACCACTGTGAACCCCCCCCCCCTCCCCAAAGCCTCAAAAATGGATCAGTTTTCTGATTATGCAAGCAAAAGGCACAGCAAATTGATTTAAATGAAAGTTCAGATGGAGGGAAATTCAAAAAACAGCTCAATGAATTTTCATGTGTAAGTCCTTCAAGGATAAAAACAACATGTTAGATAGGGTGAACAAGTTTCACAATGATGCAATTGGATGCCGCTACTGTGCAAAAATGAATTGGTCACTGTTGTTGTGGAAATAACAAGTCTAGAACCCAACTGGTTTCTCCACAAGTCTCCAAGGCTTTCAGAAAACATTTCCTTATCAACAGTTCGTACTGAATGTTTTCCTCCTCTTAGGTAACCAAACATTAGCAGTAAATTCATCCATATACACAAATTTTAACAGCTTTATCCATCTCCATCACTGATCACTCTGCATTCATAGGTCTCAGCACTTTGTAAGGATGATATGGATTGGACCTTTCTCAGTCTCATAATTGACAAGTTAAGACGAAAGCCTATGGTTTAAGGATAGAAAGCTGTATTAGACTTTAGAAACGGTAGAGACAAAACAGAGAAAATACTCACTAAAGGAAAACCTTTAAAGCTGTCCAAGGTTTGTTAATTAATTATTGCTCCAAACAATATTCGCCAAGAGAGAATGTGCAGGTACTAAGAAATTAATCTCCACTATTGGTCAAGCAACATGTTCTCCATGTAGAAATCACTTAATCCATTATCTTAGAAGACTGGAATTGCTACTCGAAGATACTAATTGTAACAGTCTGATCCATCTCCATAAGTCACCTGCTCTACATCCTTATGTTTGTAGAACGTCATAGGCAGGACATTTGATCAGACCTTTTCTCAATCTCTAAATCTCAAATTAAGAGGAAGCTCATGGCGTAAGTAAGGTGCGCTATGTTATACTTCAGCACGATGATAAGAGAACCGCAAACATACTAACTACAAAAAGATGTCTGAAAAGGTTTCCCGAAAATAATCATCAATTAATGCTTCAAGCAAATACATCTCCGAAGAAAGAATGTGCAGGTACTAAGAAATTGATTCCAGAATGTCATAAATAAGTTTCTTTAGGGAACTAAAACATGGATTGTGAGAACATTCGAAAATACTGATCAGAATAGATGATACTTAGCTAGAAAACTAGACAAAGTACTTTTGTCAGCAAACACTGAGCACCTTTAAAACAGCAAGATCATAATCTGGATCATAACCAACAATCTTTCCTTCTCTGGAAAAATTGTTCCCTCTAGCATCCACCAGTGATATCTACACAATAAATGGACACAAAAATAGATTATTCCCCATAATAGGATAAAGAGAACTGCTACATGCACATCGAACTGTCCTGTGCAGTCCAGTTCATGCCTGTTGATGTCAGAGATGTACAAGTAATAGGACCTTACAGAGCTGTAGTCCACTTCTATCTGTAGCTAACTTGGCAACAACATGATAGTTAGTAACCTGCCATAAAGGTAAAGCTTGTTTTAACTGCTGCAGCAAACCGCATTTCAGAGGATATATGTGACAAAAGTGAAGCGCAAGCAAAGATACCTGACTGACAAATAATTTTGCAGCCAATCTTTTGCCACAGAAATTTAAAAGAATTCTAATGCTTCAGGGATGTGACAATTAAACATTGTTTGACCAATATTTCAAACAAATTGTGTAATATTTCACAGAAACAAAAGCATCATGCATTTGAGGAACAGAGACATGAAAAGACAGTAGATAACCTTCAAAGTCCATTTATTATAGTTTCCCAATATCAATAACAGACAGCGTATAATCACAAGAGTGGCTTCAGCAGCTACTTAGAAACAATGCAGCATCATCAATTCATTAATTAAGACTATTTGCATCTATTTCTCAATTTTTCAGAGAAAAAAATGGAATATAACTTTTAAAATGGGCGTTGCAAAAATTTAAGGGCAAAAGGATAGCATCTAGATATGATAACATATAGCCAATGATAAAAGCAATGGAAAGATCAAGATCTAATAGTATACTAAGAATCATAATTGAAACAAAAAGACCATAAAAAGAATGGAAATCCTACAATGTGACCAAACTGATCCCAAATGAAGCCTGAACCTGTCCCTTCCACTTTTGCATTTTCATCATCTAATGCAGCGATCTGGGCAGAGTTCTTGGGAACTTTAGTCAATTCAAGGTCTTTAATGAAGACAACAGAAGGTGAAATTTCCTACAAGCATAGAAGCCAGTTAAAGTTCCGTCGGGAATTTAAAAAGTACATGAAGGAACCTTACATCAAATGGAGATAATTTACATCTCCTGCAACCAAAGTAGCTACTTGTATTAGGAGTTTTCAAAATTCTTATAGTGGAGAATATGTAGAGTTCTAAACCCTTTGATAAGTGATGTAGAACTGAATTTTATCCTAGTTGGAAGTTACATCTGACAGTACAACAACCTCAACTAAGATGAATCTTCAAATTAGTAATTGATATAAAACAGGTTGGCAAAAAAATATATTCATTCAGGGACTATGTGATTATCATTAACTAAAACAGTGGTCAGTAACTAATCCCGCAATCGACAAGTAATGGATTGATACCAAAAGTCAATGCAAAAGATTCCATTACACTAACGCGTTAAAACTCTTCATAAATAACCAAAAAAAGGAAAAGTTTGCAATTATCCTTCATCAGATAACCATAAAAAGAAAAAAAATCACATTGATCACAAAGAAATCTAAAACATGATCAAAGCATTAATTATCATATCATACAACAATTCAAATTCAACCATAATTTATGCTGAGTTTAAAGCACATTTAAAACTGACAACGAAGATCCCATTTTCATTATGGTGTCTCATTGCACAATACCACAAGCTACAAGAGGAGAGGATGAAGACCTGGAAGAGTTCAACAATTCTTTCTTCTTGTTGCTGAAGTTCATCAACTTGTAATGCCAAGGCAGAGTTAGACTTAAACCAAGAAAGACCTGACAACATCAAAGAAGAAGAACACAGCAAGGCTTTACGTTTCGTGAATGACAATTCGGTGTCCATTGAACCCGATTGCGAAGGATAAGGGGAAGACTTCGTATAGTGGGCTACAACTGAAGATGTCATACAGTATAGAGCTGCCAATACCACCATGGCTGACACTCGAAAGCCCTACCAATTTGCTTTGCTTAGGCCTTGAAGGGGGACTCCAACGACCATTAGAACTTAGAATAGGACCAAACAAATCACATGTGTGGTCCAGGATTGGCCGCGTGCCGGTCAGTGCCTGCTATAAACGGTAGTTGAATGATGTATTATGGTAAGTTTTCTCAATTAATTGGTAAGCTTTTGATGTGAAATGCACAAATTTTAATTTTTATGTATTATAAAAAAATACAATAATATTTTAGAAATTACAATATATATATATCATATAAATACAAAAAACTTGATAAAAAACTACTGTTGTCTAGCAAGTGAAATCATCACACAACAAAACACAACTCTAACCCATAAATTAACCATTTATAGTCATGGTAGTAGAAAATAATCATATTTTGGCATCAAAGAAAAGAGAAAAACAAGAAATAAAGTTGTGATACTTGTATTTAACCTAAACAATTCATATAAGGAGAAAACAAATGAAATCCTTCTTCAAAAATACTAAACAATAATAAGGAGAAGAAATAGATGAAACTTAGCAAAATCAAAGTTGGAACTCAAAATGAAGGGCATTTATCAAGGAATGAACCAAGTAATATTTGAGTATTAGCTATTCCTAAGAGTTAAAGTTTGTCGAAAATATCAATTGAAATCCATCAATGAAGTCTACCAACCTATATAAATAGGTAGATGGCATGTAAAGAAGGCAATTTAACTTTATTGAAAAAGCCAATTGTCATGAAAAATTTTCTCTCATGTCTGGTTAATAAAGAGAGAGAGAGAGAGAGAGAGAGAGAGAGTAGTGTACCAATCTATCTTATACTGCAACTTCTATTAATAAAAGAAGCAAGTTTTTTCATAACATTTCATACCTAACATTTGAGTACACTTAGATGTAGGAAACGAAACTAAATTGTGTAACGAAACTCTGAAATGGCCTTTAAAGGAAGTCACCCTAGTGCTTGGAGGCTACAATGCCCAAGTAAGCAGTTCTTGAGGAGGTAACTAGAGTTTTGTTGGTCAAAAATCAGATTTAAGGTATGGAAGCGTGTTAGACTCTTTTCTTTTGTTAATAAGAAATTATTAGTCTAAATATGGTATGTAATCTATTCTCTTGAAATTTTATGGAAGATACTTCAAACCTGTTTAGTACTTTATCAAAAAATATAACACATCTTGAATACACTTTATAAATAAAATATCTTTTACATCAAGAATTATAAATATAAATATCATGTTAGCCAACCCAAACTTAAATTTTGACTTAAATTTGGGCACCGAAATGGTTCAGGAAGTTCCTTTATTTCATTTGATGAATATAGTAAGGCAAAAAGGATATCTAAGATGATGAATGTTATACACTTTTAGATAGGACCACACCTGAAAAGCAATAGATAAATGGGAAATTGGATTAAGATTAGTAGTTTCTATAAATAAATTATCATACGAAAAGTCAAGAGGATTTTTAGAAAGATCTTTAGTAAATAGCGTCTCTCGATATTGGAAGACATTACCAGAAGAGACTAAATCAATAATATATGGCCAAATTTACGTCAAAATTTACGTCAAAATTTGCCAAAAACCACTTTTACAATCAAATTTAGAATATATTTTCTTTCTCTTTCTCTTATTTATGAGAGTCTCTTTATGTGGTAAAAAGTATCTATCAAATATGGTTTCATTATTTAACTGTTTATAGTTAACAACCATTCTAGGTTCATTTCTTACTATTTTAGCATGATTTCTTGTGACAGCCCCACCTTCCCCTAAGGCGAACCAAAGGGGTTAGCGGACTGCCTGCCCAACTCTCGCCAGGACTAACGGTTTAGTTTAGAGCGATCTAATACGTTCCGGAACATACAACCGCGCGTAAACAAGTCAAAATGTCAAAATAAAAAAAAATGAAATCGGAGCCGGCCATGAATAGTAACCGACACATCAAAACCCAACCAAACATCAAGCAAATATTTACATGTTGAAATTAAGTATATACAATCCAAAGTGGCATACAAAAGTTATTCAAAAGTGGATACATGTACGGTTTGCCAAATCAAAAGAGAAACAGACCCAAAAATACATTTAGGGTTTCAATCAAGGAGCTATACAAAAGATATGTCCATCTAACTCAATTCGGCAACCAACTATCAAATCCAGTCCAAAAGTATTTATTTTCCTGTAAGGAAAACAAAAGGGAATAGAGTGAGCTTACGCCCAGTGAGATAATACCACTCAAGCAGCAAAGTTCACATAAGCATAAGCTTTTCATTCCAATTCATCAAAAGTAAGCCAAGGCACACATCAATAGTGGTGATAAAAGGATACGGGCGGCTCTCAAGAGCCCTTTTCCGCGTTTGCATTCTTGATCGAACCTCATTGACCCTCCGTCAATGTTTAAGAGTAACCAACCGTAGGCTCCACTTTACTTCCATTCCTTCTACCCAACATACCCCTACCGGACCCGAACTCCAAACAGTAGCAATTTGGTAATACTCGAGTATACCGGAATCAAGAGTCTCACTACTACAAGATTCCATATAACAGTTCCCATGGCTCGTCAATTTTCACGACCAAACCCTCGCCGGCTCGATCCAATCGACTACCAATGGGGTTGAACTCAGTCGTATCAGTAATGGTCGTTGGATACTCGTCCAAGCGACACCAAATTCATGAACCAATTCAGTATTTCATGTATCATTCAATCATTACAGTAAAACAGTAGACAGTCAAATGAGATACCAAATGGGTGAGGGCGATCAAGTACACCCTCACTCAATTAAGTTCAACGGAGCAAATAAGCCTTCAAGGCATCAAGTTCACATATACCAAAGCCACATTGTAAACAACAAGTGAGTGGGACACTCACCAATCAAGCAAATGATATTTCATGCACTTCCGCCTAAGAGCGTCTTGCACCACCGTCACGGCCTAGAACATTCAAATAAGCATAATAAGACTCAATTACAAGTCATAACCAATGCCAAATACCACCAAAATAAGGTTCCACTAGAATGTATAAGCACTAGAGTAAACCAGGAAAATCTGGAATTGGCATTAAGCTCTAACTCAAAAAAAATAGTTTTTTGACATCAGTTTGCGGTTTTGGCACCATTGGCACTACGATTATCGGATG
The DNA here is from genome assembly GCF_003713205.1 of Coffea eugenioides. Taxonomy (NCBI): domain Eukaryota; kingdom Viridiplantae; phylum Streptophyta; class Magnoliopsida; order Gentianales; family Rubiaceae; genus Coffea; species Coffea eugenioides. The sequence goes on from NC_040045.1 coordinate 16,274,218, forward strand.
GAGGTGCAAGATACACCGTTTCGAAGCTAAGAGATAGGGCTACAATGTTGAAGAAGGCTAGTTTATCCAGTTTCGAGTGTAACCAGTTCAAAAATACAATATACTACACCAGAACCGTAAAAACAGGTTCACAAACCGCATTCTGGTTCAACATCATAAGTTAGGCTACCTAAGTCCAAATCAAGTAATTCCAAAGCCATCCGAAAGCTAAGATACACGGATACAATTCATCAGAAGACCTTAACAACCAATTCCGAAGTATTTCCAACCAAAATAACCAATCACAGACGCAATTATCAAATTCGGGTAGAAACAGGGCAGCAGGGGTAATTCAGTCTTTTCACAAGCTACGTTGCTCCGATTGACCTGAAATTTTGCAGGCATCTCTAAAATATAATTCCCTACAACTTTAATGTTTTAACCCAAGGCCAATTCGGCCTATAACTATGAGGTACTGTGCCGGACAGAATGTAAAATAATGAAACCCTAACTTTCCAAATTTCTTTCCAAAGCAGAAATTTCTTGCAATTAACCACCATATACACCTTCTAGCTTCATTCTAGATCATTTCCAATCATCATACATAGCCACACTATAATAATCATAGGAAAACAGAAAAATCACCAATAATTATAAAACTTCACCAATTCAACCAAAATCAAGATATAATCCATAAAATTACATCTTAAACTACCACAAATCATGAATTAAACATCATTAGATAGAGGAGAGGGGTTCCTTCACTACTCACCTTAGCAACACAAGAGAGGGAGCAACTAATCACCTTAGCCTTCCAAACAACTCCACTAAACACCTCACAATCACTCACTTAAGGTTTTCTATGGACCAAAAGCAAGATTAAGTGGTTGATTTGGTAGATTTGAGCAAGATTGAAGCAAAAACTTGAAGAGTTTTCTTTCTTTCTTTCTTGGAGAGGGCCGGCTATGAGCTTGCAAATTTGGAGTGAATTTTGGTCAATTTTTGAGTTATTTTAGTAAAAGGGTAAAAGTATAAATAGTAGTCAAAAGTAACCACTAACCATATGGTGACACTTGTCACTATAATTAATGCATCTCTATCTCTTTGTTTCCTCTCACACCAATCCAAATAGCAACCTCTAATTATCTCATAACACCCGGTAATTTAAATCCAGTATCTAAAACTTAACCTAGTTGGCCGAATTTTTCCGAACTTTCCGCACTAGCGGATCCCACGTCCGGTATACGCTCTTAATTTCTCAAAACCTGACCGATACTAGAAAAATCATCTAAAAACTATATTTACTCATAAAAATTATTAGAAAAATTTTCCTAATAAAGAAAATGCAGAAAACATGCCATTAATGAGAAAAACCCTAGAAAAATGAGAAAATTACGGGTTCTCACACTCTCTCCCCCTTAAAAAATTTCGCCCTCGAAATTTCTCACCTTAACTCCCGAAAAGGTCAGGGTATTTCCTTTGCATCTCTTCTTCCACCTCCCAGGTAGCTTCCTCTACCCCATGGTTTCTCCACAGTATCTTAACCAACGAAATCTGCTTGTTTCTTAGCTCTTTGACTTTCCGGTCAAGCACTTGGACAGGTTTCTCTTCATAAACAAGCGATTCGTCTACGTCGATCTCCTCTGGTTGTAGGATATAGGATGGGTCGGGATTGTACTTCTTGAGCATCGAGACGTGGAAGACGTCGTGAATTCGAGAGAGACTGGACGGCAGCTCTAATCGATACGCTACCGTTCCTACCCTCTGGAGGATCTTGTAGGGTCCAACGAACCTCGGTTGGAGTTTCTTTCCTTTGCCTGCTGTGACACTTCGTAAGGGTGTGATCTTGAGAAACACATGGTCTCCAACTTCAAATTCCAAGTCTTTTCTTCGATTATCTGCGTAGCTCTTTTGTCGGCTTTGAGCTGTTTGGAGTCGTTGCCGTATCAACTTGACCTTTTCTCAAGTCTCTTCCATCCATGGAATAGTTGCTGGGTCTAGTGTCTTTTTCTCGCCAATTTCGTCCCAGTAGATCGGTGACCGGCACTTTCGTCCATATAGTGCCTCGTATGAGGCCATTTGAATCGACGAATGGTAGCTGTTGTTATACGCAAACTCTACTAAGGTCATGTGTTGACCCCAGTTGCCTCCAAAATCCAGAATGCAAGTTCGTAGCATGTCCTCGAGAGTTTGGATTGTTCGCTCCGATTGTCCATCCGTCTGAGGGTGATAGGTCGTGCTCAAGTTGAGTTTCGTCCCTAGCGTTTTCTGGAATTTCTGCCAAAACCTAGATACGAAACGTGGATCTCGATCGGAAACGATACTGACCGGAACACCATGTAGTTTCACTATCTCGTCCATGTACAGTTGGGCCAACTTGTCCATGGAATATTTCATGTTTATCGGCAAGAAATGGGCCGACTTGGTTAATCGATCGACGATCACCCAAACGGCATCGTGTTCTCTTTGCGTTCGCGGCAAACCTGAAACGAAATCCATTGTGATGTTTTTCCACTTCCACTCGGGTATCTCAAGGGGTTGTAACAATCCCGATGGTTTTTGATGCTCCGCCTTAACCTGTTGGCAAACGAGACATTTTTGCACGTACAAAGCGATTTCCTTCTTCATATTATCCCACCAATATGTTCCTTTCAGGTCCTGATACATCTTGCTACTACCCGGATGGATTGTATACTTGGACCGATGGGCTTCCTCTAGAATCTCTGTTTTCAACGCTTCATCCTTCGGCACCACTATTCGGTTTCGGTATTTTAAAATACCCTCAGGACTAAAATTGAAATCAGTGGTTTCTCCTTTTCCCACTTTCTTTCCCCACTTCCGTACCATCAAATCCTCCTTTTGAGCTTCTTTAATCATCTCCAAGAGGGTGGAGGTTACCTTAATGTTACCAAAAATCACTTTATGGCTCCCAAGGCAGGGTTTCCACTCACACACGGAGTCTAACATATCCCATTCTTTGATCATTAAGCTTGCTACCTGAGTTTTGTGACTTAGGGCATCGACAACCACGTTCGCTTTTTCCGAATGGTAGTTGATAGTACAGTCGTAATCTTCTAGCAATTGCATCCACCGTCGCTGCCTCATGTTTAATTTCTTCTGTGAGAAGAGGTACCTAAGGCTTTTGTGATCGGAGTAAACCTCGAAGGTTACCCCATATAGGTAGTGTCTCCACATTTTAAGAGCGAAAACAACGGCAGCTAGCTCCAAATCATGCGTCGGGTAATTCTGCTCGTGAAGTTTCAACTTCCTAGAGGCAAAAGAGATCACATTACGGTTCTGCATTAATACACAACCCAGGCCTTCTCGTGACGCGTCAGTATACACAGCAAATCCATCCACCCCGTTTGGTAAGACTAGCACTGGAGCCATGGTCAATCTTTTCTTTAATTCTTGAAAACTCATCTCATATCGGGCATTCCATAAGAACCGATCATGTTTCTTTGTCAGGTCAGTTAAAGGACCGGCTAATTTGGAGAAGTCTTTAATGAAACGTCGGTAATACCTAACTAGCCCTAGAAAACTACGGATCTCTGTGGGGTTTTCTGGCCTCTTCCAATTCGTCACGGCCTCTACTTTCGTCGGGTCAACCGAGATACCTTCGTGGGAGATTACATGCCCTAGGAAAGATATTTTCTCCAGCCAAAACTCGCACTTACTGAACTTGGCGTATAGCTGATGTTCCCGTAAAGTCTGCCACACCACTCTTAAATGCTGCTCATGCTCCTCGCGAGTTTTGGAGTAGACCAAAATGTCATCAAGAAAAACAACGACAAATCGGTCTAAATAGGGCTTAAAAATCCTATGCATTAGGTCCATGAAGGCGGCAGGAGAATTGGTTAATCCAAAGGGCATAACTGCGAACTCGTAATGCCCATATCTCAAGTTGAAGGCAGTTTTTGGAATGTCCTCCCTCCTAATCAACAACTGGTAATACCCTTGTCGGAGGTCCAGTTTTGAAAAGACCACTGCTCCTTGCAGCTGGTCGAACAACTCATCAATGTGGGGCAGTGGATATTTATTCTTAATCGTGACGTTGTTCAGGCCCCGGTAATTAATACACATCCTCAAACTTCCGTCCTTTTTCTTGACAAACAGGACAGGAGCACCCCAAGGAGACCCACTCTCTTGAATGAATCCCCGCTCCAGAAGGTCCTGTAATTTCAACTTTAGCTCCTTGAGCTCGGCAGGGGCCATTCGGTATGGTATTTTTGAGATGGGTAAGGTTCCAGGTTGCAGGTCTATCTTGAATTCTATCTCTCTTTCCGAAGGTAGGGCTACCAACTCATCAGGGAATACATCCGGAAATTCCCTTACTATGGCCATGTCCTCCACCTTTAACTTATCCGTAGGGGTGTTGATCAGAAAGGCCAAAAATCCTTGCGCCCCTCTACTTAGCAGTTTTCTAGCCCGAATGCCCGAAATCAAAGCAGATGAGGCTAACCTACCCCTTATATCCAACCTTAAGGTTGCCTCACCAGGGATGCGGAATTCTATCACTTTCGTTTTACAGTCCGGTTGGGCATTATACTTGGCTAGCTAGTCCATACCCAAAATTACATCATATCCTTTGATGGCCAGACTTATCAAGTCCCCTAACAATCTCTTCTCTCCTACCCACACTTCACAATCCCTATAAACCATACTAGTCATCAAACATTGATTCCCCGTAGGTGTACTAACTTCTAAGTTGTACGGAAAACTAGAAGGTTTTATATCGATGCCACACATGAAAGCAGGATTAACAAAGGAATGAATGGCACCAGGATCTACTAACACTTTGGCAAAGCAGTGGAATACAGGGATCGTACCTTCTACGACGTCGGAAGAGTCTGAGACCGGTTGGGGCTCTAATGAATACACTCTAGCTGGCACCTTAGGTTTGGACCCATCTCCCTTAGCTGGTCCAGCATTGGTCCTCGACGGTGGTTGACTCCCCCTTCCGTCTTGTTTCAAGACCGGGCAAGTGGCCAACTGATGGTCTGCGCTTCCGCAACGCAGACATTTGCCTTCCTTCCTCTAGCAATTATCCTCTGTGTGGTTTGGCTTCCCACAATGCCCATAGGGACCGCGAGGTACTGAAGCTGAGCCTCCCTTAAAATTTCCTCTTTGGCCTCGCCCAGCTTGGCCACCCCTAGATGGAGTCCCTCTACCTGAACCCGACTGTAGTCCACCTCTCATTCCTCGTCCAAACTTGGAGGGGGTACTCTTCTCACCCTGTCCTGAACTACTCTCAGGAACCCCCCGCTTCTTTGCCTGGAAGTTCCGGACTTGCAATCTAGCACTCTCTACCCATTGGGCCTTTTCCACGACCTCGCTAAAAGCATTTATTTGAGCCACTGCGAGGTCCTTCTGGATTTCGACATTCAAGCCCTGGATAAAGCGCCTGATCCACCGTTGCTCGGTCATGATCAGCTCAGGCGTAAATTTGGACAGGCGGGTGAATTGACTCTCGTATTCCGCCACAGATTGAGCCCCTTGGCGGAGTCGGATGAACTCATCTTCCTTCCTCTCCTGAACCAGAGGATGGAAGAATTTCGCGTTGAATTCCCTTATGAAATTCATCCAAGTCCTGGGCGTTTGTTCCCGTTCCCATTTTTGCCGTATTACGTTCCACCAGGAACCGGCCGCCCTTTCCAACAGGAAAACGGCAAAAGTCACCTGCCGTTCTTCGATGTAGTGCAAGGCCGGAAAAATATCGACCATCTTCTCGAGCCACCTTTCGGCGATATCCGGATCGGGCCCCCCAATGAACTTGGGTGGAGCAAACTTTTGAAATCGTTCGAGAGCTCTGTCTTAGCTCTCGACGTGGTTGCCAGGGTTTCCAAGATTAGGGTTTGGGTTTTGGCCCTGTTGCTGCACCACTTGTGCCAGCAAGTTGGTCATTTACTGCATAGCGGCAGCTATTTGGACGTTGGGGTCGGGATTAGGTCCAGATGAGGTTTCCCCAGTACCCCTGTCCGGTGTGGGTTGTCTATTTCCGCGCCCACGTCCCCGTCCACTACGTGTACCTTTCATGAACTCTACTTGGTCTAGGCAAATGTACTAAACCAATATAAGAACAATGCATGTAAGTAAAACCCAAAAACTTTTACAAACATATATATACATTCCAAACAAGGCAAACAACACACATATCAACAACCAGTCAAGTCAAGTACAGTCAAGTCAAGTACAAACATGGACAATCCACGAGGGAAAGACCCCATCAAAAGAAATATACACGTAGCTAACCCAAACGTACAAAACGTACAAAACGATTAGCTAAAGCTCTTCTCCCTATCCGCCCTATATACAGAAGACAAAACTATCCCCAAAAATCCTAGGAGTCGCGACCTAGTCCGTCGACGGGCTAGTAGACCCACCCAACGGGGTGGATCCAACCCCAGCCTCGAGCCCCGCACACGAGTCCTCGTCGCTCACTCCCTCGACCACGTCGGCGTAGAGGTTTAGGTTCGATGCGGCTCGAACCTTAACCTTTCGAGCTCGCTTAGACTCGCGCTCACGTATCTCCCTAAGCTGAGTGCAGAGGTCATCAACCCTATCCTCTACCTCAAGCACGTCGTACTCCAACCCCTTTATGCGCTCAGCCTGTTTCTCATTGGCCGCCCTAAGCTGGTTCATCTCGGCCTCAAGCCTAGCATTATCTTCGGCCAACTCCTTACGCTCCTCGGCCATGGCCAACACCAGAGCGTTAGGGTAAGCGTACTTGTGTCGACACTTGCAACGTCTGAGGCGGTTAGTCGGGTTCCAACGCACAACGGCCCCTCTGAGTCGGATCTGGTATAGAATCACTGGGAGCGCTCCACGAGGTCGCTCGCCCGGAGGGCTATCACTAGGCTCACCCCGTCCGTCCATCCTACACCAAAAGAAGAAATAAAGGTAAATAACCTTAAGGAACATACTTAACATAATCCTCAAGTCGAGCCTTTCTAATATGCCCAGGCCAATTCAAACCTAGGCTCTGATATCACCTGTGACAGCCCCACCTTCCCCCAAGGCGAACCAAAGGGATTAGCGGACTTCCTGTCCAGCTCTCGCCAGGACTAATGGTTCAGTTTAGAGATATCTAATACGTTCCGGAACATACAACCGCGCGTAAACAAGTCAAAATGTCAAAATAAAAGAAAATGAAACCGGAGCCGGCCATGAATAGTAACCGACACGTCAAAACCCAACCAAACATCAAACAAATATTTACATGTTGAAATTAAGTATATACAATCCAAAGTGGCATACAAAAGTTATTCAAAAGTGGATACATGTACGGTTTGCCAAATCAAAAGAGAAACGGATCCAAAAATATATTTAGGGTTTCAATCAAGGAGCTACACAAAAGATATGTCCATCTAGCTCAATTCGGCAACCAACTATCAAATCCAGTCCAAAAGTATTTATTTTCCTGTAAGGAAAACAAAAGGGAATAGAGTGAGCTTACGCCCAGTGAGATAATACCACTCAAGCAGCAAAGTTCACATAAGCATCAAGCTTTTCATTTCAATTCATCAAAAGTAAGCAAAGGCACACATCAATAGTGGTGATAAAAGGATACGGGCGGCTCTCAAGAGCCCTTTTCCTCGTTTGCATTCTTGATCGGATCTCATTGACCCTCCTTCAATGTTTAAGAGTAACCAACCGTAGGCTCCACTTTACTTCCATTCCTTCCACCCAACACACCCCTACCGGGCCCGAACTCCAAACAGTAGAAATTTGGTAATACTCGAGTAAACCGGAATCAAGAGTCTCACTACTACAATATTCCATATAACAGTCCCCATGGTTCGTCAATTTTCACCACCAAGCCCTCGCCGGCTCGATCCAATCGACTACCAATGGGGTTGAGTTCAGTCGTATCAGTAATGGTCGTTGGATACTCGTCCAAGCGACACCAAATTCATGAACCAATTCAGTATTTCATGTATCATTCAATCATTACAGTGAAACAGTAGACAGTCATATGAGATACCAAATGGGTGAGGGCGATCAAGTTCACCCTCACTCAATTAAGTTCAACGGAGCAAATAAGCCTTCAAGGCATCAAGTTCACATATACCAAAGCCACATTGTAAACAACAAGTGAGTGGTACACTCACAAATCAAGCAAATGATATTTCATGCACTTCCGCCTAAGAGCGTCTTGCACCACCGTCACGGCCTAGAACATTCAAATAAGCATAATAAGACTCAATTACAAGTCATAACCAATGCCAAATACCACCAAAATAAGGTTCCACTAGAATGTATAAGCACTAGAGTAAACCAGGAAAATTCGGAAATGGCATTAAGCTCTAACCCAAAAAAAATAGTTTTTTGACATCAGTTTGCGGTTTTGGTACCATTGGCACTACGATTGTCGGATAGAGGTGGAAGATACACCGTTTCGAAGCTAAGAGATAGGGCTACAATGTTGAAGAAGGCCAGTTTATCCAGTTTCGAGTGTAACCAGTTCAAAAATACAATATACTACACCAGAACCGTAAAAACAGGTTCACAAACCGCATTCTGGTTCAACATCATAAGTTAGGCTACCTAAGTCCAAATCAAGTAATTCCAAAGCCATCCGAAAGCTAAGATACACGGATACAATTCATCATAAGACCTCAACAACCAATTCCGAAGTATTTCCAACCAAAATAACCAATCACAGACGCAATTATCAAATTCGGGTAGAAACAGGGCAGCAGGGGTAATTCAGTCTTTTCACAAGCTACGTTGCTCCGATTGACCTGAAATTTTGCAGCCATCTCTAAAATATAATTCCCTACAACTTTAATGTTTTAACCCAAGGCCAATTCGGCCTATAACTATGAGGTACTGTGCCGGACAGAATGTAAAATAATGAAACCCTAACTTTCCAAATTTCTTTCCAAAGCAGAAATTTCTTGCAATTAACCACCATATACACCTTCTAACTTCATTCTAGATCATTTCCAATCATCATACATAGCCACACTACAATAATCATAGGAAAACAGAAAAATCACCAATAATTATAAAACTTCACCAATTCAACCAAAATCAAGATATAATCCATAAAATTACATCTTAAACTACCACAAATCATGAATTAAACATCATTAGATGGAGGAGAGGGGTTCCTTCACTACTCACCTTAGCAACACAAGAGAGGGAGCAACTAATCACCTTAGCCTTCCAAACAACTCCACTAAACACCTCACAATCACTCACTTAAGGTTTTCTATGGAACAAAAGCAAGATTAAGTGGTTGATTTGGTAGATTTGAGCAAGATTGAAGCAAAAACTTGAAGAGTTTTCTTTCTTTCTTTCTTGGAGAGGGCCGGCTATGAGCTTGCAAATTTGGAGTGAATTTTGGTCAATTTTTGAGTTATTTTAGTAAAAGGGTAAAAGTATGAATAGTAGTCAAAAGTAACCACTAACCATATGGCGACACTTGTCACTATAATTAATGCATCTCTATCTCTTTGTTTCCTCTCACACCAATCCAAATAGCAACCTCTAATTGTCTCATAACACCCGGTAATTTAAATCCAGTATCCAAAACTTAACCTAGTTGGTCGAATTTTTCCGAACTTTCCGCACTAGCGGGTCCCACGTCCGGTATACGCTCTTAATTTCTCAAAACCTAACCGATACTAGAAAAATCATCTAAAAATTATATTTACTCATAAAAATTATCAGGAAAATTTTTCTAATAAAGAAAATGCAGAAAACATGCCATTAATGAGAAAAATCCTAGAAAAATGAGAAAATTACGGGTTCTCACATTTCTTACCATAAATACAAGTGAAGAATGAAGAGAATTACTTTCCCTTATTAAAGGTATTTCTAAAAAAATTTTAATTTATTTTTTGAATTCATCTTGATCAATAAAATTATACCTCATGGGTTTAACTCTAATTATTTTATTTTCATCTTTAAGTTTTATTTCAGCATAATCTTGGTTTTTATCCCAAAATTTAAAAGGATTTTCTGTATAATTTAATCGTAACTTTTCTTTTATATCTTTTAGGATAGTGGATATAGTTTTTAATTGTAAAAGATGAAGTTAAAAGGGCTCTGATACCATTTCGGTACCCAAATTTACGTCAAAATTTAAGTTTGGGTTGGCTAACATGACATTTATATTTATGATTCTTGATGTAAGAGATATTTTTATTTGTAAACTGTATTTAGGATATGTTATACTTATAGATAAAGTACTAAACAGGCTTGAAGTATTTTCCATAAAATTTTCAAGAGAATAGAGTGCATATCATATCTAGGCTAATAATTTCTTATTAACAAAAAAAAAGGGTTCAACATGCTTCCATACCTTAAATCTTATTTTTGACCAACAAAACTCCGGCTACCTTCTCGAGAACTTCTTACTTGGTCATTGCAGCCTCCAACCATCAAGGTGACTTCCTTTAAGGGTCATTTCAGAGTTTCGCAGCACAACTTAGTTTCGTTTCCTACCTTTAAGTGTACTCAAATATAAGGTATGAAAAATTATGAAGAAATTTGCTTCTCTCTCTCTCTCTCTCTCTATTAACTATATATAACATAAAATTTTTCAAGACAATTGGCTTCTTCGGTAAAGTTGAATTACATTCTTCACATGCTATCTGGCTATTTATATAGGTTGGCGGACTTCTTTGGATTTTAATTGATATTTTCACGGACTTTAACTGGCTTTAATCTTGTGGACTTGAATAAAATATTTTGGATTTCGAGAGTGACGTAAATGCTTATATCTTATTCCATACTTTGACTGTTTGAGGCGGTGTCCTTATCTTCTTTTGATAGTTGGAGGCGGTGTCCTTATCTTCTTTTTCCTCCTTGGTACAAGCCCGACACGTGTTATTTTTGTGTTTTCTCATCCTACACAAAAGTTTTGATAGCTTTGTTGCTGGACTTTATCCGACTGCTTTCAATTAAACGTATTTTTCAATTTAAATAATTCATTACTGCTTTTGGAGTCTTTCCTGCATATGTAGTCATTATTGAAAAAAATGTTCCATTTCCTCCATATGTATGAAAACCTTGTTTGGGTGTATTTTCAAGATTTTACAAAACAATCCTTATTTTAAGGGCTCTTTGATAATGTATTTTATCTTCAAAAAAAATTATTCATATTCCTTCCATTGAGGGTAAATCTTCGTGTCCAACTTATCAAATTTCATAACTTTTATATGATGAAAGGCATCATATCTGTTTGAATTTTCAAAATCTAGTTCAACTAAAATAATCTTGAATATTAAAATATCTTTGGGACCATACGTAGGATTATTTTGATAAATATGCTTTACTCCTTCTTGAATCCACCGAGGGACCTTGAAAATTTTAGAAAAATTAGGAGTAGTCATGTATATAGTATTGATTACTCTAAAATTATACCACTTTTGAATAAAATTACTATTACATCCCTGCACACAATTCATTCGAGAATAATAGAAGTTGTAGTACAAGATAGGTTGACATACTACTCTTTCTTTCTCTCTCTCTCTCTCTATTAACTAGACATGAGAGAAAATTTTTCAAGACAATTGGTTTCTTGGATAAAGTTGAATTGCCTTCTTTACATGCCATCTAGCTATTTATATAGGTTGGCAAACTTCATTGTTGGATTTTAATTGATATTTTTACGAACTTTAACTGGTTTCAATCACGCGGACCAGAACAAAATATTTTGGATTCTGAGAGTGATGTAAGTGCTTACGTCTTATTCTATACTTTGACTACTTGAGGCAGTGTCTTTAACTTCCTTTTTCTCCTTTATACAAGCCGGACACATATTATTTTTATGTTTTCTCATCCTACACAAATTTTTGATAGTTTTGCTGTTAGACTTTATCCAACTGCTTTTAAGTAAGCGTATTTTTCAATTTAAATAATTTATTGCTACTTCCGGAGTGTGACGGCCCCATTTCCCCTTAGGGCAAACCCCGGAGTTTGGCAGACCTGACGCCCCCACTTCTTCCAAGGGCAAACCCAAGGGTATCCGCGGGACGCCTTCCCAACTCTCGCCAGGACTCGAAACAATTTCAATTCAAACTTAAAGTCTAATACTAACAATGAAAGTCGGAATAAAGGTACGAAATCATTTCCATACATAAATATTCAATCTTACATCACAATTTCAAATTTACAATCACTTTTCCCAATATATACAACATCCAAAAGTGTCTAGTCGATTACAATCAAAACACTAATACAAAAGTGCCTCAAGTCGGCGTTTCCTTAAGTTTTTTCATTCTTGTTCCTGTTAAGGAAAACAAACTAATGGGATGAGCCAATACTCAGTGAGGCCAAGAAAGTCATGCAAGCACGTAGTTCAAGTATCAATAACATTTATGCCATAAATAAAGCGATAAAGTCAAGTAATTCACGATTAACAATTTAAACACACTTGAGTAGGATACAAGAGCTCTCAAGAGCTAATTTCCACATGCTTTGCCAATGCTCGATCCACTACCTCCACGAGTTGACACTCCGTCACCCGGGTAGGTTTTGAAGTCCGTAGAAGCTCCACTTACTACCTCCAGCCAACATTCCACCCTCTCAGATCCGTAACCAAACACGCATGAAAAAGGCGATACTTGACGAGTATGCCAAACAAGATCTCAAAAGATCAAATTTTGTTTTGTTATTCTCTTGGTTTATCCAGCTTCTCGACCAACCCCATGCCGGCTCGAGTTGCAAGATTGGCTAAGAGAATTGGGAGTCCCCATAAGTCGAGGAGATTCACTCCACTCGACAACACGACATGCACACATAAACAAGTATTTTTTTTTTGCCGACGAGATTCACTCCAATCGACTTTGAAAATCAAGTTTAATGTAAGTGTTCGAGTAAAGGAGAGCGAGTGCGGTAAAGTACGCACTCGTCTCATCAAGTGATATTTATGTATATAAGCAGATAAATCAAGTAAACACAACAAGTCATGCACTTGACACTCACCGATTCAAAATAAGTAAGCAAACAAAGCTTTAGGTGTCCGTACCGAGATTTCCTTCAAAATCTCCTTGAGCGCCTGGACAATTAACTAATATTTCTCACTCACAATCATGTATTAATCAAGAAAGAAGGCACACTTAATTTGACTAGTTGATACCTCAGACACGAACCTTAACCACTCAAAACAAAGGTTCAAAAGTGAGGATTTATTGGCACAAGAAAAACTGATTTCCTTCACGAAATCGAGTTTAAAACGATCAATCATTATCAAAGGGTAGAGAAAAGTTTCCAAAAACTCATTTCTCATCAAGTTCAAAAATTTCAGTTTTAAAGAGTAATCTTTAAAAAATCATATCTTGCACTCCGTAGGTCCAAAATTGGAAAATTTTATACCGTTGGAAATCTTGTTTCAAAGTACTAAAACTTCCTAGAAGACACTTTTCCAAGATTCTAAATGGAAGACACTCAAATTTCAGCTTAAAGTGGCTGATTCGTACTACAAGACAGTTTCAGTTCTAGTTTTCGGCAAACTTTGGAAATTCGGCAAAATTCACAGAAAGTGAACTAGCCTCTGAAATTTGTAACTCAATTAGAATTCTAACCAAGGTTTAAAACAAAACAAACGGAACTGAAATTGGAGTTTTGAGCATTGAGATATAGCAGCTCAAAATTGGTCGCATTTTATAAACTGTTCAGTCATTTTCCAGATTTGAAAGGCTATCTTTGAAGTATTATTTGGCCATCGAATTGGCATTGAAAATACACCAAATTCGGTACACTAAATCTTTCATATATGAACTATATCTCTACCAAATTTCACCCAAAAAATTACGTGGGAAGACAGTTAACAAAACGACTGAAGTATGTAAAATTTTCAAAACAAATCTGCCAACTCAAGCTTCTCTTTCCTTTTCAAACACTTTGTATCATGAAATCAGTCCAATTTTTGCGTCATTTGTGAAACCAAGGTCCAAGAAACATTTCATAAGCAATTGTTAGTTGGTTGACATCAAAATCTCAAAATAAAACCTCTCACAAGTAACGAAACCAGTCGGCCAGCATGAAAAGAGGGTTTTCCAGATTTGCTGCAGTTTGGGACTTGGACCATAACTCCCTCAATGCAGGTTGGAATTGTGAATGGTTGGTGGCGTTGAAAACTAGATTAAAAAAATTTCAATTCATCAGAACAACTCATTTTGAAATTCAGTTGGCAAGTGAGAGAAAACAGAGCCACAAGTTGCAGCTTCTAGCTTTCCCTCGGTTTGACAGTGAAACAGGACAGCAGATTTTGCTCAATCACTACAGATGACTTGGTTTGAATTAGAAGGTACATGATACACCGTTAGAAAACTACGGATGTCTAGTTTTGAATGCCACTGACGGCACTCAATTCTGACGTCCGGGTAGAGAGATATGTTTGTTCAAAGAACACTGCCAGAGGACCATTGTTACACGTTTTCCAGATTTTGTTCTTGCCAAAATTCAATTTTTATCCAACCAATCCAAATGATTTTTGGTAGAAACTTTATACACACCACACACAACATATATACATTAGTTTCACAATCATTTGATCACCAAAAATTCGAACCAAGTGCAATTAGAGGGCAGAATTCGGTCAGCTTCCTACGAAAATTTCCTTCTATTTTCCTTTCACTTTTCTAACTAATATCCTCTTGTTTAACACATAATTACCTCAAACAACATTCATTATCACCATATCAGTCCAATATATCCATTGTGGGATTTCATAGAGCCCACTCGAATATTTAAACTCAAACCACAACAATAACCATGAAGCTACAAGCTTCCTAGCAAAAATAATCCCACTAAAGTTAAGATTAAGTGATCGGATGATTACCTCCTACACTTTGGAGTAAAATCAGAAATTTTTTGGTCCCAAAAGCTCCTAAGAAAACTGGAAAGATGAGGTCCTCCACCAAGAGTAAGTGAATCTCCAAGTATTTGTGAGTTTGTGTGAAAGATTTGAGTGAAAATGGAAGCTCAAATGAGGTGAAATGAAGAGAGGCTCTTCTTCTTCTTCCCTTGGAAGCTTTCAGTCAGCAAAAATGAGAAGAGAGAGAGAGACGGTTGTTGATAACTAAAGCTTCCCTTGGAAGCTTGGAAACTTGGGGCCAAAGTTTGTCTCAAAAGTCAACTACCAAAAGTTTCGCTCGCGCGTTTCGTGTCCATTTTCTCTCGGGTTCGTTTCACTTGTGCACTATACCTTTAATGTACTTCCTTTAACATTATAATTATTCACTCTTAGTAGTCTAGAATAGGTTTCTTAATCTCTACTTAGCCGTTTCGGCTCGATACACGTGAATTTTCGATTCTCGCGCGATAAAGCGAAATTATTATTATTTTTTTGAACTCATTCACCACTAATGCCTCAATTAACTTTTTTTAGTCTATTATTATTCATTCTTAATTCTCCAAGACTAATGCACTCTCGGATCGAATTTATCTAGAAAAACGTGTACTCGTTATTTCTTACCGAACGAGCCTCCGAAAAATAAATTTCTCTAACGAAACGTTTTAAAAACGTAAGTGAGACATTGTTTCTTGTAAATGGATTTAAAATGGTTGAAATAAATTATTTGGAGAAAACGCGTGAATAAATATTTAAATAAGCTTGTAATATACGATAAAATAAGAAAATTTTTCGGGTCCTCACAAGACCGTCTGTTCAACTCTTGTCAGGACTCACTCACGCACCTAAAAAATAATAATAATAATCTCAATAACAAGAGCAATAGCACTTTCAACCTTATTTATATACATTCATGGACATCGAATGCCAGACAAGCCCTAAATACAGCCAGGAATTCAAACATACATAATAAAACCAATCAGATCCGTTATAGAGCTAAGAAGTGCCCACACGAGCAATAAAAAAAATTTAGACAAAGGTTCTGCCTCCAACTCCCATTCTTACCTCCTATAAGGAAAATAACCTAATGGAATGAGTTTTCGCCTAGTGAGGTTCCAAGAAAACATGCAAGTAAACTGGTCATATCCAGATAGGTCATGATATAATGTACAGTAAAGTAGGTAAATCTAATAGATCATGCAACAATGTATAGTAAAAAACACATTCATGTCAAAGAATATAGTCTACTCTCATGAACAGGTTCCATAGCAGCATGTTCAGGATCCGTTAACACTCTGTCAACCAATTATAATGTCCGTAGACCACCACTTGTTTCCAGTTTCGTTTCTATAATCATTCCCCTGTACCAAGTCCTCATGTCAAACAAGTATCCATGGTTCATCAATCTCCTCAACCAAACCCTTTGCAGGCTTGATTCGACCAACTAGCTATGGGGTTGGGCTTAGAGTCCCAAGTGTTCAAGTATTCATGATTTGGGTTTGGAGCCTCACGTATTCAAGTGTTCATGAGTGGAGTCGTTGGTTGTCATCTAATGCTCAAGCATGTCACTAGTTCAAGTCACTGATAAACAGGTTAGGAAATTCTTCCTTTACCTAAAACTGTACAACTTACTCGACCACTCTAACGCTAGTCTCAAGTAATAGTTCCAACGAAGGGCCCAGTTTAGTCATTACTGGCTTACATTCACGCATACATATGAGTAACTTAAGGCTGTCTCACTTACCCGATATCTCGGATAAGGGTGCCAGTGAAGAGTCCAGTTTAGCAGCTACAAGAAGATATATAGTTAGCCTACATTCATGCATATGTACATTCAGGTCTGCATGCAGGATCATATGATTCAACTTTACAAAAGTCGAGTACAAATAAGTAATCATTCACCTAGTCAAGATCAAGTCAAGCCTTAAGTCACATGTATATCAAGTTACTTGTACATGTATATCCGTTCACTTATAAACAAGATAGCTAGAGCCCAGTCAAGTTAGGTCGAATGCGATAAAGTACACGCTTACTTATGAAATAACAATTCAGAATCCCTAGCAATTTCTAGCAACAAGTCACATTTGATCAAGTAACATGGAACATGTCATTGGAACACTCACCAATTGATCACAATATGTTTACTTCAAACCATGGTTCTTTCTCTTGGTCACTCTCGAATCCTGTAGTCATATCATACATCAAGAGTCTAGCCATTTCATACCAATATAAATGCAAACTATGAATTTCGAAGCTTCACTTAGTAAATAAAGCAAGTTGCAAGTTTAACTCCCATATAGCTGTCAAAAGTGCAAGGTTTTCATGCTCAAATCAAAGGGAAAAATCACATGCATGCTAGGCCAATATGTGAGGACCCGAATTTTTCTCATTTTATTTTATTTTACTGGCTTAATTAATCATCTATCCACCCATTTTTTTCAAATAATTTATTTCAACCCCTTTTGGAACCATTTACATGGAACTATGACTTGCGTGTATTTTTAAAATGTCCCGTTAATAAATTTAATTTTTGGAAGCTTGTTTAGCGAGATTTAGTGAAATCGCGTTTGGAGGCAATAGTCGATTCGAGAGTACAATGACCTTGGAGATTGGAGGACTCATACGTTAGTCTTAAAATAGGTATTTTTATGATTAATTACCCAAGTATTAGTTAGTTATACTATCGTTACAAGAATTTCTTAGAAATTTCGCTTTATCGCGCGCGAGTCGGAAGTTCGCGTTTTTGTGCGCGTAACTAATTGAGGGACTGTGGACATTTATTTTTAGACTACTAAGAGTGAATAATAATAGTGATAAATGAAGTACATTAGAGGTTTAGTGTACAAGTGAAACAAACCCGAGAGGAAACGAGCACGAATCGCGCGCGTATGCGCACTATTCCTAGTTGACTTTTGGAGTAATTTTGGCCACAAACTCTTAAGCTTCCAAGAGAAGCTTTCCATCAGCCACAACTCTCTCTTTCTCTCTCTCAAGATACCGTCCAACCTCAAGGAGAAGAAGACCAAGTTTCTTCATCATCTCATCTCACTGTCTTGCACCAAATCCTCTCAAATTCATACCACAACTAGCAAATAACTTGAAGATCCTCTTGGGCTAGGAAAGGAGCTTCATTCTCACGGTTTTCTTGAGCTTCTTGTGGCCAAAAATTCTGGTCTTCATCATCTAAGGAGGTAGCTAATCATCTAACCCTTGAATCTTAGTTTTTGTAAGTTAGATTGCACTTAAAAGCTTGTAGCTTCATGTGGGTAGTTTTGGATTATTGAAAATCATGTGAGTGGGCTCTATGAAATCCCACAATGGACTTGATGATCTGATTTAATGATTTTGAGTGTTATTTGTCTTTGATTAAGTGTTAATCTAGTGGATTTAAGTTGAAAGAGTGAAAAGAAAATCAAAGGAAGTGATGCATGTTGAAGGGCCGAATCTGCCCTGTCATTGCCGTGCCTCTTGGTGAAATTTTTTGTGGTCCAATTGACTTGATTTCAGTGTATATATGTTTTATAGGTTGTGTGGAAAGTTTCCACCAAAAATCACTTGATTTGGTTGGGTAAATATTTGGATTTCGAGAATCTTTCATGGCTGGAAAACGTGTCCAGAGTTGCTCTGGCAGTGAATTTCAAACGACTATAACTCTTTGCTCTGATGTCGAAATCGAGTACTGGCATTAGAAACTAGACACTTCCAGTTTTCTAACAGTATAAAATACATCCCCTGATTCCACTTGAGTGAACCGTACCAGCCTTTCAAAGTCACATGTCCTGTTTCTCGGCTGTGTTGGAAAACCTGTTACGTGTTGCTACTTGTTGCTCGAAAATGAGCTAGTTATGGATAGAATTTCAAAATGATTTCTTCTAAGAAATTGTAGCCCTATGAATATAGTTTCCAACACCACTAACTACACCCAATTCCAAGTTGAATTGAGTGAGTTGTGGCCGAATTATGAAACTGTCTCAGTGATGGAAAACCCTCATTTTGGCTAGCCGAATAGCTTAGCTCAAATTGGGACTTGATATTTTGAATCTTTTGATGTCAATCACCTACCAAATGTATGTTGGATATTTCTTAGACCTTTTCTTCATAATTGAACCATGTTTGAGATGATTTCATTGACCCAAACGTTAGAAAAGGGAAAATGGAAGTACAAGGCAGATTTGCCTTGGAAATTCTTGGAACTTTAGCTGCTTTGTTAACTGACCTTCCGTATGAATTTTTACATGAAATTTGACAGAGGAATAGCCCTTATATGGTAGGGTAATGCTACCAAATTTGGTGCCATTCCAAGTCCATTTAGATGCCCAAATAAAGTCCCAAAGTTCAAGCTTCAAATCTGGAAAATCTTTGTTCAGTGACGAAATTTCAGCAACTTTGAGCTGCTATATCTTGGTGCTCAAAACTCCGATTCTTGTTCCGCTTGTTGTGTTTTAAACTTTGATTGTAACTCTAATTGATTTCAAAATTTCAGAGGCTAGTTCGCATTCTGTGAATTTTTCCGAATTTCCAAAATTTGCCAAAAACCAACCCCAAATCTGTCTCGATAGTACAAATCAGCATCTTTGAGCAGAATTTTGAGTGTCTTCCATTTTGAATCATGGAAAAGTGTCTCCTAGGAACTTTTAGTACTCTGGAAGTAATTTCCAACGGTACCAATTTTTCCAATTTTGGACCTACAGAGAGTGAGATACGATTATTCAAATATTGCTTGTCAAATCTGAAATTTCCGAACTTAAAGGCAATTGAGTTTTTAAAGCTCACCATTTTCCCTCGACATTGTTTGATCATATTACACTTGATTTCAAAGATGAAAATCAAATTTCTCTTTTGTTTTAAAACCCCACTTTTGAGTCTCGATTTGCGAGTAATTAAAGCTCATTTTCATGATTTTTTCTTAGATTGTACAAGAGTGCAATCTTCCTCGATAATTAGGGGTTTTAAGCTATAGTGTGTAATAGTTCATTATTAATTGCTCAGGCACTCAGGAGGACCTTCGAGAGGATCCCACGGTGGACGCCTGAACCCTCGAGTGGACATTTCTCACTTGTTTCTTATTTTACTTGGTGAGTGTCAAGTGCATGAATATTTGGAAATTATGTGAATTGTTCATTATGAAATGGATGGTTTATAACTGCTGAGTCGAGTGTGTACTTTATCGAACGCGTTCTTATTTAAATGAATTGTAATTGAATTGCTTGAAATGAATTGAATTATATGCTAGGGCTGCATATGTCGTTGGAGTGAATCTCCTCGACTCATAATTGAATTGTATGACTGCCGATTGGAGTGCACTCCTCGGCCTATAACGGTATTGGTCGATTGGACTGAATGTCATCAACCCTTATAATTATAATCGTATAATCGGGTCTCTGAGCAATAGCATGTGCCACACCAATTCGGGTGGGAGGTATCCCTTATGTCGGCTCAAAGCCCTAAATAAATGATCGGTTCTCTGAGCGATAGCATATACCACACCGATTCGGGTGGGAGGTACCTCTCATGTTGTCTCAGAACCATAAATCTTTCTAAGTCGATTGGAGCGATGTCTCATCGACTACTGGGCGATAGTATGTACCACACCGATTCGGGTGGGAGGTACCTCTCATGTCGACTCAGAATCATAAACAAAGTATAAGTCGATTGGAGCGATGTCTCATCTACCACTGAGCGATAGTATGTATCACACCGATCCGGGTGGGAGGTACCTCTCATGTTACCTCAGAACTGTAACACATAATCGATTCCCTGAGCGATAGCATGTACCACACCAATTTGGGTGGGATGTACCTCTCATGTCGACTCAGAACCATAAATGGAGGTATTGAATTGAAATTGGGCAAAGCAATTGGAAATTAGCTCCTGAGAGCTCCTGCATCCTACTCAAGTGTATTTTATTATAAATTGTGAATTACTTGAATGTTATAACTTTCACTATTGTGTAAGTGTTATTGCTATTTGAACTACGTGTTTTGCATATTTTCTTGGCCTCACGAGTATTCGCTCACCCCATTAGATTTGTTTTCCTTAACAGGAGCTGAAATGGAAGGAATTATGGAGAGGTCGACTTGATGGCCCTTGTGATTAGAATTTTGAATGTATTCATTTAGACAACTTTTGGATACTGGATATTTTGGGAATGTAAGATATTTTTGGTAGCTTATGATGTAAGCCTTGAACGATTATTAAGGAATTGACCTTCCTTTGTATCTTCGACCTTTAGTATCGTTTGGTTATTCTTAAGTTTGAATTGAATTTGTATCGAGTCCTGACGAGAGCTGAGCAGGCGTTCCACGGATACCCTTGTGTTCGCCCTTGGGAGAAGTGGGGGGCATCACACAATATCTCAAGGATAATATGAAGCAAAAAAGGCATCGATTATAGTCAAAATTTAGAAGAAAACAGGACAAGACTTTCGGGGTATAAAGCTGAAAATTTCGATCAAGAAAACTGACAAGCACGGGGTATACATATATCAATTAGTTCATCCATGCAAGTATACTAGTCGAGAGAAAGTATAGGGTATGAAGGGTCAAACCCACAGGGAAGATTGTCAATTATCGATGTTTTTCGAAGTCCTTTATTATTTAGACTATAACAAGTCCAAGAAATTAAATCTACACTAAAAAATACAATAGAAAGTTCCTAGAGGTACGAAATTCCTTACTATTCTTGCAAGTGAAGTTACCGGTTAAGTGAATGCTATTATCTTGACTAGTTATGACATAATTTCCTAATGTATGTGAAACCTATTATCGTAGTGAATCAACTATACTTGTAGTTAAGCCGTATCTACTCTCGTGATCATGAAATCAACTACAAGTTCATTTCTTTTATGAAATTACATGAAACAAGTCACTAAAGCCACAAAAGTACTCATTTACTCTCGTGAGTGAACTCCTTAGGTTTATCACTTCCTTGAACTAGTGTTAAATTCCAATTCTCATTGCAAACTTAATACCTTAAGATTATCACAATTAATGGCCGTTTAATCATGATTAGAAAAGCAAAAGTGATAAATAACTTGTTCAAAATAATATCATCAAATAACAAAGTAAACATCACTAACAAGATATAGAAAGTTCATCCACAACTCTAGGCAGAAACTTTAACTAAACATAAGAACAAGATCCAAACTTGTATTATAGTTAAACATGAATTTAAATGCAAAAGAGAAAGTGATAGGAGAGAAATCACCCTTGTCACATGAGTTTTAATCTCTCCATCTTTGCTCCTCGAATCTACACCCAAATCTAACTACAAATACAAGATAGATAAACTACATTACCTATACTATGCTTCTCTAACTAATAAACTAAGAAAATTCTAGTGAAGACTACATTTTTGCTGGAGTTTCTTTAGCTTTCCAAAGTTTTTAAAATGGTCTCCAAAAGCTGCTATTTATAGAGAGATTCAAGCTCAAGATGAGTTGCTTCTAGTTATCATTTTTGACTCTTGAAACTCCCATGAGTTGTTTCTCCAACTTTTTACACTCTTCTTGGTCAGATACAGCCGAAATTATGAGTTTTAGATGAGTTAGAAAGGTTGTGTGAACAAAGAATAAGTTGCAAAGCAAGTTGCAGCAGAAAATGAAGAATACGTGACTTGAAAACGTGACCTTTGGTCGCGTATTGTCTAACCACATTTTCTCCTTTACAGGTTTGCACTTTCTGGGCAGAATTCATCCTTGCTCCATTTTTTGTCCGACTTCAACTGATATTTTCTTGATGTTAAAGGCTGAAATAGCTCTTGTGTAAACATGAAATTGTATTCCTTTGAACTAGTTTTCCAATGCATCACGAATCATCCAATTTGAAGCTCTGTGGACCGAGAAATAACCAAAATACCCTCGACTGGTCAATCTCATGTTTTAGCTTTCGATAATGAAAATGCACTTCTATCGACTTTTTGGCTATGAAAACGACTGAAATGGACTTCGATGTCTTTAAACCAAATGTAGATCTATCTCTTAGCTTCAAAATGATTTAAGAATCACCTCAATCCAATACTTTTAACTCAAGATATAGCCAAAATACCACAAGGTATCAAAGCTGGAAAACTTCCTTTAATTGCATTTCATCACTTGCACTTCATATCTTCCTTTTATCACTTCAAATCATCATCAATCATCCAATTATCTTCTCAAGTCATGCCATTTGATGAATGAATCATTAAACCTACAAAAACATGAAGTTTTTACCATTAAAATCTATAGAAATGCAATTTTTACCACTTAAATCACAAAATGTACATTTTCACTAAAATCCTAGTTAATTAGCTATAAAAGTGACTAAAACACACCAAAACTAACTAATAAAACACACTTAAAACACGTAAAATCTATACTTATCAAAAACATTTTGAGGAAAGCTCCTTTCCCTCCTCTTGCCCCTCTTTGTTTTGACTCAAAACCAACATACATGTGAAAATCCAAGTTTTGGCAAGTATCTTGAGTAAAAGTATGTCAAACTTAGCGTACAAATTCTAGCAAGAAAGCTGCACTTTCTCTCTCACCCTCTCGGCTAACCCGAACAAACTTTCCAGCAAGGTTAGTCTAAGTTTTCCTACCAAAACTTCCAACTTTCAACCTTATTCTCATGGTAAAATATAATAAATCATGGCTAACATAGCATGTGTCATATGGGATATATTCTTGGCAAAGAATCATCCACACTTACACATATATAAAATGTGAGGACTCGAATTTTTATTTTCTTACTTTTATTTTATTTTACTAGTTTATTTAATTATTTATTCACCTGGTCATTCCGAATAATTTATTTCATTCATTTTAAATCCAATTGTATGCAAAAATGTCTCATTTATATTTTTAAAACATTTCGTTAGCAAATTTAATTTTTCTGAGGCTCATTTAGCGAGAAATAGTGAATGCACATTTTTTGAGACAAATTCGATCCGAGAGTACCTCAATATTGGAGAACTAAGGATGTTTAATAGTAGACTAAAAAAAGTTAATTGAGAGTTTAGATATGAGTGAGTTAATTTAAGCTCAATTAGGAGCGCTAATTGCACACTAATCGGTTGTTGACGTTTGGGGCACCAAGACCACCTTTATGTCCATCCTTCTTACACACTATCACATCACTCACCTACCAACCAAAACCTCTTTCTTCTTCCTCTCGCTTGGCCGACTTTCCCCTCCCCATTTCCCTTCAAAAATGTCAGCTCCTTGTCCTCCATTCTTGCTCCACAAAAGCTCTCCAAATTTGCTTCTTGTCTTGGTTCTTCATACAAGCTTAGAAGAGGACTTGAACAAGGAAGAAACCTTAGTGATTTAAGAGCTCAAACCCTAGTGTTTAGTCTTCATTTTGGTAGCAAGGTAATCATCCAAGAAACCCTCAACTTTTCCTCTCAAACCTTAATAGTAAGTTAGTTTAGTTAGTTTAGTTGTTGGGTTATTGATGGGTTCACAAGAATCTTGACATTAGGTAGTGGACTTGAGGTGGCTTTGTAGGTAGAGGTCTTGAGGATTTTTTATGTTTATTTGCTTGTTTGTTACTTGTTTTGATGAGATATGATTTAGTTCTAGTTGGAAAGTTGAAAAAGAAAGCAAGAGGAATGAGAGATGCTTGATGACCGAAATTTGCTCGTTGTACCTCTCTTGTTAATTTTGAATTTTTTATGTTATTTTGGTGCAATAATGCTTGATACATGTTGGTGGTTATGTGTATTAAATACCTTCCAAAAAGCTTTCCATTTGGTTGTGTTAAAGTAAAAATGAATTCTGGAAAATTTTCTGATCAGGAAACCCCAACTAGTGTTCACGTTTTAGGTCATAACTTTCTGTCTGGGAGTTGAAATTGAGTGTCGTTTGTGTGTCCGAAAGTAGACTCCGAGAGCTTTCCGTCGGTATAAAATGCGCCCCATAACTCGTTACCTAGGAAGCGTGGTGAACCGGCAAAGATGACTGAATTTTCTCACTGCACTTATCCGAGAAACAGTTAAAGCTGCAGATTGTAGCTCAATTTTGTCTATCTTGGAAAATGAATTTTGTGACAGTTCCTTCTAGTGAATTGTAGAATTTAGAATCTAGTATTCAATTCCACAAGCCACACTAAATTTCGAGTTGTGTAGCTCTAGATATGATCAGATTTTGAAACTCTGTCAAGTACATCAGAACTGGAATTTTGTAAAACAGGTCCTAACAATCAGTCTTCTTAGAACTGTTGTATCTTGGTGTAGAAAGGTCCGAATTGAGTTCTGTTGGTTGTATTTGAAACTAGATTTGGATTTTTAATTGTGGTATAAATTTCAAGGGCTGATTCCATTTTTACCAATTTTTCCGAATTTCCAAACTTCACTGAATTTGCAAGCCTGTTTTACTCTATCCTGTCTAGAATAGTGGTTTTGAGCTAAAATTTAGTTGATTTTACTTGGAGTCTGAGAAAATTGAATTCTAGAAATTTTAGTGCTTTGAGTCTAGTTTCCAAAGGTATAAAATTTTCAATTTTTGGACTAACGAAACTCGAGATACGATATTTCCAAATAGTGTCGCACCAACCTGAAAATTTTCTGTTTTCAAACAAATACTCCTTTTATGAACTTTCCACCTTCCTTTGCGATTGTTGGACTATTTTAGATGTAATTTCTTGGTTGTATACACGGTTCCTTTGGAACTTTAAACTTTCATTTCAAATCTTGGTTTCCGAAGGTTAAACCTCTCTTGATACATTTTCTTGGTCATATAACTCCCTTGATTTACAGCACCTCTTTTCATATTTGAATTAGGGACTTCAACCCCTATTCTTATGGGCTCCATTTCCTTGAGTTTGAACTCTCAAAAGGGAGCGTTTGGGTTATTTCACTAATTTTATACTTGAACCTTGGGAACCTTAACCTTGACCTTTACTATGAAGTGAGTGGAGTTTTGGTTGAGTTTGACTTCATTAATTTGGAAAATATGAATCTCCTTATATATTCTAAAGTTTGGACATGAGATTTGAAGTTTTGGGAGATGAAAATCATTTACCCTTTTTCCTCGATTTTCGTGCCAAAAGTGAAAATGATACTTTCTTTTGGAATTGAGATTTACTCACCACGACTTGAATCAAAAATGACCTTTGATCTCTCTTTGAGCATTATTCCAACGATTTAGCGAGAAAAGTTTCTTTAACTTGACTCAAACTCGTGATCTAGAGAGGGGTAGCGAGAAAATGTCTTTCTTATTAACCTTGGTCGAGCACCTAGGTAATTGTGATTGTACATGTCTCAGGTGGTCACGAATACGCCGAAGAGCTCGTTTGACTTCTCGCTTCACTATTGTTGTGCTCTTGATTTGTGGTGAGTGTCAAGTGCATGTTTAATATTAATGTGATTTAAATGATATTCGTACAAGTGCTGCATGATACGTGAACTTGTCGAGACGAGGGTTTACTTTACCGCTCTCGTCCTCTCTCTCTCTCTTAATTGAATGATACTTGTTAAATGAATGTATATGACTTGTACTTGTACTCGAACATGTTTTTACTCGTGAGCACTGAGTGGCAGTATGTATCATACCCTAATTGGGTGGGAGGTGCCTCTCATACCGACTCAGTGCCATGATCGACTCTCTGAACGGCAGCATGTACCACACTCTATTCGGGTGGGAGGTGCCTCTCATACCGACTCAGAGCCATGAATAATTCTTAGTCGATTGGAGCGTTGTCTCGTCAACCAATTATACTTGTGGGGACACCCCAACCCATTGGCTAACCTCATAACTGGAGCTAGCAAGGGGTTGGTCGAGAAGCTTGGTGAACCATGGGAAATTTCATAGTTTGATCTTTTGAGATCTTGTTTAGCATACTCAATTAGTATTGCCACCTCATGCGTGTTTGGTTCCGAATTCGAGTAGGTGTTATATTGGATAGAGGAAGTAAGTAGAACACTACGGTCCTGTTACTACTTGGGTTGATGGAGGATTAATCCCAGATGGCTCAAAGTGATCGAAACGTGGGAATAGCTCCGGAGAGCTCCTGTATCCTCCTTGTGTGTTAATTCCTACTTGTGTACTTAAATGAAATGTCATGTTTAAAGTTGCTTTTAAGCATGTTATTTGACTGATTAGGTTTCTTGCTTGCTTGTTGGTTTTCTTGGCCTCATTAAGCGTTCGCTCATCCTTTTAAGTTTGTTTTCCTTAACAGGTTTTGGAGGTGGATTGGAGGATCTAGACTAACAATTCGGTGGAAGCTAGTATTTTGTATGAATTTAGTGACTCTTAAATTGTAACTTTTATTACTCTTGGTTGGTGGATTGTAATGATAATTGTTAACCTTAGAGTTGTTGTTTGTATATTCTAAGTATTTCTTATATAAGCCGATGGTTGTTCTGTGACTCTATATTAAGCTTGAACGAGCGCACAAGTCCTGACGAGAGTTGGGCAGGCGTCCCGCTGATACCCTAGAGTTCGCCCTAGGGAGAGGTGGGGGCGTCACAGTTGGTATCTGGGCACTAAATTCGAAATACCTGGAATAGGGTTAGAAGTTCTTAGTCATGAACTTTTGGTCATAGAAACCCGTGGTAGACCTTAGGTTAAATTCTTAAATAGTATCAGTGAATGTAAGAACCTAACCTTTAGTTGTGAGTTATTTGTAGGATGTGGACAGCAGCAGTGATGATGATAGGGTTGAGGGACCTCTCCCCGTGATCCCATATCGCCTGGTTGGAGGCGGAACTCTTCTGCGATACTTACTTGCTAGACAGGGTAGGTCGTGCCCATGCCTAGCGAGATACTCTTACCCTAATCGCTTGGTGTTAGGAGTAGCCAATGAGCAGAGGCAGTTGACTCACGACCTCAGGGTACATTAGTTGAGAGAGAGGAGATGGAGGCCACTATGGAGGTCCAGGCTGTCCGGATCTAGGAGCTAGAGGCTAGGGTACATTAGTTGTGTGTTTACTTGCTTGTTTGCTACTTGTTTTGATGAGATATGGTTTAGTTCTAGTTGGAAAGTTGAAAAAGAAAGCAAGAGGAATGAGAGATGCTTGCTGGCCGAAATTTGCTGGTTGTTCCACTCTTGTTAATTTTGAATTTTTGATGTTATTTTGGTGCAATAATGCTTGATACATGTTGGTGGTTATGTGTATTAAATACCTTCCAAAAAGCTTTCCATTTGGTTGTGTTAAAGTAGGGTTAAAGTGAGAATGAATTCTGGAAAATTTTCTGATCATGAAACCCCAACTAGTGTTCACGTTTTAGGTCATAACTTTCTGTCTGGGAGTTGAAATTAAGTGCTGTTTATGTATCCGAAAGTAGACTCCGAGTGTTTTCTGTTGGTATAAAATGTGTCCGATAACTCGTTACCTAGGAGCCGTAGTGAACCGGGAAAGATGACTGAATTTCCTCACTGCTCTTATCCGAGAAACAGTCAAAGCTGCAGTTGTAGCTCAATTTTGTCTATCTTGGAAAATGAATTTTATGACAGTTCCTTCTAGTGAATTGTAGAATTTAGAATCTAGTTTTCAATTCCACAAGCCACACTAAATTTCGAGTTGTGTAGCTCTAGATATGATCAGATTTTGAAACTCTGTCAAGTACATCAGAACTGGAATTTTGTAAAACAGGTCCTAACAATCAGTCTTCTTAGAACTGTTGTATCTTGGTGTAGAAAGGTCCGAATTGAGTTCTGTTGGTTGTATTTGAAACTAGATTTGGATTTTTAATTGTGGTATAAATTTCAAGGGCTGATTCCATTTTTACCAATTTTTCCGAATTTCCAAACTTCACTGAATTTGCAAGCCTGTTTTACTCTATCCTGTCTAGAACAGTGGTTTTGAGCTAAAATTTAGTTGATTTTGACTTGGAGTCTGAGAAAATTGAATTCTAGAAAGTTTTAGTGCTTTGAGTCTAGTTTCCAAAGGTATAAAATTTTCAATTTTTTGACTAACGAAACTCGAGATACGATTTTTCCAAGTAGTGTCGCACCAACCTGAAAATTTTCTGTTTTCAAACAAATACTCCTTTTATGAACTTTCCACCTTCCTTTGCGATTGTTGGACTGTTTTAGATGTAATTTCATGGTTGTATACACGGTTCCTTTGGAACTTTAAACTTTTATTTCAAATCTTGGTTTCCGAAGGTTAAACCTCTCCTGATGCATTTTCTTGGTCATATATGAGACGACCCCGCTTCTCCCAAGGGCGAACCCAAGGGTATCGACGGGCCGCCTGCCTGGCTCGCGCCAGGACTCAAAACTTAAAGCAATAAAAGCTAGGTAAACCAAAAGAGTTCTATATACAATATATATACAAGTCCAAAAGAGTTCTAATTATATCCTCCAAAATAGATATTCATATTACTACATCACCAAATGCTAATCACCAAGTATATAAAATAGACCCGATAAAAGGGTTTTATACAGGCCACCAAAACAAGAAGAAACGACTTAAACGTCCAACTAAGACATGCACACTTAACTATACTAGTGTATGTGCCAAAGAGTTCCCCGCGTCAGACCCTGCTAAGGAAAACAAAGGAAAAGGGGTAAACTATATGCTTAGTAAGTAAACAGGGGTAAAAATGTAAATTGCACATAAATACGAACAATTATGCCACAAACTGTCAAAACAAAAGTACAAAATAACAACACAAATGAA
Source organism: Coffea eugenioides (assembly GCF_003713205.1). Taxonomy (NCBI): domain Eukaryota; kingdom Viridiplantae; phylum Streptophyta; class Magnoliopsida; order Gentianales; family Rubiaceae; genus Coffea; species Coffea eugenioides. Next base: position 16,303,610 of record NC_040045.1, read on the forward strand.
GGATACATGTTGGCTCCAAAGCCAAATCGTATGACACGTGTGATCTCCTGTCGACACTCCGTCGACCACAAATAATGGTTCGTAGAACTCCACTTGTACTCCCACCGTACACCTTATCACCCTCACTGGCCAGTCACCTCACAAACTTGCTCGAGCGAACGAAATTGAGCTTGGTTCACAAGCTCGGATCACAAACTTGGTTCACATACTCGGTGAACCGGATTCACAAACTTGGTGACCTCAGACTAGGTTGGACTGACTTCGACCAAGCCCCGACCGGCTCGAATAGTCCATCCAGGTCTTGAGATCGGGCCCACAACTTCAACATTTTTCACAAACTCACAAAAGTCACCCCGAGCTCCAAGCTCAAGGGGTTCAAACCCAAAATAATTCATTTAGACATGTCATGTATAAATATGCACGTAAATTAGGGTTTAGGTCGAGTGTGATGAAGTACACCCTCGCCTAGGTACCCTTTCATTCATCTTAAACACGTAATCAAGTTATATACAAAATGGCCCGAATACTTACTCAAAACACAAAAATAGTACAAGAGCAGAAATCACTTCGTGCGTGTTAGCTAGTAGTAGGCCCCACCAGATCCGCCTAACTCACCACGGTCTGAAATAGAAGATTGCATCACATTATATCACAAACGGCCACTAACATGCCCAAAACAAGCAAAACGGCAAAATCGGCACATGCAAGTGCGGAAACGGCAAAGTGGACACGCGCGCGCGCGCGGAACAGCAAACGGAAACGGCCAAATCTGCCACCTCAAACCGTTTTGATCAAAAGTTAGGCTAGGAATATCGAATCAAGGTGGGTGTGACACCGTTTCGAAGCTACGAGGAAGGGCTACAATTTTATTTAAACATCTCAACCCAGATCTCAATAGGTATTGGTAAAAAATGCACAAAATAGTTCCAGCCATTTCATTTCAGTTTACCAAACAGGCCCTGTTTGAAAGACCGTAACTCACGGCTCAGAAATCGGAATCAAGAAATTCCAGAGGTGTTAGAAATCTCATCCATAAGGCTATAACTTCCATGTTTGGACTAAAAGTTGAATCAATACAGAGCATGGCAGGAAAATGGGTCTAAACATTCCTGTCAGAACTGTCCAAATTCGAAGGCAGTTCTGACAACCGATCTTGTTTTGGTCATAACTGAAGCTACGGGACTCGTATTTGGATGAAATTTATACCATTTCGAAGCTAAGACCAATATATACATTTCTTATGAAGAGGTAAACACCCAGTTCGTACGTTATCAAAACGGACAGAACATGGTTAGAGGCTAAAACAAGAAACACGGCAGAATTCTGAGTTTAGAATAGATGCGACTATTTTGGCCATAACTCAGGTTACATAGATCTGTTTGACCTGAAATTTTGCAGGCACCACAAGGACTTCAAAATCTACAACTTTCATGTTTTGAGAAAACTCTGAATCAATACGTAGTATCAAGAAAAATGGATCTCAAGTTCAGGTGCTGGCTGCCCTGTTTACCCGGATTTGCTGGTTTTGCGCGTCGCAAACGCATGGTCCGTTCTATGATTGTTATGCAGGTTTTCTAGCTAAATGCACACCAAATACACACCCTTAACCAGCTCCTATGAAGGCTTCCAATGATCCGAAATTGCACCATACAATTTCCACAAACTAACCACATATTATCTACACCTTCTAATTGAACTTCATATGCACTCATTAACTTAATCCAACCATTAGTGCAACAAACCCTAACCAAATTAACCCTAACCAAGCAATTACTCCTCACTTTAGCCTAGGGTTTCTTAACCCCAAATCAGTTTATACCACCCACTCACCAAACAAATGAAATACATCATCAAACACAACCATAACAAGTTCAATAACACAAGATTAAAGCTAACTAACACGTTTAACATGAAACCCTTATGAGGGTCCATATGGCCGAACCTCAAGGCCCAAATTTTCACCAAATTGATCCATAACAACAAGTGATAAACATAAGAGGTACCATAATCAAGCACAACTAAGATCCTTTACCAAAAATAGCCACTAGTTCATCAATCAATAATCAACTTAAGTCTTCAAATAGACTTTCTTACCTCAAGATTAAGTATGTATGATGGCTAATGACCTTAAGCCAACTCCAAAGTGGATTCTTTATGCTTCAAAATGAAGATTTATGGAAGGAAATTGATTGAACTTTGCAAACTTCCCTTTGGTCTTCCTTCTCCTTCTCCACGGCTCACACTCTCTCTTGTTCTCTAATTTGTTTGTTTTGTTTTGGTCATATAATGGCTTAGTTGTGACTCATGAATTAATATGTGGTGCAAACCCACTTAGGAGAGATATTTTTTTATGGCAACCAATCACACTAAAATCCATTATTTACTTCTTTAGCCCTTGCACCTGAACTTAGCTTTTGTTCCACTCTTGCCCTCAAACATTTGGAACTCTTTCAATTAACTCCATAGGTTATAACTTAATCTAGTCCAAAACATGTAATCTGTGACGCCCCGAAAAGAATGAGTGTGAGAACCCGGAAATTTTCTAATTTTCTAGGGTTTATTTTATTTAATCGCCCGCCTTTTCTACATTTTCTTTATTAGAAAAAATCCCCAGATAAAGTTTATGAGCAAAGATAGTTTTAAAATGATTTTTCTAGTATCGGTTAGTTTTTGAGAAATTAAGAGCGTATTTTGAACGTGGGAACCGCAAGTGCGGTAAATGCATTATATTTTTGACAACTTGTTGGAATTTTGTATTAAGTGATATTATTTTACAAAGTGTTAAGATATTTGTATTGGAGAGACAAAAAGATAAGTTTTAAACCTAAAGGTGACAAGTGTCACCATAAGATTTAGTCTTGAGTTTGACTACTATTCATAACTTTACCATTTAAGTAAAATTGGCCAAAAATCTCTTTATTTCTTACCTCTCTTGGCCGACTTTCTTGCTCAAAGAAAGAAAGAAAAGCTCTCAATTTTCTAGTCTCCAATCTTGCCCAATCTTTCAATTAAACCGATTAATCTTCCAATTACTTCATAAAACCTCTTAGTTTGGTGGAGTTGAGCTTGGTTGTGAAGTTGTTTGGAAAGCTAAGGTGACTAATTGCTCTATCTCTTGTATTGCTAAGGCGAGTTGTGAAGAACCACTTTCCTTCCTCTAATGATGTTCAATTCATGATTGGTGGGGGTATAAGATGCACTTTTATGGATTATATCTTGATTTTTGGTTGAATTCGTGAAGTTTTATAATTATTGGGGATTTTTCTGTTTTCATATGGATATGATTGTGTGGTTATATATGATGATTGGAAATGATATTTAAGGACTCTATGAGGTGGAAAAAGTGGTAAATTGCAAACAATTTCTGTTTTGGAAGAAATTTTGGAAAGTTAGGGTTTATGATTGTGCATTCTGCCCGAATTTATAGCTCCTAGTTAGTGGCCGAATTGGCCTTGGATTAAAGCATGAAAGTTGTAGGGAATGACATTTTAGAGGTTCCTGCAAAATTTCAGGTCAATCGGAGTAGTGTAGAATGAGAAAAGTCGAAATTACTATTGCTGTTCTGGTTTTACCCGAATGTAAGAATTGCTCCTGTAATTGGTTGTTTTCGCTGGAATTGCTTCCGAATTGGTTGTTGAGGTCTTCTGATGAAATTTATCCCTGTTTCTTAGCTTTCAGATGGTTTTTGAATTTCTGGATTTGGACTTGGATAGCCTGATTTATGATGTTTCCGCTAGAATGCGTTCTGTAAATCTGTTTTTGTGATTCTGGTATAGTATCTTGCATTTTTGACCTGGTTACACTCGAAACTGGGTTGAGTGACCTTCTAAAATATTGTAGCCCTATCTCTTAGCTTCTAAACGGTGTATCTTACACCTTCATCCGACCATCGTAGCGCCTTTGGTACATTACCGCAAAATGACGTCAAAACTGTTTTTCTGGTTTTGAGCTTACTTTCATTTCCGGACTTTTCCCTAGCTAGACTTGTACTAGTACTACTTGGAGCTTGCTGAATGGCTATTGGATGAACTTGTTGTTGTGTGTGTACCTTTGGGTTGGAATGAAGAAATAATGAAGCCATGATGGCTGGAAAAGTTAGCAAATTCAGGGGAAGTGCTGTCCGAACTTTGAAGGGATTTGTTTGCATTGAGTTTGTGATTTAAGACTTGGATTTGAGCAAGGCAATATTATATGATGGATGATTTCTGAGCCATGGAGGTGAGTGACCCTAAACTATTTCCAAAGTACTTGTGAAATGTTTCTTGCATTATGTGCTCGATTGCATATCATGCGTGCTTGCATGTGAGTTCATGACATGATTTGGCTTCAATGAGTTCTGGGAAAGTCTTGTGCTGGACAACAACGTCTCCACTCTGTTTATGATTCATGTTCATGTTTATCTGGAGCTCAAGAAGGGGCTCCCTCTTAATGTTAATGTTAATGTTAAATGATCTATTTGAGCGTTGGGTGTTCAAGTGCTATGATTTCCCTGGCTCACGAGAGCACTAAACGAACATTTGATCTCTGAATCATGACATCATCGAAATGATCAAAATGCAACATTGTGAAATATATTTGTTTAAGGATTTTACTGGTTACTCGCTGAGCTTCTAGCTCACCCCAAAAATATTTTATTCCCCTCCACAGGGCTCAAAGCGAAGGAAGGTCTTGTTGTGCTTATTCACATGTCTGGATGGCCTATGTTTTGTACAGTTTGGATTTGGAAATCATTTTATGTATAGTTGAGAATTATTTCCGCTTCGCTTTTGACATGTAATTATTGGAGAATTTGATGTATATTTGAGATTTATCTCGTACTTTATTTGAGGACTGTAGTGAACGACTGAGTCCCGGCGACAGCTGGGCAGGCGGCCCGCCGAACCCTCTGGTTCGCCTTAGGGGGAGGTGGGGCTGTCACATAATCACACTTAATTGCTTCACTAATCACCTTCCTATCTTAATCACCTATACTTAATCATACTTAATCCCACATAAAAGCAATTAAAGAACAACCTTTTTGTCAAGGGTGAAATTAGGGTTTTAAACCCAACTTAAACTTCTAATATATCATAACTGTCGCGCCCCACTTTTTGAATGGATTGTGGTGTGAAAGTGTGTAGTGGAATGTGAACGTGTGTAAATGAAAAGTAAAAAGGCCATGGGACTTGAGAATGCGACGATTTGGCCAAACAAAGTTCAAAAGGGGGTTTTTAATGAAAAATGGAGTCGCCACTTGGTATAGAGTTAGGGTGTACCAAGTCACCCAAAAAGAAATTTTCTAAAGAAAAGATAGAAAAAAACCCCTTTTGAACGACTCCTAGTCCACGCAAACCAACGAAAAAGGTTCGGGAGTCACATTTGACGAAGGGGAAGGCAAGGATAAAAATCCAAGGCACCCCTTCGACCTAGCCAAGGCTAGTTGCGTGATTTAGCCCCACCTTTCCTAATTTTTCTACCCAAGGTATGTATCGCGTGTTGGATATGACTATATGAATGCAAAAACCTAGACCTAGGGGGACATGGGGGAAATTTCTCTTCAAAGGTTGAGTGGTGCCAACCACATTAATTGTGAAGCCCAATAATGATCCTTTGGAGAGGTCACACATAATCCTAAATGACGTAAAAATGAGTGGAATGCATGCCATGTGAAAATGTGAGTTTGTGTGAAGTGAGAAAAGTGATAAAAATAATAGGATGTAAGTGGAAGTGTGCAAATGTATTTACAAGGTAAGGTGAGCCAAGAATGATAATGTGAAAATAACATAAAGTGCATGTGTGCGAGTGATATGTTATAAAGTGTGAGTAGTTAAGTGAAAACGTCCAAAAGTAGTGTGAAGTGTGAAAAAGGGGATAGAATATAAAGTAGATGTGTATAGGATAGCGAAATAAGTGAAATGCATGAACCCTAGAGGAATGCAATCAAAATGGGTACGGGGACTCCTAACTTTGTGACTTTAATTTTCCCTTTGATTAGAAATGAGAACTAGCGTGCTAAGGCTGTTTTGAAGCCACACTCGCTCGTTTCCCTTATCGAAAGGGGACCCTCACGCAAATGTACCCTATAACTAGCATGAAAATGCAAAAGTCTAAAATGAAGGGGAAATGGTGGAGGAGCATGCCAAATGATAAAACTAAGAAAAATGCATGAAATGTAGTGAACATGCAAGTATGCACTAACGAAAAGGGACGGCCTATTGGGTCTAGCATTGGACTAGCCCTTTCTATGAATTCCTACTAGCATTGGGCTAGTGTGGTGACGTCCATTCATTCATCACATTCATTCATGACTATAAAAAGCGAGTAGACATGCGAATCACTTATAAACACGTAGCACATAACACTTAGCATGCTCGACTAGATGCAAGAGCCTAATAAAGCACTCAACACATAACACATAGGCATGCAACCAAGCTAATGGATCTATTACATTTGCTAACTAAAACAAAGGGGAAAGGGAAAATGGACCAAATTGCTCGCCAAGCCCTATCTATTACAAGCCAAGAGGTGTACACATACCCCATAATGAATAACTTAAATAAAAGCAAAAGTAAATGAAATAAATGCAAGGAATTAAGGAAAGGCAAGGAAAGCGAAGTAGACATGCATATTCACATAACACGTAGGAGCACGTAGGAGAAATGAAAATCAAGGAGATAGAGGTTACCTCCCTTGCAATTGGGCCCCAATGAAGTGAAACCACTTATTTATCCTCCAAAATAAAAGAAATGGTCAATGTACCAATTTATTCGGGAAAAGTAAAGGAAATAGGCAAACACAAGCTCACTTGATCATAAAACCCCTAAAGTCATGACTTGAGTGAAATTGAAACAGAGCATAGTGATTAATTAAAACAAACAAGCAATGAAGTTGTAGAATAAAACTGCCAAGGACCAAATTGAGGAAATTTTTCAATTGGTTGGGCCATAGTGAGACAAAAGGGAACTTGGGGGACCAAAGTGCTATTTTCAGCAATTATTTCATGCAAAACTCATGCAAGCTACGTGAGCAAACGAGAAGGTTGAAACATCTGCTGGGTTTCTCAAATGCAATTTCCCATCCATCTTAACACAAGTAATGGCTCCAATCAACTAAACCAAGGATCAAAGTGAGAAGGTAACCACACATTTCTTCCACTTTTTAACTACCCAACTCTCATGTTTCAATGCAAAAATAGGGGTAAAGAGCATGCAAAAAGCTGGAAAATGTTCTGCAATTTCCTTGCTGCAACTTTGCAGCTTATCGGTAAACCAGAAAAAGAGGGCAAAAACTTCAGAACACAATCCAAACCTCGTCAAATCATCTACCACTATCCTTGACATAAGGTTGAACATGCAAACAAATTGAGGAAAAACCAGCTTTATGGGTTGTTACGGGACAAGGGAAAACAGCAAAAACACGAGAATTGAATGCAGCTTTCTTTCATTCGAAACATGTTCACGCGAAGCAGTTCAAACAAGCCTTAATTGATTCGACAACTAAACCCGAATGCATGACCTTGGGATGAGGGAGAAAGGAAAGATAACATGCAGCAAAGCTCTCGGACGTAAAATACAGCAAGGTGAAATCAACAACTGCAGCACCTTTGAACCCACGGATCTTCAGACAAAACAACTTAAGATCCGAGCTTCACGCATGAAAGAAAGCTAATGGCTTCTGTCCCTAAGTTCCCAAACAAGACAGATTCTAAACATGTTCATAGCATCCCAGTCCAGCAGCAAACAGAAACAAGGACGTCAAACCAACCATGACTTCAGCAACCAAAGAAAGAAAATATATTCTGCCCGTACTGCTGCAAAACGCACCCCAACAACTCTAACAGACCCAAACACAGAAAAAGAAAGCAAACTAGACAAGAACTTCAACCAAATCAAAACTTCAGCTTTAACCAAATCAGACGCAAGATGGATGCATATTGGTTTAGCCGAAACCCAGCAAAAGAATCAAAGGACCAGATTTCAGCTTAGCGGATTGGGTTCCATGTGAAGATTAGAACGGCAAGAAAAAGAGTTGAATATTACCTGTTTCACGGAATTGAAATCTAAGCAGGAAACCGCGAGGAGGCGTACCTCCCCAGAAATCAAAAGAAACACTCTTTCAGCAGGCTTCGCTGGCGGTGACTGCTGATACTGGCGATGGAGTCGGCTCCAGTCCTTGGCAATGAGCTGGGTGTTGACAGTCTCGCGGTCGATGTCCCAGATGGTGCAGGTGGTGTCGATGCTGGAGGCGCCGATGCGCTTGGGCTCGGCCTCGTTCCAGTCGAAGGAGGTGAGGGGGTTGGAGAACTCGCTGTTGCAGTTGTTGTCGAGGGGGCTCTTCATGTCGACGCGGGTTCCATCGTCGGCGACCCTTCAGACCCGGAGGTAGTCACTGGAGGTGACGAGGAGGTCGGGCTTCTGGCACTCCTCGTCAGGGATGAAGATAACCTTCGTTGCTGTTCGCCAGACCCATCTTCGGTGGGATCGCTGCTAGCCCCCCAAACTCTCCCTGCTCTCTCCAGTTTTAGCCGTTCTCTCCTCTCAGTTTTCTTTCTTTTTGCCGTCCCCGAAACTCTCCCGCATACCTCTCTCCTCGCTCTCCCCTTTGCGGCTACTCTCAAATGCAATCCCACTTCCCCAGAACCCTTCATCCTACGGCCCTCTACTCTCTTGTCCTTCCTCTCAAATTGCAGCCGTCAACCAAAAAACCCCCCCCTTGCGGCTTCCAATCTCTCTTTCCTTTTATACCAGAATATCCAACCCTAAAACCCCAGCCATCCCTCCTATATTTGCAGCTAAGGCCTGCCCGAGCCCCTCTTTGCAAGCTGCGAAAAAAACGCAGCTTGCTGTCGCGTATTCCATTTTTTTTTTTAAAACTTAAATAACAAAATTGAAAATAATAAAAATTAAAAACAAAAAAATTTAATTAACATTAGAAACAACAAAATGCAAATCCAATTTTCCCTTCTTTCATTTTTCAATTTTTTCATCATTTTTTTTCTTTTTTTCTTTTTCCAAGAAATTCTATGCTAAAAACTTAAAAATAAAAATAAAACTAGAAACTAAAAACTAAAAATCGAATAAAACTAACACGACAAATAAAAAACTAAAAATAAATAGTAGATGAAATTACACCCAAAATTTGGTGTCTACAATAACACTAAAGGTTTTGCTAGCTTTTAGGGTTTTCTAACTTTTAAACTCACTTAACCGATATAAATCAGATCAAATCCTATACTTACCTATTCTAAAACACACACTAACATAACTAACTTTAATCACCACTCGAACTTATAATTAATACAAAAACTAGGGTTTCAATCCTAACCCCAACTTAGGGTTTTCGAAGTAGTCCCAAAACCAAATGTTACCGCACAAATAATGAATATAACCTAATATCCACCTTAGGAACGGACTGGGGCCTCACAATATAACTCTCTTGATTTATAGCACCTCTCTTCATACTTGAATTAGGGACTTCAACCCCTATTCTTATAGGCTCGATTTCCATGAGTTTGAACTCTTAAAAGAGAGCGTTTTAACTAGGGTAATTCTTGGCGAATTTCACTAGTTTTATACTTGAACATTGGAAACCTTAACCCTGACCTTTACTATGAAGTGAGTGGAGTTTCGGTTGAGTTTGACTTCATTAGTTTGGAAAATATGAATCTCCTTATATATTCTAAAGTTTGGACATGAGATTTGAAGTTTTGGAAGATGAAAATCATTTACCCTTTTTTCTCGATTTTTGTGCCGAAAGTGAAAATGATACTTTCTTTTGGAATTGAGATTTACTCACCACGAATTGAATTAAAAACGACCTTTGAGCTCTCTTTGAGCATTACTCCAACGATTTAGCGAGAAAAGTTTCTTTAACTTGACTCAAACTCGTGATCTAGAGAGGGGGTAGCGAGAAAATGTCTTTCTTATTAACCTTGGTCGAGCACCTAGGTAATTGTGATTGTACATGTCTCAGGTGGTCATAAAGTCGCCGAAGAGCTCGTTTGACTTCTCGCTTCACTCTTGTTGTGCCCTTGACTTGTGGTGAGTGTTAAATGCATGTTTAATGTTAATGTGACTTAAATGATATTCGTACAAGTGCTGTATGATACGTGAACTTGTCGAGGCGAGGGTGTACTTTACCGCTCATCCTTTCTCTCTCTCTTAATTGAATGATACTTGTTAAATGAATATATATGACTTGCACTTGTACTCGAACATGTTTTTACTCGTGAGCACTGAGCGGCAGTATGTATCATACCCTAATTGAGTGGGAGGTGCCTCTTATACCGATTCAGTGCCATGATCGATTCTTTGAGCGGCTGCATGTACCACACCCTATTCGGGTGGGAGGTGCCTCTCATACCGACTCAGAGCCATGAATAATTCTAAGTCGATTGGAGCATTGTCTCGTTGACCAATTATACTTGTGGGGATACCCCAACCCATTGGCCAACCTCGTAACTCGAGCCAGCAAGGGCTTGGTCGAGAAGCTTGGTGAACCATGGAAAATTTCATAGCTTGATCTTTTGAGATCTCGTTTGGCATGCTCGATTAGTATTGCCACCTCATGCGTGTTTGTTTCCGGATCCGAGTGGGTGTTATGTTGGATAGAGGAAGTAAGTGGAGCATTACAGTTGTGTTACTACTTGGGTTGACGAAGGATCAACCCTAGATGGCTCAAAGTGATCGAGACGTGGGAATAGCTCCTGAGAGCTCCTGTATCCTCCTTGTGTGTTAATTCCTACTTGTCTACTTAAATGAAATGTCATGTTTAAAGTTGCTTTTAAGCTTGTTATTTGAGTGATTGGATTTCTTGCTTGTTTGTTGGTTTTCTTGGCCTCACTGAGCATTTGCTCATCCCTTTAAGTTTGTTTTCCTTAACAGGCTTTAGAGGTGGATTGGAGGATCTAGACTAGCAATTCGGTGGAAGCTAGTATTTTGTATGAATTTAGTGACTCTTAAATTGTAACTTTTGTTACTCTTGGTTGGTGGATTGTAATGATAATTGTTAACCTTAGAGTTGTGGCTTGTATATTCTAAGTATTTCTTATTTAAGCCGATGGTTGTTCTGTGACTCTATATTAAGCTTGAACGAGTGCGTGAATCTTGACGAGAGTTGGGCAGGCATCTCGCTGATACCGTAGGGTTCGCCCTAAGGAGAGGTGGGGGCGTCACATAAAGTTTTCACTAAGCTATTCACTTCTTGTACCAAAACTAACAATTTCAAGGAAATTACTCTAAACTTGAGCCACCCTAGTTCCATGGCAAATATGCTATCAATCAAGCTAATATATCATGAGGTATATAGTACATCTTCTAGGCAAAAAAATCCATGAAAAGGTCACATAGATCAAACTTTAAACTAAGCTAAAAAGATCATACACCAAAGCTGGAATGTTTTTGCAACATAACTTGAAAACCATAAAAGCCTTCATATAAGTCCTACTTTAGTTTCTATTACCTCATACATCAACTAAACTCAAAAATCAAGGAAGAAAACTAGAAGTTCTAGCAAAGTTCAATTCTTTACTTCCAAACCCAAAGATGACAAGTAAATCAAGAAAGATGCAAGAGTTTCTTCCTCCAAAAACTCCTCCAATAGCTTCCCTCCAAGTTTGATGCAAGGTTTGTCGAACTAGATTAGGGTTTCACTCTTGTTTTCTCACAGATTAAGCAAGAAATTAAAACTGAAATTTGGTGGTTTTCTCTCCCTTTTTTCCTCCCAAAATTCATCCAACAAGAGCCAAGAAGAAGAAATGGTAATGCTATAAAGGCTTGGTTTAGGATAAGAATGAAAGTTAGTCTTGGTCAAGACTTTGTAGATGGGCGACACTTGACGAATCAAGAAGTAATCCTTATCTCTTTGTCTCTTCAATCACCAAAATATCTAACTCTCCTCCGATTAACTCTTAATACCTCTTGTCACACAATCTCTTTTGCACAAAACTCCCTCTACTCTACCAAATTTATTGCACACCCCTCACTTGTCAGTCACACTAGTACCATGCACTATGAAACTTAACATGCACCAAATTAAGCATGCACCAAGTTAAATATTACAATAGGAGAAAAATCATGATTCAACCCTTAAAATAACCAAGAATTTAAAGCAAGTAAGTTCAAATAAGAGTTATAAATACAAGTAAAATTTCGGGGCCTCACACGGAGTCTTTCCTGCATATTTACTCATTATTAAAGAAAATGTTCTATTTCCACCATATGTACGAAAAACTTATTTGGGTGTATTTTCAAGATTTTGCAAAACAATCCTTATTTCATAGTCCTTCTATTGAGAGTAAACCTTTATGTCCAACTCATCAAATTTCATAATTTTGATATCATGAAAGGTATCATATCTATTTGAATTTCAAAATCTGGTCCAGATGAAATAATCTCGAGCATTAAAATATCTTTGGAACCATATATAGGATTATTTTGATAAATATGCTTTACTCCTTGAATCCATCGGGAGAGTTTGAAAATTTTAGAAAAAGCATGAGTAGTCATATGGATAGCATTGATTACTCCAAAATTGTACCATTTTTCAATGAAATTGCTATCATATCCCTGCATGCAATTCATCTAAGGATAGATTCCTGTGAAATTCATATAATATGTTTTCGTATTTTGTAAACCATATAATTCTCTCATAAGAGAATTGTATTCAGAGACGAGCGGATGCTCATTAATTATATTATCAAGTATGGGTATCTTTTGAGATATCTGGTTTTAGGTAAAATTTGGTCTCAAGGATATTTCATCATTGAGAGAATTTATTTCAGATCATTTAGTCTGTTGACAATTTTCTTATTCTAGTGAAGGAGGAAGATTTTTCATTTCATTCTTTTTGAATAAGTCATATAATAATACTTCAACCTTATCGTAAAGGTTAACTGTATTATGGCCTTCTTCGGCATACTTAATAAGAACTTTGGACACTTTTTATTCATATCTTGATAATTCACAATATTCACTACATCATTGAAAGACGTCTGCAATTGAGAAATTTGATTAGATAATTTCAAGATTTTATCCAAAAGAATTATTTGCTTATTCATTAGGCCTTTCATTTCTAGTTCGAAAATCTGCAAGAAAATTCTCATGAAATTTTATTAGTTTAATTTCAATCATGAACTCAAATAATGCCATTTGCTATCCAATTAATCGTTTATTTTGAGACAGAGGTTTAATATTATTTTTAATAAATGCTCTGACTTGAAAATTATCTAGACATAACTTAAATTTCTTAGGTAGTAAAAAATAGTAAAATTTATGACATTCTTTTATTACTGCAAGCAATTCTTTATCTAAAAATATTTCAGATGCATATCTATATAGTATATTTTTTAATTAATTTTTATTTATAAAAGTAAAAACTTACAAGGAGGGGGCAAAACCTTACCTCCTAGAGTACACGACCCAAATTTCAAAGCTAAGGAAACAAAACACCAGCTAACTCTCACGAAAGTGAGGATAGCCTAACCTATCCAGCTTTAGGGCCCCGCGAACCAGCTGTGGTAGATGCAACACCAAATCATAAACAACAGTCGCCCCTAAAGGGTTTGTCATTGTGGGCTGAATTTATGAAAGCAAAATACTGTAGACACCTTCATCCTTGTCAGGTAGAAATCAAGGCAATGGACTCCGCACTCTGGCGCAGAATGGTCAATGTGAGTCGACAAGTGGAATTCTCTATGCTATGGATTGCAAAAGACGGCGCTTGTCATTTTTGGTACGACAATTGGTTAGGGGGTGGTGCTTTGTTCCACCAAGCGACCGTTGTCCCACATTTGTCTTTTGCTAATTTCATCATCAATGGAAACTGGGATGTGAATTTGTTATATCAGATACTACCGAGGGAAATGGTGCCCTCTATTTTAGAGCACCCGATTCCAGAAGAAGGGGGTGAATCTGAAGTCATTTGGACGCTCACAACATCTGGAAACTTCTCTATAGCTTCGGCATTTCGGGATATTAGGCAGGCCCGCAACAAGTCTATGGTCTTTAATACAATTTGGCATTCTCAGCTCCCTTTCAAAGTTTCATTCTTCATGCTACGATTGTTGCTGGGGAGACTGCCGGTTCCAGATCGGTTATGTAAACTTGGTTTACATTTACCCTCAAAGTGTTTTTGCTGTGCTTCGGCATCTGAGGAATCAATTGAACATTTATTTTCTAATGGCCATATAGCGTCGACAGTTTGGCACTATTTTGGAGCTTCATGTGGTTTGTCCTTTCCAGGGTCATCTTTGAGGCCCCGTATAGTGGGTTGGTGGCTCAGCTCATATGATTCTGAAATACAACAATTTATTGGGCACATTCTACCCAGCATTGTCTGTTGGCAGATTTGGAAAGCAAGGAATAAAGCAATGTTTGAGGATGTTCAGATGAGGCCGCTTGCCATTTGTCGTGCCATTTTCTCGGAAATCCAGACCATGGTGGGAATTCATTTCAAACAAGTGTTCAGAGTACAGTCATTTCATCATTTGTATGATTGGTCGTATTCTTCTCATACTGAGGTTACATACAAACTTGTTCGTTGGGAAGCAAAGGAATCCGATCGGTTCATATTAAATACGGATGGCTGTTCTAAGGGCAATCCAGGAGTGAGTGGAGGCGGTGGGGTTCTTCGGGATTCAAATGGCATACCTTTGATTGGCTTTTCGGCATATCTTGGGGAAACTACAAGTCTATGTGCAGAGGTTCGGGCACTCCTTATTGGTCTTCAAACTTGTGTACATAGGGGTTTTCAAAATCTCTATGTTCAATCGGATTCTTTATTATTAGTTGGAATTCTTCAGAATCACATTCAATGCCCCTGGAAGATTCGACGAGAGAATAGGCAGATTTGGCAGTTGGTGAAAGATCCTGATCGTTTTTCGCATTGCTATAGGGAAGCTAACAAAGTTGCTGATGCGCTGTCCAATGTGGGCGTATTTCATCCAGAGCATCAAGTCAAGCTTTACGAGGCCTTTAATTCGTTCCCAACTATGGCTCGTGGGGCCATTCGACTTGATAGATTAGGAATGCCTTCAATTCGGAAAAGTAAGCGTATGAAGGGCTGAGAACAAAGGACAACTGGAGCTAATATGCGGTTGAATGAGAAATGGAGGTTTTGTGTTTGATTTATTACCTTTTCAGTCGATTTGCTGTACTTCGAATTGGTCTTTCTCAGTGTGTAAAATTTGCTCCTATCTATAAAATAAAATAATATTTAAAAAAAAA